>NW_008794887.1:591984-604741 GCF_000699145.1 Aptenodytes forsteri | reverse complement strand
GTTTTGGGGTGGCAGGACGGGGGGTCGCGGGGAGCAGCCGCCTGCATTGATGGCAGCCGGGAGACCTTGGGGTTGGTGCCAGGCACGGGGTGAAAGCTGGGCATGCGACGGCGTGGCCCCGTGGTGCAGGGGGAGAAGGGGTGCCGGCGCCGTGACGCCTTGCTGGAGGTGGAGGGTGACCGCGAGGCATGGGTGCCATCCCGCAGGTGGGTGCCGTGGCCGTCCGTCGGCTCCGAGCTGGGCTCCGGCCTCTTCTGAGCAGCTGCCAAGGCCTCGTCTTTCACACGAGGTCGGCGAGCACAGCTGGAGCCCGGGAGAGGCAGGCGGAGGAGGAACACGCTGCTCTGGGCCCTGCATCTGCGAAGGGGATGGCGGAAAAACGTCAGGGAGCAGGACCGGTGAGGCGGTGGGTGGCTCGGAGGAGCCGCCGGAGCCCCGGGACGCTGCAGGCGCTGGCCGAGCGAGGAAGTGGTGTGCCCCGGGAGTGGCCTCTGGTGACACTGCGCTGAGACCCAAGGGGCTGGCATTTCCTCTCGCCCTCCCGCGTCTTGCAGAATGATTTCCTGAGGCTCGCGAGCGTCGCAGTTGGGCTCCGGCCCCGGTAGTGGTGGGTGCTGCCGCAGGGGCTGTGTTCTCCCGGTGCTCCGCGGCAGGGCGTGGCCGGAGGAAGCGTTGGCAGCCAGAGGTTGGCTGGGTCGTGCGTTAGGCTGGAGGGACAAATCCTGGGGCCTATTGGTGTGGGACCCCACATGCACCAACTCCCCCCCCCATTCCTCAGCCCTGTTCCGTCGGCTCCGGCACTCCTCGGCTGCTCGCCCTGCTCCAGCCTCGTGTTTCAGCAGAAGACACGAACTGCTCGATACCAGCTGGGGAGGGTAAAGGGCTGATCTGTACCCACTGCCCAGGCTCCGGTCGGGGTGGGCCTCCTGTGCTCCAGAAACCACTTTCTGTAGCGTTTCCAGCAGCAGAACTGAAATGCCTCGTGGAAGAGGCAGGGCGAGCCTGCCCAAGGTCTGTGCAGCCAGCCCGGGAGCAGCATTAAATAATTGAATGGACTCTGGGTATTACAGCACAGTCCTTTCCCCGTGGGGTTAATTAACCTCGTGTAAGGCTTTTGGGGTGTGTTGCTTCCTCAGTGCAGCTGAAGACCTGTTGATGGGCGAGCGGGAAACTTTCTCCGGGCTTGCTCTGAAGGTGCTGACCTTGGGTCAGGTGTGACCCCCAGCACTGGTTTGGGGTGACTGGGCGCTTCGGCAGCCTTCAAAAGGCAGCCAGGCTGTAGCGGAGGCCAGAATTACCTCCCCTTTGAAGCAGAGGATGGCTTCTGAGATGGGGCAGCCGCAGCTCCTGCGTCAGCTCCCAGCCCTGCAGCTGGTCAGGGCGTTTTGAGTCCTCCCTAGGGCTCGTGTGCCCGCGAGGAGCCTCGCTTTTGCATGTGGGGTGGTGAAGCAGTTTTATACAACGGCTCCGTTCCCCGCAAATGACTAAACGGGCCTCAAACGGTAGCGAGCCAAGTTGCCTGCAATGGCATAACGTTTTGCTAATGGGCTTGTGGTTTATTTGGCCCTCGTGCTTGACGAGACCAAGGAGTCCTCGGGACCTCCCAGCGCTGGGATTAGGCGGTGGAGAGTTGGCAGACGTGTCTTAGCAGGTTGGGAGCAGAGAAGCACCGTATCGCTGCCCGGGTCTTCCCTCTGGGAGTTTAATGATCACTTCTCGTGCTCCGGTGTCGTGCAACTCCGCTGCACTAATTAGGTGGTATTTTAACAAAGGTTACTTCAAGGTGCCTGATGCAGCAACTCTTGTGGTTCAGGGACGACTTTGCTGCTTCCAATTCCAGGAGTCCCCTCCTGCTGACGGGGGCTGGATTATTTGAACGATGCTTTTTTGCTCCTGTGGAGCACAGCTCCTGTGCTGGTGGGGTGCGGGGCAGGTGTGCTCGGTGCTGGCATCTCTCCTGCCGGGAGGCTGCGCGTTGACGGGACGGTCCCTGCTGGCCCCGGAGGTCTGTGCCCGCTCTCGTCAGCGAGGAGGAGCGGTTCGGGATGCTGGGATGCCCATACTCTCATGAGCAGGTTAGACGCAGTTTAGCTAAGCTGGGCTTGCTGGGAAGTGAATGTTTGGCCTTAGTAGATGCTGCTTTTCTTTTCCTCTCCTCTCCTGGTTGCCCTGGTTAGTAGATGCTGCTTTTCTTTTCCTCTCCTGGTTGCCCCCAGTTCAGAGATAAGTAGTGCAGCGACTCGATTTTCTGCCGATTAAGTCTTTGGTAGACTTAATGCCGCGCCGGTGAATGCTGTCTGCTACTTTGCACCATTCTTCGTTGGTTGACTGGGAGGAAAATAAAGCTTTCCTTGGTTGTACTAAGAGCTGGAGGTTGTTGCCTCCCAACCCGTAGCCCCCATTAATATAGGATGGATCTGGCATTCACCGTGAGTCGTTGCTGCAGTCGCTCATGGCTGATGAGGTGGGCTCAGAGCAACTTTAGGGTTAATTCATGGATCTGCGTGCTATTGAGCTCTTGTTCCTGACTTGCAAGTCTCTCTGCTGGCGGTGAAGGGTGCTCCCTTGGCCTGCGGTGGGTGTTATTTAGCCCGGCTCTTTTTTTTAAACATCCGCAAGAAGCAGAATTCCTGGTATTTGGAGTTGCTGCCCAAGCTTCCCATCCTGCTGCCTGTCCTGGAGGCGGCACGGTGCAGCTTTGCCTCCCGCCTGCAGCAGCAGTTAGGAAGGAGACCAGCCTCATTATCTAAAATCAATAGTTGGTCTCTGCTGAGCTGCAAGAGGCTAAGAAACTGTGGAGATACCAACGTGCAGCTTCTCACCCTGGGCCTGAGTGTTGATATTTAAAGGTTGCATCAGTGAAACAACTTTTTTTTTGGGGGGGAAGCGATTTGTACTGCAGAGGCGATCGGAGGGGAAGGGGACAGGGTTAGGCACCAGTTCTGCAGATGGGTGGGTACGGGACCCATCTGCATCTGCTGCAGATCGCTTGCCAGGTTGGTACCCAGGTCTTGTAAGTTAGCCGTATGGATGACCTTGGGTTTTTTAACACGTCTCTGTATGACACGCATAAAGTAGCGCGTTGCCAGCCTGGGTGGCCGGGCAAGACTTGCCTTGGTGCTAACAGGACAGTGCTTTGGGACGAGCGAAGGCAGCGCCGTGGGCGCTGTCAGCCGCTAAGGCAGTAGCTGCAGCTATTGCAGAGCCGGTGGGTAACTGACCCTAAAAATCCTTATTTGCTGGAGCTCGAGGGGTTTCCCAGTTTCGTGTGTGCTCAAATCCATGCAGAATCTGTCCACGGCGTTCCTGAATGCCAATGTCCACCTTCGGCTTTCTCCAGCTCCGCAGGGCCGTGCTGGTCCGATGCAGCAGCATTCAGGTACCGGTCACAGGTAATTACTTCTCCGTGGGTTTCAGCAGCGTTTGGAGATGGCTGCAGAACCTGAGGGTAGGAGGAGGAAGTATGGAAATACGTTGTTTTGGTGGAGACTGAGTTGGGAAGTGGAGGATTCGGTCCATGTGAATCGTTTCTTGCTCTCGCCCTGCTGCTGATGTGAGCTTGCTAGAAATGAGAGATCTCAGAAATCGATGGCTGTAAAATGTTGGCATAAAATGTAGCTGTTTTGGTAACAGCAAAATGCCAACAATGCTCCTTTCCGTCTGGCTTAATGGGTGGGAACAGAGCTGTTACTGTGTTATAAGGTTAGTTGATATTAGTCCAGAAGTGTAATTTTGTGTGTGCCTGATAATTGGTGAATTGTTCTCCTTCAGGGGGAAAAAATCCAACCCTCAAATAGGTGCGAGAGGCTTAAAATGAAAACACTTCCAAACACTTTAATGGGATTTCATATATCGGGATGGTGAGTGTTCTTAGTATTTTTATTTGCAAACTTATAGTATTAAATGTTTATTCACAGCTGTGCGACCCGGCGATGTGTCTGGACACAAACAAGAGAAGCATTTGGTCTGCCCTGTGAGAAGATGAGGGCGCAGCCATCTGTTCTGCGCGCTCAGGGCTCTTCAGCGCAAGGCAATAAGAGACCGGAGCTTGGGTTTCTTCTTCCTGTAGGGCGGCTGAGATGCATCTGCTGGGTGCAATCCTTCCTGAAGGGCGGCAGTCCTTGCTCGGAGCTGGTTTTACCTGAAGCTTTGTCCAGGTTTCGCAGGAGGCTGCGAGCAGAGCTGGGGTCTGAAGCACAAGACAGGCTTAAGGTTCAGGGTCAGCCGCTTGCTGGGAGGAGGCGGGAGAGTGAGGAGGGCGTCCAAGAGGAACGGTGTCAGCCCTGTAACAGTCTGCTTGCAGTGGGGTGTTCTTCTGGGTGGTGAGCAGAGCTGGTCTCTGAGCTCCTGTAGATCTTGGTGGTGCAGTCGCTTGCCTGGATGCAACGGGACCAGTTTCTCTGGCCAGCACGGTGAAGTTGCACTATTTGACTTGGAGTAACCTCGTCTGACCCAGTACAGGCCTGCAGACTGATACGGACTGCCCGGTGCTGGGATGGGCGTTGCACGATGTACTGTGGATGCTGGAAAGAGCTTTGTCAAAGCTGCGGCACATGAGAGCTGCGCTTGTGCTCAGCTTTGTTCTTGTGCTCTCCTCTTAGGTGGGAGTGAGTTTCTGGCACCAGGGACGCATTTCTGTACTCACCTCGACCGTGGACTCAAGTCTTGGGGGTGCCATACTCTGTGCCTCAGTTTACCAGCATTTTCTCTGCCTAGATCTGGATAAAGCCCTTTAGCATTGCAGTAGAGAAGGCGCTGGAAGGAGTGGGTTTGTGCGGGGAGAGCACAGGGCTGGCCGCAGCGTTGTTATAAAACTGCTGGTTTGGAAAGCAAGCTTCACGGGAATTGCTGGTATTCCTGGGTCCTCATCAGAGGTGCTTTTTTAGCTGTTTCCATCCATCTTGACAGCTCCGGGTTTAGCTCGCCTGCCCTTCACCTGCGTTTTGAAACCCTTTGGGGCGATGGCGTCCTCCAAACGCAGCGCGAGGGCATTTGGTGCGCTCGCTCTAGGCACAACCCCTAATTGCGCAGGGACCCAACCTGTTTGTCGAAGGCATTTGGCAGTGCCTGATCCAGAGAAATAGTGTGACGTCTGTTGTGAAAGAGTTTCTTGGCTCCGGTTACCATACTTGCTTGGGGTTTTTCTTTCCAAAGACCTTATTAATTACCTAGTTAGAGATTTGCTTCGTAGCAGGACGGAGACCTAGCTTTATTGGTTGACTGCCCTACTTAGGCCAAAGCACTGCTCTAGGAGTCGAATAAACACGCAGCATCGAGCTGTCTCGAGCTTCTGTAAAGAATGGCGAAGATTCTCCTGGTCTGAGAAGGTCAAACAGTGTTTTCTTCTGGTGGGATGCACTGAGTCTCCTCATCGCTACTAACGATGTTTTTCTTATTTCCAATAGGAAACACAGACTGACAAGAACTCAAAGTGCCTTTTCCCCGGTTGTGTTCAGCCCCCTCTTCACAGGTAAGGATTTGAAAGATTTACAGTACGGCGTTTCATTTTGCTATGAAAAGAGCAGTGCGTGCTTAACGATAGATGCTGAACGCTGCCTCCACGTGCAAACTGGGGTCTCTGTGAAGAGTCCCTCTGTCCTGCTCGGCCTCAAAGCCTGAACAAGAGGAGCTGTAAAGAACGTGGCTGTTGCACGTCGGCGTTTTGCAATTCTTCCTGTTGAAACGCAAGTTTGAGTTGTGCTCTCAGAGGTGAAGGTCCTTCCTCCGCGCAGGGCTGTTTGCATCCAAGTGGTTTGGAAAATCCCCTGTAGAGCAAGTGCAGTTTGGTGCTCCCCTCCCGTGGTTTGAGGGGGGCTGAGACCAAGCCCCGCTCCCCACCTGGACATCACACCAACGTCAGCGGCTCTGCTGCATGACAGCTATGGGAATTGAAACCTCTTTTGTGGAGCACCACCTTCTTCTGCATGTTTCCCCCCTCTCCCCGTATCCTGCTGGTTTCTGACCTTCCCTTTTCTGCGGGGGGCGGAGGGGGGGGGAGGTTGACCAGTTTATAAATGGTGCGAGGGGGGAAATCCTGCTCTGCTGGGGGCCGAAAGCTGTGGTACTGAAAAGCCCCTGGTCATGGTCATGTGCCTCTTGTGGTGTGGGCTCATAGTCAAATCAGTCCTAGCCACAGGGCTTGGGGCTTCCTTGGGAGAATCCTGTCTCAAGACTTGCGGGATTAGGAATCTTAAGGTCACAAGTGAGTATTTATCAGCTGTGTGGGGCTCTACGTGGCTTGTTATGAAGGCCGGATTCAAAATAAATTCATGCTGAGGGTCTCATTGCAGGGCAAAGGAATCAAAATGTGATTGTGTAGCGATAACTGTGTTAGGAAAAGCCGGTGGGTAGAGCTGAAAGCCTCCTCTTGCTGCTGGTGTAGGCGTTTGGTAGCAGAGAGCGGCTGGAGAGCTCGGCACGGGAGCTGGTGCGTGGTTTGTGTTCCTGAGTGTAGGGTGAAGCCCTCTTTGGAGAGCGGTGGTGAAGTCTTGCTGAGAACTGGTTTGAATTTCAGAGAAGCGACCTTCAAGGCAGAGCATTCGTTTGACTTGCCTGAAACTAGTAACTGGAAGCTGCCGATCCTGCTCCTGTGGTTTCTCGTAGCTCGTTCCCCTCTTGCAGAAGTGGGGTGACTTGGGGGCAATTCAGCTGTGGTGCTTGTTCTCTTCTCCATTCCCACGTCCCTTCAGCTGATGTCCTGATAGCAGGGCAGCGTGGGGAGGACGTGTTCCTCCCGTGATGCGACTGGCTTCCTCTAAGCGTCACGTGCGTTTATTTAGCAAATCAAGGCTGGTGAAAGCAAAAGCTGCTTCTGCTGCTTTGTCAGCTGTTGCTAGGGGAAGCTGTGAGTATAAAATCTGTAATTCTGGGTGCTGGTGATGGGGGTGTGCGGATGTGTGTGCAGAGCTGCTTTTCTTCAAAGGAAACTCCGGAGGAGAACCTGGAGTTGACAGGTTTTTGCTTTAAATTTGGGAAATTGATTTGGTTAATTGTTAGTTTACCCTATTAACTGTTTTTAAAGTTACTTTTGTCAATTTTTTTGCCGGTTGGTGGAATACTGGCAGTGCCCTCATAGGAGCTTTTCCTTTGCAGAAGACCATTGAAGAGTCCCCAAAGTGACTGTCTGGATTTTAATTGCTTTGGTTTGTTGTTGACTTCTCCAGTCTTGCGCAGCTGAGGACTTGGTTTCTTTAATGGCCGCTGTACAGAGGATTTTCTGAGACTGGGACCACCGAAGTGGGACGGAATTCAAATATCTGGCCCAACTTGCATGGTTTTCTTGGCGATTCGCTTTCAGGTTAGCGTGTGGGGCGAGCGAAGGTCTTTGGGAAGGCTGACCTCTCCTCGGGCACCTCTCGGAAGTGCTGGCTCCATAACTGCACCCCAGCCTGCCATTGCAGCTCCTGCTGCGTTGGGAAGGATTTCAGAGCCGAGTTACTGCAACCCCTCTTAGTCTGGTCGTCTTTTGTTTTTGTTTGTACGAGACGAATGCAGCCCAGCCTACGTGGCCACTTTATTTGCAGGGTGTGGAAATGAGTGGCTGTGAGCATGCGTGTGCGCTCACGCCCATGGAGAAGGTACCTCGGATAATAACCAACCCGAAATACTCCTCTCAACGTGGCTTATTAGTAGATAGGACTTTTAAAAGCAGAAGGAAGCTGAGTCAGTATTGTCCTGCGTAATGCATAGTAAATACATTGTCAGGTGCTTACCAAGAGGTGCGTGACGCTGTGTGCGGTATCTGGAGCAGAAGAGGAGTTCCCTGCCCACAGGAATTGAAATCTAAGGCAGCCAGATTTCCTTGTCCTTGAGACCATCGTTCAGGTGTTTGGGATGATTTGGTTTATGTTGGTGGGTTCATCAGAGCCTGGTTAGACTGATTTTTTTTGGGGGGGGGGGGGGCAAAGCCTTGGCTGTGGTAACACCACTTAGGGTCTCTCTTTGGGATTTAGGTGTTTTCCTTTTGACTCTGTATCAGTCCAACATTGAGGCTGATGCTTTGACCTTGATTTGATGGCTTCATTTCTCTTCCGTGATTTTAGGCTGATTTTAAGCTTTTCTGGGTTTAAGTTAGACATCTTAGTTTGTGTCATTATTTTCTCCAAGCAGTGTCCTGGATCCAGAGGCTTTAGGCTTCAGTGAATCCCAGCTATTTAACATAAAAGCCTGTCCGGCTCCCTTATATTAATTTTAAGAGCTGGTACCCTCACGGCCTTTAGGGTAAAAGGTATTTCTGTTTGATCATCTGAGGCATTGGTAGGCAAACTCGGACTGGCATTGATAGGAGCATTATATCAGAGTCCTGTGCCAGTGGGTGCCACGCAGACCCGTGAAACCATTTCCCAAGACTACATAAAGTGTCAGCGCTGTGCACCATTGATGAGCTCTGCTTGATACGTGAACTCGGTGCTGAAAAGGTCTCGCAGTGCCTTCCTCATCACGTCCTCCTGGTGCTGGACTCGGATGGGGTTCAGGCACGCGTACCAGTATCTGTCATTCCCTTCTGCCCGACTTTTGGGCTGCGGTAGCAGAGCTGATCAACGTCTCGAAAGCGGTGCAGCAGGGAAACTTGATTTGAAAGCAGTTAACGAGATTGTCCTCCAAACCCTGCAGAGGTTACTGCCCCTTTCCCTCTCCCTCTGCCTCCCCGCGCTCAGCCTCTGCGTGCCCCGGAGAAGGTGCAATACTAACGGTCTTGCTCCACCAACCTTCAGGTGAAACAGTGTCACTAGTGGACGTGGACATCTCTCAGCGAGGACTGACCTCCCCTCACCCTCCGACTCCACCACCACCACCACGAAGAAGCCTCAGCCTGCTAGGTACCGTCCTGGAGAGCATCCTTTGCCGTGCGTCCCTACGGAGTGTAGGAACTGCCCATCTGCCCTTGCGGGGATGGAGGAGGAGCGTCCCAAGGGTCCCCAGCAGCGGGCTCACTGCCTGCTCGTCTGACCCCATAGCGTGCCTGCTCGCCCTTCCCCAGCAGAGGATTTTTTGCTGTCCGTTGAAACTTCCAGCGTTTCTCTTAGATCAGCCAGGAGGGGAGGGCGGTGGTGGAGCAACGTGAGGTGGGACGTAACGTGCTGGTTGCGTAGCGTTTCTGCTGCTTTTGGAAACTTTCCCCCTTCCTACCCATTGCCCAGCGAGGCCGGTTCCCTTCTGCGCTCTCTAGTCGGTGGAACTGGAGGCTCCCTGGGAGGCTGCTGCACCAGGAGCCTGGCTTAGCTGCTCTACGTCCTCCTCTGGAGGAGGTTCCTCTGAGCAAGAGCGGCTTAAGATGGGTAAAGTCAGCTTCAGCGAGCAGCACCTTAAACTGCACATCCCATGTGCCGGGTCTGTGAAATCTCCTCTAAATGCCTGTCTTGTGCCGCAAGCTGCATGCGAGGAGCTAGCTGGGCTGGAAAACTGACTCCTTCACTCCAGGAGTGCATGTGAGCATGCGTGTGTGTGTGTGCGAAGCTCCGAGCTGGTGTGACGTGGCAGCAGCCACCCGCACTCAGAAGCGAGAGGAGGACCGTGAGCTGCCGGTGGGGAAACTCCCATCTTCGCTTCTCCAGGCAGCGCCGAGCGCCGGTTTGCTCGGGCCGTGTTGTCAGGCGCTCGCCGGCGCAGGGCTCGCTCGCTTTCCTGTTTTCTGAATCTCTCTTGCCTCTGTTCTCTCCTAGATGATATCAGTGGGACGCTGCCTACATCTGTCCTAGTGGGTCCAATGGGCTCCTCCCTGCAGTCTTTCCCTCTGCCTCCGCCTCCTCCGCCCCATGCCCCAGGTCAGCTTAGCTTTAGCAGCAAGGCCCTGGCTGATCCCCTTCAGGGATCTGGACTTTGGGGGTTTTCTTGGTAAACTTAAAGCCCGAAGGGCAGCCTTAAACAGCAATGGTGCTGCCTGCGTTGCCCACTCAGGGACATGCGGTCCTACGCTGCTGAGTGCTCAGGCACTGTTGTGTCGAGGCTCTGGTTTCCGCGTGGTGTGGCTCCTGTTGCCCACAGTAGTATCGCTGAAGCTCCTGGTTGCGCCAGCTTTATCCTCGGTTCAGCATCTCCCGTTTTCTCTGGTTCCTCTTGGGTTCAGCAGAAGCGCAGCCCTCCCTGGTTTGCGCTGTGTCAGATAACGTGTTAATGAGTGTCAGCGATGTCGGAAAAGAGCCGTGGGAGCAGGGTTCGGTGCAGGAGCCCCAGCTTTGACAGCCCGCCTGGTGCGCAGTCCAAGTGAACAGCACACGAGGATGTTTCCTCTGCATTTACCCTTGTGCTTTCGGTTTTCTTCAGGACCCAGAGGGCTTTAACTGCCCCTTTTTCAGGATGTGTGTTCATTCCTTCCAGCCTGTGCCGCCTGGCACTTCCCTTGCCTCCCCCCCGAGCTAGCATAAGGAAATAGCAGGTGAAGGCACCGAGTTAGTCACCTTGGAAGAGCCAGGTAGTGACTCCCACTGTGTCCTTCACAAGGACGTTGTCCTTCCATCGGTCAGCCCAGCTTCCTCCTCCACGCTGCAGCTCTGCCCCTCCTGCCCTGACCTCTAGAGCTGTGCGAGGGGGACGGGGCGACTCGTCCTTGGGGTGAGCTCCCCGCGGGTGACCATGACCCGGGCTGTCTCTCCCTCTGCAGACGCTTTCCCACGGATTGTCCCGCTGAGGCCGATGGAGGCGATGCCCGGCCAGCCCGCCCCGCACCTGCAGTGTCCGCTCTACCGCCCGGACTCCAGCAGCTTCGCAGCCAGTTTGCGAGAGCTGGAGAAGGTAACGGTAACGTGGAGGGGGGGGTGGGTGGTGGCAGCCAGAAGGAAAAGGCTGTGGTTCTAGGCTCTGGTTTTGGGGACTGACCGTCCCTTTTACAGGCTTGGGAGCGTAAGAGTAGGGTAGGACTGAAAAAAAAACCCACCACCTGCCTTTCTCCCAGTGAGGTCTTTGAGTCTAGAAAAGCCTTTTTTGTTGTGCGTGGAAGGGGTGTCGTAGTCTCATCTGTTCTTTTGACACTTCTGGGTGGTAAGGGATGTGATGGTGCGCGCTCATCCAGGAGCAGTGAGTCCCAACCACCCAACCCACCATACTCCCATATCCACTCCTGGGTGGATACAACCAGACGCTTCCATTTTGGCATTTAAAGGGAATTAACAACAAGAGCAAATCGTATTGTTCGGTTGCTGACAGAATCTCTCTGGCGGGTATCTGCTGACATTCTGGCTGTCTCTTTTCCTAGTGCGGGTGGTACTGGGGACCGATGAACTGGGAGGATGCGGAGATGAAGCTGAAGGGGAAGCCAGATGGGTCCTTTCTGGTCCGAGACAGTTCTGACCCCCGTTACATCCTGAGCCTCAGCTTTCGGTCGCAGGGCATCACCCATCACACCAGGATGGAGCACTACAGAGGTAAGAGCCGGAGGCGGTTCTGGGGGTGCTGCTGGCAGCGGAGGCCTGTGGCTGGGGACCAGGCTGATCGCAAGTTCCCAAAACAGTGCTCTGGGCACAGAGCTGGCAGAAGAGGGGGAGCGGCAGGAATGTGTCCTCGCCCTTGTGTTGAGGTTCTGCAAGAGGCCTTAGAAGCTGCATTTGACTTTGCTTCTTGTGCCTCAAGCAGCGACTCTCCCTATAACTGAAAAACTGGGGAATACAAGAGTTCCCTGTGCCTGTCCTCAGGCCTTGCTTTGGAAAACTGGACTCAAAAATGATGATGGCAAGGTCTTTGGGATCCCGTGTCGCTGAGATGTGATCTACAGCAAGAGTCACCATTCGTAGCTCTCGGTGCTTCCCAAAATGAAGCTTGTTTCCCTGTGAAATGAGAAGTGATCTCTTGAGGCCGTGGCTCATCGCCTTGCTTTGTTCTCCGCCTGCCCGAGGGGTGCTCGGCAGTGGTACCGGCTGCAGTCGGTCCCAGGCTGAGGCTTTAGCTTCGCGGTGGGGGGTTTTTATTCTGAGAACTTCTGGCACGCTGTTTGCGCCCTTTCTTCCTGCTGTGCTCCCTCTCCGGCGTGGGCTGCTTCTCACCTCGCCCACACGCTTTGTCTGCTCATCTTCACGTGTGGTTTTCTATATTGAACCCTTGTACAGGCAGCTGTCCTCAGGCCGAGTAAAATGCCCGAGAGGCTGAATGCACGGGGCGGGGGGGAGCTGCCCTGTAACCAGTGGGCAAGCTTTAATAACAGCTGCCTGTAGAGCCTTGTCATTAAATATGCCTGCAAATAATGGGTTCAGAGTCTTCCCAGCCAAGCTGCTGGAGGAGACAGTGGTTTGCAACCTTTCGGAGCAAAGCTCATCTTTTTCTCCTTTTTGCCCTTGCCCCAGGGGTGCCGCTGTTGTCGTCTTCCACCTCTGCTAGTGGAACCTGGCAGCACTTCTGGTCTTGAGCCCCTCTGATGGAAAGATGCCCCGGCATTAATTCTAGCCCGTCTAAAGCCAGTTCCCCCGTCCCTGACCATTGCGTGACGAGGAAGGATTTTCATCACCTTGTCCTTACAGAAATTACAGGAAGCTCTTGCAGCTGGAGGAGCTGGGAGGCTGCCTGTACAGTGGATACTTTTTCATAATTGAGTTTTGGAGCAAACTTCTCTTGCTGCTGGTCTGGTTTCTTATTTTGGGGCTGGGATACATCTGTTCTTGGAGCTTCCTTAGCCCGGTGTCCTTCCCTTTCCTCAAGTTGTCCTTCTTGGTGCGTGGATGGAGGTTGGTGCTGCCACCTTCCCTAGAGCAGCGCTCCCAGCCATGGCACTGCATCAAGGATTTCATTTTTGGGTGCAGCGCTTCGGTCTGTGTCGGCAGCTGTGCTCCCC
>NW_008794887.1:580932-591615 GCF_000699145.1 Aptenodytes forsteri | reverse complement strand
CTCCCCCCCCCAGCCCCCGGACTGGCTGCCTTGTGCTGAATGTGCTGCGGCATCGTGGAAAACTGCAGACCTGAGCACTTTGATAAACCAATGAAGATGACAAATGGTGAGGCTGGGGGAATGGTAGAGAGAGAGAAATGCTTGACCTTCAGGTTTCAGGTAGATGAGAGGAAGAAACCAGAATTTCTTTTGTCTTTTTTTTAGGCGAGCTGAGTAGGTGGGCTGGGGAGGCTGGTGTTTGTGCTTTGTCCTTTGCATCTACTGGCCACTTTTAAGGGCCTGTTCAGATCCGAGATTCCCAAGAAGAATTACTTGGTTTTGTGCTTGCTGATCCTGGATGTTTAGCAGGTGCTAACCCAGGTCATTGCTCCCAAACTGGCCCATGGCAGGGGTGAGAGGTATCTTCTCCCAGTAAAGCCTACCAGACCTAGCCGTGGGGAGAGGAGGTGCGTTTTAAATTTTGTGGGCTGTATATAGCCCCTGCATTGCTGGTTGCTGTCCACCCTATAGAAAGCCGTGAGTGCTGGACATCCCACAGAGCCGCTTCCTCTAGTTTTTCTGTAACAGGTTGGTGCTGCGGAGCCTGTGATGTTGCTGGGGGAGCTGCTCGTCCAAGAAGTCCCTGACCTGTACTGGGTACCTCTGATTTGGCTGCCCCTTCTCCTCAGCGCAAGTTCTTTACGCGGATGCGGGGTGTTTTCAAAGTCACTCCGCTGCCTTTCTAGCTCTGGGTTACAGTGCTTGTGCAGATCAGTGGTGCCGCACGCCTCCCGCTGGAATCTGCCCCCCTGCAGGCGTGAGCCTGGGTCTGGCTCCTGATGGGCTCCGTCCTAAACAAAGCCTTTGTTTTCCCATTTTCCTCTTCCTGGTGAAGCTCCGCTTTGCGTCGGCTCTTGCTGGAGCACTGACAGATCTGCAGATAGAAAGGGAGATACAGGGGGGACGGAGGGGGGTGTAAGCAGCGTTTTGGCAAGTAAGGGGGGATAAATGGCTGCATTTTAGTGCGAGGAGGGGGCGTCTGGTTGCGGCACAAAGATCGTGAGACTTGTCTGACTTGAGGCTTAAACTTAACCTATTTAGAGATCTGCGAGCAGGTTAGAGGGCCTGCTTTCCCTGTGTTGCCCATCTCCAAGTTTAATTGTCTGCCACTCGAGCTCAACGCATACGTCGTGTCAGGTGGCAGTATAGGGAGGACTCTGTCGCCGTGTCTTGACCCTGGTTCTAGCTTGACAGTAATTTGAATTGAGGTGTTTGAAACAGCTAGCAAGAACGTGAAGCTGCTCCCATGCTTGCTTTGAAATAAGTGATCCTTGACAGCCACAGGGCTGGCAGAAGAGGGCTTCAGCACCTGGATCACTGTTTTTTACATACCTCTATGTGTTGGGCTTAACTGCTCTGATGCGCTAGCTTTCTTTGGGAGTGCTGTTGATAGGATACTGCGGAGGAGCAGGGGCATCTGCTAGTCCTCTGTTAAAGTATGTTTTGGTAGTTTAAGTTGTAGACCCGGCAGTCGTTGCAGGCTGTTTACAAGTTCAGGCAAGCATGACTTGTGGCCATGCTTGGGTTACAGCGATCACGTCATGTCTTTCTGCGTATCCTCAGCTCTTGGAGAGCACTGGTTCCAGCGGACCAGCATCCTTGCAAGCTGGTGCCACTGGTGTTTCCTCTTAGTGCCTTGCCTTGGCCCAGCTCTACGAGAACTACTCGGCCTGGGGCATTCACCTGGTCTTTGAGAACATCAGACTCGTGACTAAATGTCCCCTCTTGCCACCAGTGCTCCTATAACGTGAAACCTGTTCTGTTCTGTTGGAAGGGACCTTCAGCCTGTGGTGCCATCCCAAGTTTGAAGACCGCTGCCAGTCTGTGGTGGAGTTCATAAAGAGAGCAATCATGCACTCCAAAAACGGGAAGTTTCTCTACTTCCTCCGATCCAGGGTTCCAGGTGAGTCTCCCACTCTGAGCCTTGGGGGGGTGTTTTGCTCTGTGATTAGCTGCTGGTCTGTCCTAGAGAGCCAGTTTGATGTGGCTTTGGTCTGCTGCCCTCAAGTGCCCTGGTCTGCATCCTTGCCCACTGACTTCTCAGGAGGATCCTGAGGAGCAGACCTCTCACTCAGCAGCTGCACCACTTACTCGTGGTGGTAAGGAGACTTCCCAAACCTTTCTTTCCAGGAGTATGGAAATGGTGATACCATCTCACGCTATGACAAATGGAGCTGGAGACCGGAAAGCTGCTCCCTCAAGAAGCAATTATTTGGCTACTAAAACCCTGCTTTCTTCCTTTCCCCAGCCTCAGTACTGCTGTTCTTATGAACCAGTCCATGCTTTGTAGCTTCCCAGTTCGCCCTTAGCTGAGACCCACCTGGGACTGTCGAGGGGAGAGACATTAAGCTGAGCGTGTGGGAGCGCTTCCAAGTGTGAGCTCAAAGTGAGCCTCAAGCGATAGATACTGTAGATTCAGAGTCCCTGGGGGGGGGACCGTGATGCCAGAGCCCATCAACAGGCAGGTGCTTGCGAGCGAGGAGTGTTAGTGAAGCTTTGTTGAAGCATGTTTGATCGCATGCTGTTGGGATTGCAGAGTGCTTGTTTCCCCATCCGTCAAACTCTGGTTCCTTAAATGGGCTCACATCTCCCCCCTGCTAAATCTGGCCAGGCAACTGGACCAGTAGCTTCTGTATCTATTGTTTTTTTTTTCTGGTTTTCGCTCGTCTGTCCTGGTGTACCAGAAAGCTAGCCAAAAAATCTGATGTGAAAGGAAGGGAAGAGTCTGCCAAATAGGCAAATATGCCCCTTACTTGTGAGAGAGCAACAGTGGGGGACTGAATTTGGAGGGCGGGTGAGCGGTGATGCTTTGAACAAAACGGAGCAGGAATGGGAACGCTGCCGTGGTGAGACGGGTGGCGGCAGTGAAGCAGAGAGGGGCAGAACTGAGAAGAGTGTGAGGATTGCTGCGGTAAATCTGCAAGTGAAATTACAGTAAATTTGCTCCCTATCCGTATTGCCATCATGCCTGCAGGCCCTGATGGTGACAGTGACCTCTCCGTGGCACTGCAGCATGGAGAGGATTCGGTCCAAAGAGTTTCTGGTCTAGAAGAGGCTGGAGGGGAGGAGGGATGGGATGTTCCCTCCTCAGGGTTCCTAGCAGCACTGGAGTCACAGCCCAGATCTGTTCAGTGTTGCCCTCTGCTGCAGACACTGCCAGTAACTGGAAAGCTGATTTATAACGTGGCCACGCTTTGGGGAGGAGAGGGACGTAAAGCTGGTTTTGCAATGCACCCTGCCTTCAAAAAATCCTTTCAACTTAAAGATACTTTGCTTTCCTGGTCCTGAGGTCTCTTCCCCTTGAGAATAGGGCTTTGTGGGCTTAGGACTCCAGGCAAATACCTTAGGAAGGACTTGCTCTAGAAAAATATCATCGAAAAAGAAAAAAATCCCCCCCCCCCAACAGCGCTGTGCACCTGCTGAGGAATCCCTTGCTGCCTGGTCCCCCCTCTGAGCCACCAGCCAGCTGTGCTTCTGGCTCCAGGTCCTGCACCTCTCCATCTGGGTGCAGGCTTGGACCTGGGTGCTTCTTAGAGTTGCTGCGCCTTGATCCTTGAAAAACAAAGTCTCACACTGATGCCTGATCTTTAGTGGGGGAATATTTAGGATCTGCATCTCCCCAGTGTGCTCGTTAGTGCTGTTCTGCTGCTGAAATGTTAACTGCTGCTCAGAGGAGGGGGCTGCTTCCAGCTCACATCTGGCTCCTGGCAGTGAGGCATGTGGCTAGCACAGTGTGCGGAGCTCGTGCTGCGTCCCTGTAGTCGCTGGCTGAGCTCCCAGAGGCTAATTCCTTTTTGGTAGGAGAATAAGAAGGCGGGGGGGAGGGGGGGGAGGCAGAATCCAGCCTTCAATTGATTGCTGTTCTTTGCTTTCTCAAAAGCTGGCTCACAACTTCCTGAGCTGCCTGGAGCAGTTTTGAGCCCATCTTAGTGTGAAGAGCTTTCCCTTTTCTCCTTTCACTCCATTGCCCTCAGAGACAAGCCAGCAGGAGGGGGTTAGAGTGTAACTAGCTTTGAATCCTTCTGTAAAGACAGATAAAACCTTGTGCTGTGAACGAACCCAGCTCCCAAAGATCCTTCCTAGTGCTCCTGCCGTCCTCTCGGTTCTGTGGGCTCGATTGTTGCTGTTAACTTTGGGGGAGGAGGAGGTTGTGGGGTGGGGGGGACAGCTGGATGCAACTCGCTTTCAGCCCTGCGAGGTCGCTCCCTGCGTGGGGAGCTGGCTCGAGTGAAGCCGCTGCCGCCTCTGCCTTTGTGCCTCGTGACCCCAAGAATGAGCAACTCCGGCACAGCTTGAGCTGACCAAATCCCCCAGCTTTTTAACGCCTCGCTAGAACTACCCAAAGGGTTATGCAGAGCAAAGCCTACGTGCCGGTCATGCTGCCTGCCTTCTCCTTTGGCTTTCTTCTGCATCCTTTCAAAACCCTGTTGCTTCTCTGTATAAAGTGATGCTTCATCTACTAGTCCTGGGAGAAGGGGGTGGTTAGGAGCTCGCAGTGTCCCAGGGTCTGCTTTTCCACAGCCGCCCCACGACATCAGAACTGTTGTTGCCTTGTGAGGAAGGCTGGAGATATTTTGCAGCCAAAGGGGTATCACCCCTGGAAGGTTTGGCTCCCCAGTCCCAAGCGACTCCAAAGCAGTGGGCTCCTGGGGAGATCCGCTGTCGGACACAGCCTTGCGGGGAGCTCCGGTTCCCAAGAGCCAGCTTTTCCTTTCTGAATCGGTAGCAGTTCCTTTCTATTGTCTCCAATATTGCTTTTGTCCAAAGGTCTCCCTCCAACGCCCGTCCAGCTCCTGTATCCAGTCTCCAGGTTCAGCAACGTCAAATCCCTTCAGCACCTTTGCCGCTTTCGGATCAGGCAGTTGGTCCGAATAGACCACATCCCCGAGCTCCCGCTGCCCAAGTAAGTCTCGAGGACTGGCCTGGGGACGAGTCTCTTTGGTTTCCTCCCTGACCCTCGCCGCAGCAGGCAGTGAGGAGGCGTCTGTGTCTGCAGCAAGGGCTCTCGGAGCGAGTAGTTGACTTCTTCAGCCTTGGGACAGCAAGATAAATGTCGTGTGGTGTGGAGGGATGCAGGTGGGAGTGGGGACCAGCTCAGGAGTGTTATCTGCTGGTGCCACAGCCCTGGGGTACAGGCTCCTGTTCCTGCTGGAGGTGACTGTGCTGGGGGGGCTGGGGGAGAGGTTCTGGTTATCCTTTGCGGAGGTTGGCATGGTTGTGGCTCAGGGTTAAAGCTTCTGCCCGTACGTTCCTCAGGCCCCTGATCTCCTACATCCGCAAGTTCTACTACTACGACCCGCAGGAGGAGGTGTATCTGTCGCTGAAGGAAGCTCAGCTCATTTCCAAACAGAAGCAGGAGACCGAATCCTCCACGTAGCGAGGCTGCCTCGCCCGTCTTGTTGCTGTCACTGGTGGTACGTGTGAGCTGCTGGTCCGTGCACCGTCCCGTGTGGTCAAACGTAAATTGCTCTGTTCCCTCTGATTGCAAAGAAGACACAAAACCCTCCCAAAGAAGTCGTGGCTATTCACTCCACGGTCTCTTACCATTGCCCAGCTTTCCTTGGGGAGGGGAACAAGGCTTCTGCTGCTTTCTCCTGCATGTTTGTGCCCGCACAAGCCAGTGCTCACTCTCGTGCCAAACCGGCTGCAGTCTGGGGCAGATCCTGCCGCATCAAGCGGGCTGTTTGATCCCTCTCCCTTCTCTCTTCCCCACTAGGAATTTGATTGTTGCCATCCTGTAGCCCGAGTCAGGCTGTGGTGGGAAGGAGGCACGCGACGGTGAAGCCTGCTTCTGCGGTGCCGCTTCTGCTCTCAAGCTCTTTTGTACAGAGAAGAGGGTTCAAGACTCCTAAGAAGCACAGCAGAACGGGAACAAGAGCCTCGGCTCCTGGCTGAGGGAGAGGGGTCTCGGAGACGGCTGAGCCCAGCTCGCGGACTCCTTGCAGAACAAAGAATGTCATGGCACTATTTACAATTTTTTGAAAGTTTTATTTTTTATGTCTTCTTTTTGTTTGTTTGTTTTTCAGCATGAGAAATACTGTCTTACGATCAGCTGAATTTTATTATCCTCCCTTGGAAACCTCAAGGTGGGGAGAGATAGAGAGAGAAGGGGACTCTCTAGGAAGATCATCTGTTCCAGGCATTATGGCAAGACTGTTCTTTGGCCCTCACCAAGAGGGGATGCAGCCGGAGAGCTGCCTGGAGGCAGACTGAGCCAGAATCATGTGCAGCTACGTGGAATAGCCTCTGGGGAGCATGGAGCTCTGAACAGCGGGCAGCTGCACAGCTCCCCTGCTTCCTAGGATTTGGGAGAAGAGGACCGAACCTAGTCTTGGGCAGCTGAACTTTGCAACTGGGTTTGCAGGGTGGTCCTATATGCTTTTAAGTTGGGTCCAAGGAAGGAAGAGCATGTGAGCCATGTGGATGTCCTGGAACCTTCTGCCAAAGGGAACGGTTGCCGCTGCACCGGGGAGCGAGGGCCGCTCCCCTGAGGAGGCACTGTTCCCTTAGCAAACACTGGAAGATTTTGCTGAACCCCTGTGGTAAGTGGGAGGAAGGTGGCAAAGCTGTTGCTCTGTAACTGTTGCAGCAGTCCATGGACCAAAGGTACTTGCTATAGCGATCTCAGTCTTTCAGAGCCGTGGGACGTGCACTTCTAGCCTTTCTCTGGCAGTGTCCAGAAGCTGTGAATGAAGTGGCTTTCTGTAGAGCTGTGAAGGATCCCCGTCAGGAGTCGCTGGGACATTAAGAAGCATCTTTGGGGTGACTTGGAGCAAGAAACGGATAACTGAGGGTTCTTCTGGAACGGCATCTGATCTCTTCAAGCTTGCTTGCTGCTTCCTCCTCTTCCTGGGATGTCCATGGAACCACAGCAGTGCAGAAACAGTAAAGCAAGGAGAAGTGGTAGCTCTTGCTGTGTTTCTGGGCTTGGCACGGGCTGAAATACTGCCACCCCCTCACACCCCCCTTTTTCAAATCCTGGTCTGCTGTTTCATCCATTGCAGCAACTGCAAAGAGTTTGCATTTCATGGTGAAGTTTAAAGTTTGCCTGAAGTGATGCTGAGAAGTCTGGAGAAGCACCTTTCCTCCTGTATTTAAACAAGCAAGCGTTCCTGTGCTCTCAACCCGAGTGAAGGGAACGCTCCATCCTGCAACAGTGTGGTCTGAAGATGCGATGTGGTGTGTGGCCCCGGTCGCCGGGTCTGAGGTCGGTGCCCCGTGAGCTGGCTGCAGTCACTCAGGAGCTGCTAGGACTTTGGTCTTGCCCTGCAGAATGATCTGTGTCCTTGAATTAGACACAGTCGTGTGGATTTTAAAGCAGCCTGGAAAAATTCTGATTGTCTGCCTCCGCCAAGCGTTGCTACGAAGGGTGCTAACAAATCCTGCCCTCCCTTTCTTCACCATCACCTCTGGCCTCAGTTTTGGTCTTGGAGAAAAAGTATGTTTTTTTAAAAAGGATTTGGCTTCCAGATGAAACTAATAACTAAGCTTCAAAATCTGTAGAAATACCTCATTGGACTCTACTCACTACTGACTTTGTGTTGCGTCGTCGGGGCAGTGGTTATCAGGAAGGGGGAGCTGCCCCAAGACGTGTTGAACAGCATATCCTGACCCTTGGTGAAATTGGAGCTAATCTAGTCTGCAGCTACCGTGTCCCCTCCGCGCGGGGACCAGCGTTCATCCCTCCGCAGCCGCCGCTGCGTTCCCTCCCCTCGGCTGTAGACCTACAGCTCACACCAAGTTATCAGCAGAGCCTGCAGATAAATGCAACTGCTTCAACTAAAACGCACAGCATGGTGGGCGAATGTTGGGGGGGCGCGGGGGAAGCATCTGTACTTGTGCAGGTGAAACTTGAATATCCGCACACCTGGCCCTGCTGCATCTCGCCTGTCCACGTGCTGGAGATTTAAATCTTCCAACTTATCCGTATGCTGGAAAGGAAAACCTTCCCAAGAGCCGAGCCTGGTCTGACGCCTGAATTGTCCAGCTCTGTGCCAGCAAAGAGCAGTGTGCCCAGTGCCCGTGTCTCCTGTCCAGCTTCTCTCCAAAAGAGACCCCGGAGGCAAGGATACGATGGCGTGGGCCGGTGCGCGTGGATAGGTGATGGCCTGCGGGACGTGTGAAATGGGGGAGCTGTGAGTCTCCCCTTGCCGAAGCCGGGGAGAAGCTGGTCCTCTCCCTAGTGTGATGGTAGTGACAGCGTTTTCACTCCTTCCTTCCCCCTTCTGGCATGGAGAGGCGCAGGCTGGGTTTGGGAAGGGAAAGCAGCCGACCTGGAGAGCAGACCAGGCAAAACTGGTGCTGGCCGGGCACTGGGAATCGGTGCAGAGCCCATCCTGCCGACACTGGGCTTGCCTGGGGTGAAAACGCACAACTCTGCTCCGCGGTGGAGCCGTCCTGCACCGCTCCATCCCCTGCCCCTCCAGGGAGCTCCCTGCGTACCCCCGGAGCTCCCCGTGAGGGTGGATGGGGTGGCTCTGCGGCTTTCGGAGCTGCTGAAGAAGCAGCCAGACTTTAGGGGCAATACTTGAATTACGTGTATTTGGTCGGCTGTCACTGTCCTTGGGAGAACTTCTCCCAACAGCCTGCCGATGCTTCTGCTGTTACTTGAACCCTGTGCACGGCGCGGGCGGCCCTCCCCAAATTGAGGCCAGCAGCAAGGCTTGGGGTCTGTCTGCAGCAGCTGAAATGACGGAGGAAACGTGCTCTGGGGTGTTGGATGGGCGATGGTGGGACACCGGCGTGTCGTGCTGCTTGGTGTCGGCTGTAGTCGGACAGACCCCCCTATCGATCCGCACCTGCGGGAGCGGCGGGGTCAGCTCTGCCATGAAGGTGGCAGATGCTCTTCAGCCTTCCCAGGGCCCTGCTCCACCTCTCCTTGCTCCAAGACAGGCAGGGGAGCTGGAGCGTGGTCAGTGCCAGCCTGCTGCCTGTGGCTAATAGTGCTGGATAAGATCCCAAGGTTAACTGTAGTTAACAGCCTTCTCTTGAAATCCGGTTAAAATAAAGCTGTTCCTAGAGTTCCTTCACGTCTAGGTGTAAGGGGAGGGAGGGACTTGATCTGCCGTTTGGGCGTGGAAAAGGTCCAGAGCTTTTGTTTCCAGGCTGGATGTGAGCGGAGCGAGCAGAGTGGTCTCTGCCGAGGGGGGGATGGTCTTCGTGGACACGGCTGAGATCTCAAAGAGGTGGCTCGGTCCTGTCTTGCCGGTGAATCCCCATCCCTGATTGGGGAGGAACACCTAATGTTTGTGTCCTGCCTGGAATGGTTTTGTAGGTTGGTTCTGGAGGGTGCTCTCATCCTGCTGATTTGGAAGAATTTTTTATAGCCTCCTTTGTCCAACCTTGAGTTCTGCAGAGATTGTTGCTGTCCTCCTCCCTCTATCAGAGGCCGGAGGCAGATGAACAATGAAACGGACCGTAAAAACTACCAAAGCGCAGAAAGTACCCATGGAAAAGCTCCTTTTTCAGCTGGAGATGGCGCTTTTTTCAGCTGGATGGGTGCAGCCTTCAGCTGTGTGTTGTACCGGGTTATCAGGTTGGCGGGATCCCATGGCACGACTTGCTCTGAGCCGGCTGCTCTGCGCAGGGCCCCTGCTCCTCTCCCTGCAGCCTGTTTCAAGGTAGGGAATGGCCTGGCTCACTCCCGCAGCGTGAAATTCAGATGAGCCGGGACAGTTTTCTCGCATGGAAGTTTTCAGCTCAGCATCGACCTCCGTGGGGCCAAAAGAAGGGGAAAAAAATTCATCCTTAGCTTGGTTTGGGTGGGAACCACCTGAGCCGCTCATGCGAGAGGGAATCGGTGGTTTTGAAAGCACCGGGCACGTGGCGCTTACATATCTGGCCAGTTTTTAAACCTTAAAAGTGTTTTTAATAGGGACCTGTGTTATCATGCGTGTGCCTGAAGGAGCATGTGGGTGCAGGGAGATGTGCGGGGCTGTGCCCCGGCCGGGCAGGCTCTGCTGCGGGTGATGGTTGGGGCTGAAGTCTTGTCCGGGAGCATTTTGGGGAGGAAACCGCTGGAAAGCAGGGTTTGCAAAAGGAAGGATCTTCCTGCTTCCAGTAGGAAGGGAACTGGCTATTGTCCTTTGTTCTTTGCGGTCAAGATCTGCCCTTGGGATGATTTTACCCTTAAAATCGACCATCAGGTCTGAGCCTGCCCGTTGGAGGGCTCATCGGGGACCCAGACACCCGCCCGAGCCCCCCTTGGCTTTCAGGGATGGAGGGATTTATCGGCGTGCTCCGAACAGCCCCCGTAGCGCTCCCCTCCCCGGCCCCTCGCTCCTCATCCAGAGTCTTCCAGGTGAGATGGGGCAGGTGGGGACACTCTCCCCCCCCAAAAAAAACATCCCCCGGGATTAACGGGGTGCCAGTGGCGCTGCCTCCGACCGTGCCCAGAAATGTAGCGGCCTCCCGGGGCGAGCTCCCGGTGCCCGCCGGGGTGCTCCCCACCCCAGCCAGGGCTTTGCTCCCAAAATTGCTGACGGGCAGCGAGTAACACTGGATCCGGACTTGCCTTTAGAGAAGGAATGAGCAGGTATCGGCAGCTCTGAGTGCAGGACCTCGCGCTGCTCATCGCCAGGACTGTTGAACCACCCTTTGGTAGAAATGCAGCTTTGCTTAATTTTATCTTTTTTTTTTTTTTTT
>NW_008794887.1:578586-580893 GCF_000699145.1 Aptenodytes forsteri | reverse complement strand
CCTTGGGAAAAATTGAGCTTTTGTTTATTTTTTTTTTTTTTTTTTTTTTTTTGGTGTGTGCTTAATTTATTAAAATAGTTGCTGTATAATTTATTTTCATAAACTATATTAAAAAGTTACTAAATGGTAAAAACAGACTTGCAGGCCAATCTCTCAGAAGAAAAAAAAGAAAATGTTTTTGATATAAACACAACAAATGCACTTTTGGGTGTGTTTGGTTATTTTTGGGGGTGGGGAGGGGGAGCCTGGCTGTACCTGTGGGTTTGTCTGTATATATTGTATTAATAGGCATGTTTGGCCTCTCGTGTGGAGACGTTAGTAACTGCTGCAGGTCCTGTTGGGGAAGCTGGCGTGAAGTTCCTGGGTTTTTTTGGTTTTTTTTTGTAAGTCGTCAGTGAGGGAGAGCTGACTTCTGTGTTTGTAACTCATTTCTATCGTCGTTTTGACTGATGTTTTGGTTTTTTTTTTTTGTTGGGGGGTGGGAAGGGAAGAGAGCGGGGGTTTGAAATAAAATAATTGGAAATTGTTTTATGTGCTGTGTGTTGTCTTGAGTCCCGAGCCACAGACTCCACGCCCCGGGCTCCCCTTTGCCCCCCCGCTTGTAGCACCCCTGTGGGGTGGGATGGGGACCCCAAGGGATGGAGATGCCTGGGTCCAGCTCCTGCTCCCCAACTTCACCTTGTCCCCCTTCCCAGCTGCGGGAGCCGCGTGCGGTGCTCCCCCCGCCTCCTCCATGCGCTAAGGTGCTTTGAAGGCCCCCGAGTTTGGCAGCTCAAAGGCTGCAGAGCGACAGAATGGTGCTGAGGCGGGCGGCACACGGCTCCCCCCGGCTGCTGTGTGTGTGGGGGGGGCTCACAGCCCTGGGGAGGCTGCATCCCCCCCTTCTCCATCACTGGGTGTGGGGCAGCAAGGGGGTGTTGGGGTTCAGCAGGTCTGGGGACCCCCATTCCTCTCGCTGCGCTCCTGGCCCTGGTGTTGGTGCAGGGGTTGCCCCGCTCTCTGCCCCAGCGCCCCAGCCACGGGCATGGTCCCTGGGACAGGGCTCCGCGTGGGGACAAAGGCTCCATTGATGGGGCCAGACGGCCTCTCCAGGCGGGATCCGACATCTGGGGCCTCCTTGTGAATTTTTTCTTGGCTGGTCCGAGCCCGGGGGCCGGAGCCGAGATGCCAGTGGCCCCCTCCAGCCTGCAGGCGCAGGCAGTTAAACCCCGCGGGCAGGATGCTCCCGGCAGAGGAGGTTTTGGGGTTCACCCAGCCATGGGGAGGGTTGTGCTGGGAGGTGCCGTGGGCAGGGACGGCTGCACCCCGGGACTCGCCCTCGACGGGGAGGCTGCCCCAGGGCTGCGGGGAGCCACATGCCCAGGGCAGGGATGGGGCATCCCCTCGGTGCCCCCCGCAGCCCCATAAAGCCCCTTTGTCTGGCCACCTCCGAGCTGCCCTGGAAAAGCCCCAACATGGCTGCGCTGCGCAGAGCTTATTTTTAACATCTCATTAGCATCAGAAAGCAGCAAATTTCCCCTGGTTCCTGGCGAGGTTCGGAGTCCCCAGACAAAAGCCGCTTTCTTCCCTCCCGCGCTCCCTGCTCGCCTCGCCCCCCAGCCCCTGGGGTGCTGCTGTGGCACAGGGCCCCCGGGACCCCCACCCACCCTTCAGCCCCGATGGGTCCTCGGGGCCAGCGTGGTGCGGTGGTCCCGGTGTGCAGGCTCAGGCGAGGCGGGGGGAGCTGGGGGGTTGAGCATCGCTGGCTCCTGGTGCTGCCCACCCTGCACCAGGTGCAAGCCTGGCAGGGTCCCCAGCCGAAAAAAGCCCATTGGGGTGTCGCTGTGCTGCTCCCCCACCCCTAACCCCCCTCCTCAGCCAGCTCTGCCCAAACTGCAAGGCTGGACTGACCCGGAGGTGAGGTACGGGGCATCCTGTCCCCCCAGTGCGGCACCAGCTGGGGGCTGGACCATGGCAAGGGGATGGGGTGGGTGCTCTGGCCCTCCTCATCCTCGCTCACCCCAATGCGCTGGGGCAGATGCGGGGCCATGAAAGGGAAACTGAGGCACAGCGTGGGGCCGTGCAGCGGAAACTGAGGCACGGTATGGAGCCGTGCAGGGGGAGCTGAGGCAGAGTGTGGGGCTGTGCCCGGGGAGCTGAGGCCGGGCATGGGGCCGGGTGCTCCTGGCCGAGGCGCGCAGGGTGCTGGCAGTGCCCCAGCGGGTCACCGGGCCACCCTGGGCCTGGCACCGGCACTGCCTCCGAGCTAATATTTACCCAGGCTGGAGGGCTTGGCCGCCGCGCTGGGAAATGCCGCAGCCGGGCCAG
>NW_008794887.1:576451-577304 GCF_000699145.1 Aptenodytes forsteri | reverse complement strand
CCCCGTGCCCCACCCCTGCACCCCCGACACCAGCTCTCCCACTGGCTGTGGCATGTGCATGGGCTCCCTGCGTGAGCACCCTTGGGTGCTCACCCTGCCCAGGTGCCTGCCCCGGGGACGGTTTCTGGCCCCTCACCCACCGTGGAGGAGGTGGGTGGCCGGGAAGGGACGGTCCCCACTCTGCCACAGGTTTCCGTCGCAGCCTGAGGTGCATCTCGTCCCGCTTGCTGTGAGCAGCATGATTTGGGGAAGGGGTTTCTGCTCGGGGAAGGGGCTGGAGCCGCCGTGGGGTGTCTGCTGTGGGGTGTGGAAAAAGCTCGGGGGGGCTCAAATGAGGCTGCGTCTGTTGGTCTTTCCTCTGTCTCCCCGTCTTGCTATTCACCAGCCAAGACCTCCAGAAGCCATCCTGGCCGCCGTGCCCACGCTGGGCTGCAATGTCCCTCCCCGGTGTTCATCTGGAGCCATGGGTGCTCTCGGTCTCCCTGCGCCATGGCTCTGCGTGGACGGGGCTTTCCCAGCTCGGCTCCCTGGGGTGGGGGGTTATTCCCCCTCTGAGCATCTCCCCCCACCCCGCTGCTGTGCACCCAGGCGAGGGGTCCAGCTCCCTTCCCGCAGCCTCTGCACCCCTCGGGCTCTGCCTCGCGTTTTCGCCACCTGCCCCATCCTTCTGGCTCGGCCAAGATCTGAGCACAGGATTTAATGCCTCATGTTCCCCCCTCCCCCTGGGGCAGGAGGGTCTGGGGCTGCACCGGGGACCAGGGCAGAGCCACCACTTTGGGCATGACACGTCCCCAGCACGCAGCGAGGCTTCACTGCACGTTGGGGGCCGCGTGCTTGTGACACCCCCCGCCCC
>NW_008794887.1:571675-576213 GCF_000699145.1 Aptenodytes forsteri | reverse complement strand
GGGAAGCGCGCGGGTGTGCGTGCGGCGTGGGCGAGCACGCGCTGGCGCCTTCGCCAGCCCCACCAGACCCCCGGGAGCTCGCGCGCATCCACCCCACTGGAGCGGCGAAAGCCGACCTGGGGGCTGCACGTGATGTGCTGACATCCCCATCCAGGGGCTGCAACCCAAGTACAGCATCCTCCCTGGGGCTGCGAGCATCAGTCCCACCGCACCCAAAGTCCCCCTGCCTGCCCGCTGCCTGCTGCTGCCCAGCGTGTCTCAGGGCTTGCTTTCCCGATGGAAGAATCCCCCCTTGCACACATCCAGCTGCAATGCAGAGGAGCTCCCGAGCAGCCCGCGCGCCTTCCCCGCCGCTGATTGGCGGCGACGCCTTTGGAGGAGCCGTGGTAATTTTAGGCCGTGAGCGGCAGCAGGTTGGCATGTGCCTGCCTGCACCCGGGTAGGGCAGGCAGGATCCGGCAGCGGGGGCAGCCCCGGCCAGCCGCCCTCTTGTCTTCCACTGCCAGCTGCGATGGGCCACGGCAGCCGGGGATGCACGGAGCGAGGGGTCCCCGGGGTACCCCAATTCCCAGCAGGATTTCAGCCCCTCCCTGATGTGGGATGAGCATGTAAGTCCGTGCTGGCCCCCCGCACCCCCTGCCGTGCTGCCCTGCTGCCCTGCTTTGCTCTGCCTCGCTGCCGGGTTTCCTCGCGGATCAGATCCCAGATCCCCCTGGCCTTGCTCTTGTTTATCCCCGACAGACCCGGTGGCGGGCAGGGGAAGGAGGGGTTGGGGCTGTAACCCTTTCATCTCTCCGCTGCCGGCTCAAAATGGCTTCGCGCTGCGGTGGCTGCCGAGAGGGGAGAGGAGCTCTCGGCCGGGAGGCGTCTGCCTGGGGCCTGGAGGGTGCTGAGCGCTGGGGCGTGCAGCCGGTTTTGCCACCCGTGCCGCGGCGAGCGGGGTCTGCGTGAGACCCCACCCCAATGGGGCACCCAACGCTGGGTGTCCCTGTCCCCAGCCCAGCTGCTATGGGCAGGGCATGGTCCTGCTCTGGCCTCGGGGAAGCTGTGGCCGAGCGGTGCTGCCGCCGTGCCCTGCCCCGACGCTGCTGCCCCTCCAGCCACGCCAGCCCCGCTCCGGCGCCCTGCTTTTGCTTTTCTTAATTTTGAAGGATTAAGTTAAAACCCATCGCCCAGCTGGGATTCCCCTCTCGCTCCCTTTGTCTGTGGCGCGGAAGTGGCTCTGCAGGGAGCGGCAGCCCGGGCGGGCGGGGGGCTCACGCTCCCCCAGCTCCGCTTCTTCGGCTGCCGGGACTTTGGCTGCAGGGCAGAGAGGGGGGCAGGTGCTTTGGCGGCAGGAGCCAGGATGGTGATTTTTCGGGTGGATGGTTATGGAATGGGGTGTGGGGTGAGCGGTGATGGCAGCTCCGGGCTTGGGGACACCCTGCCAGGGCACTGTGTGCTGTCCCGTCCCTGCACATGGGGACGGAGGAGCCGGGTGTCACAGGGGGCTGCAAAAGGGCTCTCGGTGCTGGGGTGGGGCTGGGGGAGACAAAGAGGGCTGGGAGAAGGGAGGGAGCATCCACTGGCTGGGTGCATGGTGGCACTCTGCTCCTTGAGGACCCCCGTGGAAAAGCTGCCCCAGGAGTGGGGCTGGGGTTTGGGGGCTCTCCTTGAGCCCCCCCCCTCCCCAGACCGTGCACCCAAGAATGGGGGTCACCCCTTGGTGGGGATGGCTGCTTCTCCTTGACCTCGTGCGAGGGTCCATCCCCGTCTCTGTACCTTGCACAGAGGGAGGGTCAGGGCCGCTGCAGCCAGCTCGGGTCATGTCACCTCCCCGGTGAGGCTGGCACTGGGGAGGCCACGTGGGGACCCAGGAGTCCTGGGGTCCGTGGCCAGGTCCTGCCGGCAATGGCTTTTCTGCACCAGGCTTCTGGCTGGCCCACGGGGGCTGCCGGGAGAGTTGCAGGCAGGACGTGACCACGCGTCCCCTCGTGGGGAGACACAAGAAGAAAGACCCCCAGGAACGGTGCTGCCAGGTGGAGAATGGGAGTGGGTGGCCGGCGGGCACAGCCGGGGGGGGCTGCACTCCTTCCCATTGACTGGCTGCTGGGAAAGGCTGGATGTGGGTCCGGTCGGCCCTCGGGGACGTTTCCTGGAAAGTCTCTCTGGAGAGAGGCCACGGCGGAGCCGGCTGGGCTGGCAAGTCCTGCTTGCGGCTGGGCAGGGCGAGGGCAGCTGGGCAGGCAGAGGGCAGCCGTCCAGCGCATCCCGGCGGGGACCCGGAGCTGCTCCGCTCCACCGCAGGCGGGAGGTGGCCAATGCAGGGGGGCTGGGGCCGGGGGGACCGCCCGCGGGGCCAGGGGGTGCTGAGTGTGGGTGGAGGGTGGCCGGAGACGGGGTGTGGGTGTCTGGCTGCACCCTTGTGGGGAGGAAATGTCCTGTCACTTGCATCTGACTGTTCCCTCCAGCTGCTGGGACGGTTCCCAAGGCCGGGGCAGGGGACAGTGGTGGTGGCAGCACTCCCACAGGTCCCCCTCGGGCGTTGGCACCCGCGTGTTTCCAGAGCACAGGATCCCCCATCCCACCCCCCTGTTGCTGTGGATGCTGTACCCCAGGGCAGCTGTTTCAGCATCCTGGGATGGCTGACTGTACTGTCTGCCTGTGGTTGTGTCTCTGCGGCTACGTGTGAAATGTGCAGAGGGTGAGCAGCGCTGCGGGAGCTGCTGGCCAGGCGGGACATGCCCATAAGCAGGATCAGGCCCTGCGGCCTCTCTCCAGCCCTGAGTTCCTGGCACTTCCGCGGCGGCAGCCGACGGCTGGGTCATTTATTTTTTCTGGTGGTGCTGAGGTTTCTCCGGGTGCCCGGAGGAAGTCGTTGTTGACACAGACTTTCTTAATTGTGTCACGGAAAACTTGCGCTTGGCAGCTGGGTCTGCGCAGCGCAGGCTGTCATCCCTGGGGTGTGCAGGGCAGTGTGGGCAAACCTTGGGTGCGGGCAGGGAAACGGCTGCTCAGGAGGGGTTCAGTGAGCGGGTGGGGGCCAGCACCATCTTGGGCGCAGGGGCATTGCGTGGATGTGCCGGAGCCGTTGGCACGAGCCTGGGCTGCACTGTGTGGCCGGCGCTGGCCCGGCATGAGTGGGAGGTCATGTGGCCCTGGCATCCTCCCTGCACCCCAGGGTGCTCTGTGGATTTACACTTGCAAGTGGCCAGCCCTGACCCGCTCACCCCATTGCCCCGTGCACAGAGTCCCTGTCGCTGCTGGGGACCGGGGTGAGGACAGTGACGCCCACCGGCAGCGGAGGAGCCATCTCAGGGTGCTGCAGTGGGAGACTGGGAAACCATCCCGCTGTGCCCTGGCCTGAACCCCCTTGGCTTCAGCCCCCATTGGGTTTGGCCCTGTGAGCCCCCAGCCAAACACCGGCTCCAGCCCTGGCACTGCTGCGGCTGTCCGTCCTCCCCACCCTGCGTCCATGCGTCCCCGTGGGCTGTGGCCGTCATTCCTCCCTGGTTTCCTGCACCTCCTCCCGCTTTCCTGTCACATGCGGCTCCGTTTCCCGTCCGGTGTTGCCCCCCACCACCCCAGGGCCAGCACTGGGTCCCAGCCATGCCCGCCGTGTGCCTCGGCCGAGCCCGCAGTGACTCAGGGCTCGTGCCGCGGCCGCCTGCCGCCACCAAAGTGCCTTTGAGGTGCCATTTGCACCCTGAGACACAGGTGTGGGAGTTAATTTACTCGGCGGCTGCTTAATGATGGCTTTGGGATGCTCTTCTGCGGTCCAAGCGGTCTGAGCTGGGCCAGGCCCTGTCCGGCTGCCCCTGTCCCTCTGTCCGCCAGGCCAGGCTCCGTCCGTCTGTCCTGCTGTTTCCCGTCTTTGCCGTTTCCTTTCCCCGTGGGTCTGTGTCAGCCTTTGTCCCTCCGTCAGCTCCAACCCGGGTGTTTCCGTCCCCATGTCTGCCTGTGCCAGTCCCCGTCAGTCCTGTCCCCTGTCCTGGCGTTTCCTGTCCGTGTGTCCTTCCGCACTCCTCCTCCCGCATCGCCTGGCCTCAGCCTCGCCCTGCCGGTCCCCGTCCGGCTGTCCCTGTCCCACTGTCCTGCGATCCCTCTGTCCCCTCCCTCTGTGCCCATTCTGGTCAGTTCTGCTCCCGGTCCATGTCCCTCTGTCCTGGCTTACCCTGTCCTGGGTGTCCCCTGCCTGTCCCTGTCCTGGTCCCTGGGTGTCCCTTGCCTGGTCCCTGGGTGTCCCATCCCCATCCTTGTCCTGGTTTCTGGATGTCCCTTGCCTGGTCCCGGTCCCTGGGTGTCCCCTGTCCATCCCTGTCCCGGTCCCGGTCCCTGGGTGTCCCATGCCCATCCCGGTCCCCGGGTGTCCTCTGTCTGTGCCCGCTCTGGTCCCCGTCCTGGTGCTCCACCAGTGCCAGTGCCAGTCCCGCTGTCCCGGTGCCGGTGCCCGCCCCGCTCCGGTGGCCGCGGTCCCTCCCGCCGGGGCGGGCCGGGCCGGGCCGCGCCGGGCGTGCGGGGGCCGTGGAGGGGCGGGGCCCTTAAGGGGCCCCGCGGTG
>NW_008794887.1:568718-571480 GCF_000699145.1 Aptenodytes forsteri | reverse complement strand
CGCTCCCGCTGTGGGGTGCGCTGGGTGGACTGGGGAGGCTGTGGGCGCGGGGGAGCAGGGACTGGGGGAACTGGGAGATACTGGGGACGCGGGGAGCAGAGACTGGGGGCGCTGACGGTGCGGGGCTGTGCGTGGCGCTGAGGTCTGGTAGCAGAGTTGGGTGCTGGGCACCCCGGGGACGGGACCGGGGCAGAGCCGGCGCCCTGGGGTCGGGGGCAGCAGGGCCGGAGGGGTCTGGCCGCCCACGCAGGGCTGCGTGCCGCGGGCGATGCTGGCGGCGGTGGCTCGTCCCCGATGCCCAGCCAGGGTGGCGTCGTGGCAGGGTGGAGGGGCTGAGGCGCCTGGATCCGTCCGCGGGGCTGGAGGCGAGACCCTGGGGCTGGGCTTTCCCTTCTCCGAGACAAGACCTGCAAACGCCCACGCGTGTTTCCTGCGAAACTCCCGGCTGGGCTGTCTCCTTGTGGGTCCGGCTGCTCCGTCCCTGCCAGCTCCTGGCACTGGGCAGGCAGCAAACTCCCCCTCGGTGTGCCCATAACCCCTCGAGGTCGTGTCCTGGCCCTACGTCTGGCTCCCCCGGCTCCGAGCAGCCCCCCAGCCTCGAAGCAGTGTGGGTATTTGCAGCACCACCGACCCATGCTGTGGATGCTCCTCCCGTGGCGGTGCCGGACCAGAGGGCGCTTGGGCGATTCCCGTCTCCCCTGGGAGCAGCGTGGTGCCAAGGAAGGCCAGCCTGGCCGCCAGCTAAAACCCTATTTCCTGCCCATTTCATGCCAAATCCCGGCAAAGGCGTTGGGTGGGGATGGGGCCGGTGCTGGGGGTCCTGGGGCCGGGGTACGGTGGCGGGGGGCACGCCGGGGTAGTGCCTGGGCAGGGATGAGGGCCGTGGTGTCCGACTGGCGCAACGCGTGCTAATTTGAGCAGAGGTTGCACGTCCTCGCCCCAGAGCTGAATTTGGCCTCTGTTCCTCAGTTCCTGGTTATTTGAACTCGGCTTCCCTGGCCCGGCGATGGGGCTAATAACCAGCCTCAAAGGATTAATTGGGGTGTGCGAAATGGTTCAGATATGAGGAGTGCTGCTCATTGCAGCGGCTGAGCATTAATCATGGTTTCTCTTCAGATTCCTCCCTGCTTACTCCGTTCCGCTGAGCGCTGGTGTTCGGATTTTCAGGGGGGTTTCAAGTCTCAAAATCTGCTCTTCTGCTGCATTTTGGAGTGAAATGTGCCCTCCTGGGGAGCAGCACCTGGAGTATCGGGGCTTTGCTCAGTGCCCGCCTCTGCCCCCCGCTTGCTGGGTAACTTGGGGCACTGAGTGACTTGGGGGGAGTTACTTAACTGCCGCTGCCTCTCCCTGCGCGTCCGGGGAGGACGGCGGTGAGGAAGGCGCTTTGCAATCCTCTGGCGAGGATTTTGTGCTGCGTAAGCAGAAATCCCGCCCGACGGCCGCCCCCAGGCCTGCGTGGCAGGGGCTGCGCCCCACCGTCCCCAAGCCTTCAGCCGGCGGCTGCTGCCCTCGTCCCCGCGTGGCTGCTGCCTCCGTCCCTATTTACCAGCGCTGCTCGGCAAATTGAGTTTCTTAATGCCTCCCCCCCCCCTTTCTTTGTGAACCCTGAACTTGAAAGACAGGAAAAGCCTGTGCTCGGGGCTGCTGCTGCAATCCTGCCTTGCAAGCGCAAAACCTGGCACCGGCGCCAGGTTGGGGCACGTGGCATGATGCCATGCCGGGGTCCTGCTGACCACATGGGGGTTTTTCGGAGCCGTGGGTCCCCAGCCACGTGGAGGCCTCCAGTCTTGCCGCCGCTGCGCTTTTAACCTTGACGTGTATCACGCGCTGTGCCTGGCCGGGAGCTCTGACACCCGTTTCTCATGCCATGGGGGGACTGCTGGGTGATGTGTAGTGTCCTAAACCCCCCTGGGGCTGGCAGTGCTGCCCGGGTGCCGTCATCAGCAGCATCAAATGCCAAGGAACCAGCGCCAGGCGTTATTTAGGGCTCAGGGACCGTGGTCTTCAGGGGTTTGACATTGCAAATCTGGCAAGGGAAACGAGGTGACAGCTCTCGGTTTGGGGTCAGAGCATGGGGGCTGGCTCGTGTGCCCCCTGCGGGGTGTGGGTGGCTGCTGGGGTGTGGGTGGGTGCTGCATGACCGGCTCCCGGGAGCACTCGGAGCCGGCACGGGGCCTCTCCCAGGTTCGTGCGGAGCCACTTGCTGGGAGAAAACATGTAGGGATGGGGGGGGTCGTGCTGGGAAGCCACCGAGCCCTGGGGATGGTCTTTTATTCTCATTAAAGGGGAAAAAAACCAAAAGACTAGGTTTCAAGTCGGTGCCGTCCCATTAATAAGCCAAGTTTGTCTTCAGCAGGCAGCAAGACCTGATTTAAAAAGGAATGGAGATAGATGACCTATTTTAAGCTCTCAAGTTGGAAAATATCGACCTGGCTGCCTCTAGGCCGTGAGCGGCGGGGCCGGCTGCGCGAGCTGTGCCGGGCAATGCTGCGCTGCCTGCTCCCAAAACCCGTCCGGCTTTCCAGGAGCTGGCCTGGCTTGGGATGCCCCAGGTTGCAAACCAGGGTGGCTGCTTTAAACCTGCCGCCTACCTCCTGGCCACATCCCAAACATCTCCAGCGCTGGCTCAGAGCACCCGAAGCAGCTGACTCCTTTTCCACGGCTGCTTATCCCCAGGATTTCATTAAGTCTTCCCTAATTGCCTTCTCGGGCCGCGCCGCAGCGAGCACACCTCCGCCGCCGTGGCTGCGTGTCGCAAGACC
>NW_008794887.1:568269-568568 GCF_000699145.1 Aptenodytes forsteri | reverse complement strand
GCCGGGAGGGGGGGGGGGGGGTTGGTCCCGCTCCCCAGCCATGCTGGGAAAATGGAAGCTGGGAGTTAGAGAGCAAAGCTGGAGCTGGGCTCTCCCCAGAGAAAGGAGGTGGAAACCTGGGTCGAGAGTCATCGCAAAGTGGCCGAAATGAAACACCGGTGAGTGGGAAGTGACCCCGCTCTTGCCTTGGGACCCAGCGGGGTCCCCTGGCCTGCACCTGCGAGCGCTTTGCTTGCTTGAGACCCCGTTGCAGCAGGAGGGAGCTGGGGCTGCAGTGAGCCGCAACCCACCCCCGGCAC
>NW_008794887.1:564337-567819 GCF_000699145.1 Aptenodytes forsteri | reverse complement strand
GGGGTGGGTGCAGCAGCGGGGCAGGAAGGTGATGGAGGGGAGATGGGCTGGCCCTTTTGCTTGCGGATGGGCTGCATGTGGGCTGCGGAAAAATGTTGGAAAAAGCCATCGGGTGTTGGTGTTGGGGCTGCAGCAGGGCAGGAGGTGCTGCGGGAGCATGGCTGTCCCCAAAGCCATGTCCCCAAAGCTGCCTCCTGTCCTCTCTGTGGCCGGAGGGAGGCTCAGGACCCTGCTTGGCTTTTTATTTTTACCAGCCGGTGAGGGGTGCAGGAACGGCACTTCTGTGCATCCCCCTATCTGAGCATTGCCCACCCTTGCGCTCCCTCCCAGCCCTCAGGCTGGCTCTTGTCCATGGGCAGCACCCCATGGAGGTGCGAGGGGGTCCCCCACGTGTGCGAGGGGTGCACGGCCACTGCCCCCACCCCGGGCCCCCGGCCTTGAGTGAGGCAGGGGCTGGAAGGAGCAGGCAGCCTTCCCCTGACCTCCCCGGGTAGGATTTTCCGCCGCGGAGAAGCAGGAGCAGAGCGCAAGGTGCCTCTCGGAGCCGCCGGAGGAAATGGCTCATTGTTAGCCCTGCTGAAAAAAAGAGAGACCCAAAAAATTGCAATAATGAGGCCAGCTTCTATTTGAGGGTTTCCATGGGAAAAACAGGAAACGGAATCCTGTTACTTTTCTAGGGCTTGCTGCCGATAACGCTGTTTTTAGGACAGGGCAGAGAATGAGGAGGAGGAGGAGGAGGTGGGGATGAAGGCAGCCCCAGCAGTGAGCCCTCGTTCCCCCTGCTCGGAGGCTCGGTCTCGCTTCCTCGTGGGCTGGGAGATAAAACTCCTGGGTGTCGCTTTGGGTTGGTGTTTCTCAGCCTCTCCGGTGAGCTGGCGTAGGGGCCATCAGGCACATCCCCGCAGAGCTCGGACCTGGTGCGGCTCCGGTGCGTGTCCCCAGCCCTTGTCCCCTCCTTGGAGCCACCTTCCCCGCCGGCACCGTGTGTTAAGGATGAGCTGTGGGGGCTGGGGGCCTGCGGCACTGGGGATGGAGGGCACGGAGAGGGCTGGCGCAGGGGATGCCCTGAGCGAAGAGGCCACAGGGCTTTGCTGCGGGACGGTGGCACCGTCAGCGCCGTAGGGAGCCACTGAGTTAACAGGGGATGCAGCATCCCCAAACCCGCCTCCAGCCGTCCCGGCTGGCAGAGTTGCCCCGGAATGCGGTCCTGGAAACCCATGAGCATCCCCTGGCCCTGCAGGTCTGTCCCCTCCGGGGCCGGAGGTGCTGTGGTGGGCTCTCGTGGGCAGAGCATGGCGCTGGGCATTCGGGAGGGCCGAGCTAGAGCCACATCCTGCCCTGGCATCGTGACGTGGGGCTGCGAGCGGTGGTGGCACGTGAGCCGGCAGCGTGGGCAGGCTCCACACGTACACGCTCGCATCAATGCGGTGGCATCAGCCTGCATTATGGCTACTGGTACGGCTGTGAACGGGGATGATCCTGCCCCAGGAGCTCGACCAGGGATGCCAGCAGTGGTGGGGACCAGCACTGGCAGAGCCACGTGGCCGGAGAGCTGCGGTGGGCCGCAGGGCTGGCAGTCTGGTGAGAGGAGGTCAGGAAAGGGGACGAGGCTCTCTGGCTGCATTCCCAAATTTCTCTCCATGTGGCACCAGGGACCTCTGGCCGGGTGAGCTGGAGTCCTCCGGAGCTGCCGCTTTGAGACACGGCAGGAACGAGAGCCCCGCAGAGCTGGGGCTGGCGTCCCTGGCGCGGAGGCTGCCAGGAGGGAGCTCAGTTTGGTCATGATGCAGCCAGGAGGGGACAGAGCCAAGTGGGGACCCGGCGCGGGCTGACGACGGGGCTGCGAAGGAGATGCTGTCAGGATAAAAGTTTGTGTTGGGAAGGAACAAGGCGATTTCCTTCCCCGCGTTAACACCCAAACCGGAGTGGGAGGAATGTCAGAGAGCCAGTTTGCGGCGGCTCCTCTGGCCTCCTTGCCGCTCCACTTCTCTTTGGCACTTGGCTCGGTGTCACCTGGGCAGCGTCACCCCCCTCCTGGCTCCTTCAGGTGATGGGGATGTGGGTGGGGGTCCCCAGCCAGGCAGGTGGCTCTGGTGTGAGGTGGGATTTGGCAGCAGGTCAAGCCGTGCCCTTGGCAGCGCCCATCTGGCCGCTCAGTGCTGCCAGCCCGGTGTCTCCCGTGGGACCCCTGTCCTGTGCCGTCCCCGGGACTGGCTGTGATGACGGGGAGCCCCATGCCCGCGCTCGAGCCGTGGGTCCTGGCAGCCGTCTCCGGTTCCCCTGTGAGGTACATGGGGTTTGCCCAGGCGCAGCGGTGCTGTGAACGGCTCGGTGGGTGCTTGGGTGCTGCCGACAGCCGGGCGGTTGTGAGGCCAGTGGGAAAAGAGGAGACTGTTGGGCATCTTAGTGGATGCTCAGAGCAAACCCTGCTGTCATCCCCCGTCCTGACAGCCAAAAGCTGCCCCCAGGATTCCCACCCTGCCTACAGACAGTGCATCCATCCCAATAAGTCCCTGCCCAGGCTGGGACGTGGCATGGGGGCTGCCGGCAGCCCGGGGGGTTACTGGGAGGCACCTGGGGGTGGCATGGGGGCTGCCGGCAGCCCGGGGGGTTACTGGGAGGCGCCTGGGGGGTTTCTTTCCATCACCGAGGCGTTGCTGCCTCCTGTTCCCAGTGCTGCTGCTCCTCTGTGGGATGTGCATCCCCGCCCCAGCAGCTCCCAGCCCATCTCCCTCCTGCTCCCTGGGGGCTGCAGTCGTGGCGTGCCGGGGCAGGGATATCCCGGGGGATGGGAGGCACACGCTGGCTGTGTGCAAGCAAGCAAGCATGCCCCCAAATCCCCGCTGAGCTGCAAAGCTCCTCAGCCCTGGTTTGGGTTAAAGAGAATTAAAATGCTTTCTCCTGCGGGGTGGTAATCCCGGAGGCTGGGGCACGGCCAGGCGGGCTGCCCGGCTGCTCCTGGCGTGGTCACCTGGCTGCTGCCCCCCGTTCTCCTGCCACCACATCCCCCGGGCCAGGCCCTGCTGCCAGAGCATCCCTGCTTTGCCCAGGGTGCATGGGTGGGTGCAGGCAGCCTCTGCCCGCAGGGAAGCGTCAGTCTTGGCTCCCTTCGGGGGTGCAGCCTCCCCAAATGCTGCCTGAGCTGGCCTGGACCGAGGGGCGTGGGTGGGACCCCCGTCCCCCCTTCCCCTCCGGGGACCCGCCGCAGGTGGGAGCAGGCAGCGGCTTTGCCATATAAGGTCTGGAAATCGGTTATTGTCTCAACATGGCTTTCTCCTCCCTGAAAATCCTATTAAAACCTCATTTTTCTGACCCTAATCTCCCCTCGCTGTTTGGGAGGGATTAGTGTTTGCCCCCCCCCAGCCCTGCGCGCTGCCGGCTCTGTGCCGGAGAAATCTACTTCCCGCACGGAAAGCGGTGCTGGAGGAGGGAGGTTGGGGCTGAGCCCAGCACGCCGTGGTGGCGGCAGGACCGGCAGCTGC
>NW_008794887.1:561339-563297 GCF_000699145.1 Aptenodytes forsteri | reverse complement strand
GCTCCCACGGGGGACCCCCAGCGTACGCATCGGGTGACATTGGGGTGGCCCGGGGGGTGGCCAGGGGAGGAAGGCGGTGGTAGGAATTTGGCTCCCACGTTTCCCCATCCCAATTTCTGCCTGGGCTGCCGGTGCAGAGGCACCGGGACAGTGTTATTGGGTGTGCTGGGGGTGTGCCGGGGGACCCCCAGCGTACGCATCGGGTGACATTGGGGTGGCCCGGGGGGTGGCCAGGGGAGGAAGGCGGTGGTAGGAATTTGGCTCCCACGTTTCCCCATCCCAATTTCTGCCTGGGCTGCCGGTGCAGAGGCACCGGGACAGTGTTATTGGGTGTGCTGGGGGTGTGCAGCTGGGTCCCTGGGGACACGGCTGGCACCCAGCATTCGAGCCAGGCTTGGAGCAGGCGCTGGGGCTGTTTTGGGGCAGAGCCGTGGCACCTTGGCCAGGATAGACACTGGGGACGTGCTGAATGCCAAAGCACTGCCAACATGCAGGGAGTCCGTGTGGCATTGCACCCTGGGGACTGTCCCCTCTCTGGCGTCCGGTGCCAGCCCTGGCTGGTGGCTGCGGGAAGCGGGTGCATGGCATCGTACTGGTGGGCTGGTCCTGCTGATGGGGTGGAGGGGGGGCAGAGGAGAGGAGGGGGCCACAGCGAGCGGGGCGGCCGGCCCTGAGGCTGCGGGCTGCAATCCCAGCAATGCCCGGCATTTCCCCGGCGCGGCTGCACGTGCCTCTCCTCAGCCTCTAGCATGGCAGGTTTCGGTGCGGGACCCCCTCATGCGGGGATGGGGACAGGCAGCGTGGGGGGAGGCAGGGCAGGGGGACGCTGCCCACCCACAGCCCCTGCCCGGGTCGGGTGTCCGTGGGTGCCGGGCTCATCAAGGTGCTGCTGTTTTTCTTATTGCTCCCATGTTTTGGCCGCCGCAGTGGAGAGCGGCTCGGTGGGCACAAAGGGGGTGCAGGGTGGGCTGGGGAGGGGCTGAAGCAGCGGGAGTCCCCGGGCACCAGTGACGAGGGCGGTTTGTTGTCCCTGCCTGTGGGCTTAACGCTGGGGAGCCAGGATTGAACTGTGGGGGCCGGTGGCTCTGTGCCTGGGGGACAACAGGGACCCGCCGCACCTGCAGCCCTGGATATCCCCCGAAATGGGAGATGGGGCTGGGGGGACTCTTGGTTTGGCTCCTGGTGGGAAGTGTCCTTGGAGCCACCGTCTTTTGCCACAGGCACTGAGCAGGGGGGTCGGGGGGCTTTGTCGCATGCCTCTGCTGCGTGGACTCTGCTGGGTGCTGAGGACAGAGAGGGGACCAGGGGTGTCTCGGAGCCCCCACTGGCTCCCACCTTGCAGAGCCTGGTGATGGCTCATCTCCTGACCGAGCAGGGGGGATGCTTGCCGCACCCTCAGGCCGTCCGCCTCCCTGTCCCTGGCATCGCGCGGTGCCCTGTGGAGAGCGAGCGGAGGAAGGAAGGAAGGGGCCGGGAGGAGGGAGAGGAGGAAGCGGGGAGGGTGGGATGCTGCCCGGGGTGATGGAGGAAGAAGGGGGCGGATTAAAAGAAGGAAAAAAAAAAAAAAGAAGAAAGAAAGAAAAAAGGGAAAGTCCAGGCAGAGTGACACCGCAGGCGGCGAGGGTTGGCTTGGGGTGGTGGGCTGGGCATGCTGATCCCTGCCAGCAGCTGGAGCCTCAGCCCGCCAGCCCAGCCAGGGCGTGTAGCTGCCCGCCCTCCGTCCATCCCACTCTGTCCATCCCTCCATCCATCCATCCATCCCACCCTCCGTCCATCCCTGCACAGCGCGGGTGGCTGGGTGGGGGCCGGCTGCCGCCCGTCGCGCCAGGGCTGTGTTGCTCGCAGGGGGTGTGAGCAAACGAGCGAGCAAGCGTGCGAGTGTGCCTGCAGCATTGCTGGGCTGGGAGCACCACACGTCGCCCGAGCCATGCGAGACGGCGCAGCCGGCGCCGCCCCGC
>NW_008794887.1:557987-560734 GCF_000699145.1 Aptenodytes forsteri | reverse complement strand
TGGGGCTGGCACAGCTCCCGGGCGGGGGTGTGTCCCCTTTTGTCCCCTCCTGTGCTGGAGGAAGGGTCGGGGTCGGGGGTCTGGGCTCCTGCCCTGCCGGTGGCTGCGAAGGGCAGGGCTGTGCCTGGATGTTTTGCTCCTGCTGCCCTGCTCGCCATGTCCGGGAGGGGGGAGGGATCCTGCCCCCCAGGAGGGCTCTGCAGGATGCAGGGAAAACACTCCTTTGTTCTGCAGGAGTGGGACACTGGCGGGAGCTACCTGTCCCATCGTGTCCCCGTGGGGGGAGCGAGGTGGCACGGTGACATGGGGTACAGGGACCCGGTGACACCTGTGCTGGGGGGCAATGGACCTCGCAGGCATTAGGGCCGTCTGGGCGCAGGGGTCCGGGCGGGCAGCGTGCCCAGCCCTGGGCTGTCACAGCCGCTTGCACAAGCCATTCTTGCAAGGAGCAAGGGGCTCCCCCCCCCCCCCGTCCTCGCTGCCCGTAGCCCTCGCGGGACGGGGGCTTGGGGGAGCTGGGAGCAGGACGCAGCTGGTGGGAGCACAGCGGAAACCGCCGGGCTGAGGTTAAAATAAAACCCAAAAGCCGGGAGGTAGCTCGCCCCCTGCGGGGAGGGGGGACGGGGTGCTGAGGACAAATGGCTGAGGTGACAAATCAGGTGTCAACCCCACTGCCTGGGGAACTGGAGCATCTGCGGGGCCGTGAGCCAGCATGGGGGTTGTCCAAGCCCACAGCTGGGGGCTTTGCAGCCCAAAATGCTCCAAGCCAGGGTGGGTGAAGAGGGAAACTGAGGCACAGCGGTCTGGGATGGTTTGCTCTGCCCACTCCCTTGCAGGGCCCTTTGCAGGGATCTCTCTGGGTCTCTGCAGCGGGTGACTTCCCCCCTCGGGCTGGGGGGACAAGGGGGAGCTGGGATCCGGAGGGGGAGAGGCACCACATTGAAGCTGTAAAAATCCCAAAGGAGATTTAATCAGGGCAAGGCGAACACCCGTCCTTGGCAGCGGGGTCAGGGCGCTGGGTCCCTGCGGGATGGGGGCATTCCCAAGTGATCCCTCCTCCGCCGTGAGTTACGGGACCTTGGGATGGAGACGGAAAGCAGCCTGGGAGAGTTGTTTGCTATGCAGGTTATCTCCTTTTGCTCGGCTGTAAGGCCGGATTCGGGCTCATGGGACCAGGTTTGGGGACCACCGATGCTGTAATGGGTATATCACAGCTGGGGACGTGTCCCTGTGTCACGGGCGCGCCGGAGCCGTGGTTTTTTTACGGCTCCGGCGCGCCCGTGACACAGGGACACATCCCCATCCCTGCGGGTCGGTGCTGCCGTTGGTGTCTGCACCGATCCTACTCTCTCCAAGGCTTGTCTGTGCTGGTTAAAATCAGCAGGGCACATTCAGCTGTCAGCTTAAAAATAATCCGGCGAGCCGGCGGCCGACACAATGGAGGGCGCAGATGGGGACAGGCGCCGCGCCGGGATGCTCGTGGCCCCGGGGCAAAGGGATGGGGGTCCCCGTGGGAGCGTAGGGTGCCCGTTGCCATCTGGTTTTGGGTCACCAGTCGGGGCATGCATGGTGCAGGGAGGGCTTGGGGGCTCGTGGGGAGCTTTGCCTCCTGTACGGTGCTGGTAGTGGGGTTTTCTGGCTCTCCTGTGCTGGTGTTTGGAGCATTGCAGCTCTCTTTATGTTTTGGGGTGTCTGCGGTGTCCGCGAGCACCCGAAGCCCTTGTACCCCTCCGGGCTTGCTCCGGCGGTGATGGAGTGGGTCTGCGGGTGCTGTGCCAGGGTGATGCCTTGTGGGCTGCAGTGCCAGAGCCATGCCCTCACCACGGAGACCCTATCCCCAGGGGGATGGGACCCCCAGCCCCACCTGCAGCCGGGCCCCGTGCGGGACGTGCTGGCACAGGGGGTGCAGCCCGGCCCCGCTGAGCCGCTGTCAGATTTCCCCACCAGCAGCGAAAAGGCCCACTCAGCACAGGCGCGGACAAAGGCTTTTTGTGCCTCGTCCCTTTGTGTGTCCCTCTCCCTCCCCGCTCCCCATCCATCGGTTCAACCGAGACGGCGCCTGAATTTTAACACCCTCGCCCCGGGATGGGCTGACTCTGGCTGCTGCAGCGGGGAAGGAGGTGGCACTCAGGCAGGACCCCGGTGGATCCCCTCCTGCCTGGCTGCCGCTTGCCCTACCCTCTCCCAGGTTGCTGATTTCTCTGGTTTTAGCAGAGCTTGGTGCTGCCGGGGCAGGGCCCTCTGCTCCCTTCAGCCACGGGGCTGCTCCTGCCTCAGCAGGGCTGGTGGATGCACAGCCAGATGTGCAGCCACAGAGAGCAGCAACATCCCTCGCCGGGGCTGTGCTAAACCCTCCCAAACTCAGCCAAGGTGTCGGGACTTCTGCTGTCTCTCCAAGTCTGAGTGCCAGGCAAGATGCCCACAACTGCTCCAGCTCTGCCGTGGTCCCATTCCCCCTCCCGACACCGGCACCAGGGGCTGCGGGATGGAGCCGTGTCCCTTTTGGCCCCATCTGCTGCTCCAGGCAGCATCCCTTGCCAGAGCCCGACGCGGTGCCAGGTCCCTGCCCCATCTCGGGAAGCATCACTCATCCAGCCGCCTCCTGGGCGGCTCTTTCCGGCTTGCCCGAGGTTATTACCGTGGCGTCATCGGAAGGGGACCTTTTGTCCCCGACTCCCCCATCCACCCCCATCTCTCCTCCTGCTGCCTCCTGGGTCCCATCCAGACCCCCAGGCACAGCTCATTTC
>NW_008794887.1:549029-557056 GCF_000699145.1 Aptenodytes forsteri | reverse complement strand
CCCCGACTCCCCCCTCCACCCCCATCTCTCCTCCTGCTGCCTCCTGGGTCCCATCCAGACCCCCAGGCACAGCTCCTTTCCCCCCCCCTTTTTTTTTTTATTTCCTTTCCATGCATCTTCTCCCAAAAGGTCGCATACGAGGAGTCTCGGGGGATTCTGGTGGGGTGGTCTTTGGGGTCTGGAATTTGCTGCCGTGGGGTCGGGAGTAGGGACGGGATTCCGAGGAGCAGAGCGGCTTTTCCAGCAGATTTCAGCTGCCAGCACGGGGCTTTGAGGGGGCTGGTTGGGGGACAGACTGCCTACACCCACACCCCACACCCCCCCAGAAGTGACATCTTCCTCCTCATCCCCTACAGCCAACACCGGGACGGAGAGATGGGGCGTCCCCGAATGCCAACGCGCCCCCAGAGGGGCACTTCCCCTGGGTGGGCCCGAAGACGGTGGTGCTGCGGAAGAGCTTGCAGGGGGGATTCGGCTTCACCCTCCGCCACTTCATCGTCTACCCCCCGGAGTCAGCGGTGCACTCCACTGCCAAGGTAGGTCTGGGACCTGGGGGGGCCACGGGGACCCCCAGAGCTGCTGGAGCGGGACTCCGAGGTGCCGTGGTTGGATGCAGGATGCTTTTTATGTGGGCTGGGGGTAGGCAGGGCGGGTCTGGGGAACTACGGAGTGGACCATCCATTGCCTGCCTTGTTGGGGTGCCTGGAGTTTCCCCCACCCATGGGTGGCCCTGGGATGGAGGAGCCCGTGAAGCTGCTGGGAAGACGTGCTCTGAGCAAGCAGCAAGTTGGCAGCGTCTCTGGAGACGTCCCAGAGCCCTTCTGGCAGGGGACACGGCTGTCTGCGGGAGCGGAGAGAATCCCTCAGCTCCAAACAACGGCTCTGGCATCCCTGGGAACAGCAGGAAAAGGCACTTCAGAGCCCCCGAGGCCAAGGACAGGCTCGACGCAGTGGGACGTCGCTCGAGCTGAAGTGAACCACACATGGCCACCATGAAGTCAAGCCTGGGAGCAGGTGCTTTGGAGGATGCTGTTCGAGTCCTTCGTCGCATCCCTCCTCCTCCTCTGACCAGCATCAGCTCGACCCCTCGGAGCACCAGGAATTGCCGGCAGGTCCTTGGCCGGAGAGGGGCACATGCCCAGCCCCACCGGTGCTCGCCGCTTTTAGCACAGCAGATTTTTGGCTCCCAGTTTCCTGGCCGTCAGCGGGAGGCTTCGGGCTGGATCTGCCCCAGGACCCGGCGGCTGCGATCGTGTCTTGGCTCAGCTGCAGCCCGGACCCTTCCCAGGTGCTGCCTCTTGGGGGGAACCAAAGCCCGGGTTGGCCATCGCCTCCTGCGCCCTCTGAGCCATCGAGAAGCCCCGATCCAGGCAGCACCTTTCCCCTCCAGGATGGAGGGACCCTGCGAAACCACCCAGCAGCTTCCAGCGTGGACTGTGCCCTCTGCGCCCGAAGGCGACGAGCCAGCTCTCCTGCTGTGCCAGCTCCAAGTGCCCGGGGTTTGAAATCCCCCTCTTGCCCTGTTTTCTGCAGCGGCAGCTTCATGCAGACGAAGGGAGAAGCGTCTGGGAGCCGCGTGGTCCGTTGCAGCCCTTTCCCTGCTCCACACTGGGAGGACATGGATGCTCCCATCACCCCCAGAGCTTCGCAGCTGTCCGCAGCCCCACGGCTCCGGCTGCCCCATGGCTCCGGCTGCCCCATGGCCCGGTGCTCGCCGCCTCCTCCCCACAGGCAGGGAACTGCAGTGGGAAGTGAGTCACTGGGTGGGGAGAAGCAACTTGCCGGAGTCCCCGCTCAGCGTCCTCCATCACAGCGCTTTTCCCAGGCTCCTTATTCTGCTTCCCCAAATCCTTCCTGCCTGCACTTTCCTGCCTGCACCGGGAAGACGGACCTGACCCGTCTCCAGCAGAGTGACTGCAAAGGAGCTTTCATCGTGGGGATGGCCTGAACCTGCTCCGAACTGAGGTGTTCGCTTCCACCTCTCCACCATCTTCCTAAGGCATCCTCCAAGAGCGAGGGACTGATCCCGCCCCGTGGTGCTGGGCACCAGGGCTGAGCCCCGCCAGGGCGGGAGCACACGGGGCCGCGTGGGAAGGAGCCAGATCAGCGCCGGGAGGCGGAGATGCTCTTGCAAAGGGGCTGGGAATAGCTCCCGGCACCCGTCTGAGCCCAAGCCGGCGCTCCCGGGCTGGCGGGGCAGGGTGTGGTGTGGCTGGCTCAGCACCCGCGGGTGCCGGCGGGCAGCCAGGTCCGGGGGCTGAGTTTCGGTGGGGTTGACTCAGCAGGGAGGGTGACGACAGAGCTGCGTTCACCGTGCCGTGCTTTGGCACCGCTGTGCCCAGCCTTGGCCCCAGCCCTGGGAGTGGGGCTTCTGGGCTGCCCTGGGGGACGGGAAGGGCTCCGGGGTGCTGCAGAACAAGGAGGGACAGGGAGAGGCGCGAGTCTGTGCCTCCAGGGGCCCTCGGTGGCCCTGTGCTCCTGCCGTGGCACCGCGGCAGCCAGTCGGTGCACGGGCAATGGTACCAGATGTGCGCGGAGGCTGCGGGACGTGGCTTTTCCTTCCCGCCATGCAATGGACACCATAGAGTGATGCCTCCAGCCCCCTCCTCCTCCTCACCGGGAATGTCCCTCTGTCACACTGGGATGGAGACCGGTCCCTTCCCCGCACACTGGAGGGACCTGCCATCCCTGGGGACACTGGGGCTGTGTCCCCGCTGCCCTGCACAGGCTGGGGGCTGGGGAGGAAGCTGTGGCTGGTGAAACCTCTTGGCTGGAGCCAAACTTGTGCCTCCCCTGGAGACAGCAGGATCCGGCACTTGCGGAGTGAGAAATCCCCTTCCAGGTGCCTGGGTCCCTCCATGGGACCCGTGCATGGGGCTGAGCAGCCCCAGGTGCAGCCAGCTCCGTGGCAGGGCTGGGGGCTCGGTGGTGTGGATGCAGCCCCACGTGGGTGCCAGCACCCTGTGCCCTGCCCCAGCTTGGGCACCCTCTAGGCAGCGTGGCTCTGCAGCGGGATCCCCACAGGAGGATGTGGGAGACAAGGGCAGGAGCCACGGACGCGGTTCCCACCCCAAGGGACAGAGCTGCGTGGCTCCCAGGGCTGTCCCCTGCCCGTGGCTTGGAAGGGGGTGGCCAGGAACCCTCTGCCATACCCCCTGCAGCACCCGCCGCAGCCCCGGCAGCCCGCCCCATGCAGTGGGAAGCTGCAGACATGTCCCCCCGCCAGGGACACGTTCCCCCCACCAAATAATTGCAGGGCTAAATATAGCCCCACTAGCGGCCGGTGCCCCTCTGAGGCCACCTGTGCAAAGCCGTCCCCTTCCCGGGGGTCCCTGTTGCCGGGACCCGCTGCCCGGGCACTGCAGTGGTGTGGGTGCCAGTGGGCACCTCTGTCCCTCCCCTGGGACCCCGCTGCCGGGGCTCGGGCTGTCCCCGGTCAGGCTCAGTGGCCCAGGATAAGGGCGAGATGCCACCACCTAGGCGGGCTGGGCCCCTTCCCGCTCCCCTGCCCCAAAATCGGCCCCTTCCCCAGCAGCTGGGTACCGGGGGCTGTGGCGGGTCCCTGCCCACCGGCGGGGCTGCATGGGCGGGCCGACTGGATCCGATGTCAGGAGGTAATTTTAGCCGGGGGCGGCAGAGGGCAGAGGAACACGCAGGTCCTGTGAGGGGCTTCATGGGGCTGGCACCCCTCCGGTCCCCTGCCGGTCCCCCTGCCGCAACTGCCCTGACGTGGCCACCAAATAAGTGTTTTTCTCTTCTCTTGGCAGGAGGAGGAGAACGGGAACCGAGCAGGTGAGCACTGGTGCTGTGCCGCTGTGGGGATACGTGGGCACCCCCCACGCAGGGGGACATCACCGCCCAGATCGGTGGGTGCAGTGGTCTGGGGAGTACGCAGCTGTCACAGGTCGCAGCGGGTATTGTGGCCAGGGCACACAGTCTGCCGTCTCTGCTGGCTGGCACCGCGACCCTAAATATCGGCTGGCGGTGAAGCGGCGTGGTGCTTTGGTGGCAGCTCGGTGGCACTTGGCATGGCAGACGGGCTCGGTGTCCCCAAAGCCCTTGGGAGATTTGCTGGACCTTGCGCCCAAGGGGGTTTGTCCCGAAGCCAGAGGGGCTGTGGCGTGGCCAGCACCGGTCCCCGTGGCAGGCGGCTTGGCCGAGCGTAGGGTGTCTGGGGACAGGGACAAGGCCCTGCTCTCCTCCCGGAGGCTGACGGTGACGTGAGCGAATGTGAAGGCGTCAGAACGGATTGGCACGCTGGCAGCATGACGAGGCACCGGGGCTGCGGTCCCTGGGGGCCAGGGTGGATGTGGGCGGCAGCAGCCAGACCTGGCACCCAGTGCCCGTCGGGGCTGGGGGGACACCGGCCTCGCTCCAGGTGGTCCCCGGGGGATTCAGCATCCCTTGTTGGCACCATCCCTCTGGCATCCATCCACCGCCCTCCGGTTTCTTGCAGCACCCGATGGCTTTTGCTCTTGCAAAGGACTGTGGCTGCAGCCACGCTGGGGAACAGCCACGGCTGGGGGAGATGGGTGCTGGGGGCTGTGCTGAGATGGGGGCTTTGCCCAGGGCAGGACCTGTGCTCCGCAGGTCCCAGGTGCAGGCAGGGCTGCCGTGCATGGGCTTGGCAAGGTGAGGAGGGTACCGTGAGGGGCCAAGCATGCTTCTTGTTGTGGGATGCACCCGGCCGTGCTGGCGGCTCCCTGACTCTCTGTCCCCGGGGAGCAGGTCCCCCCCGGAGCCGCCTGGAGCCCATGGACACCATCTTTGTGAAGAACGTGCGGGAGGACGGGCCGGCGCACCAGGCTGGGCTGCGCACCGGTGAGTGGGGGCGTGCGGGGTGACCGAGCCGGAGATGGCTCCAGTCTGCTTGCGGGATGCGTGTGATGCTCTCCCTCCTCTGCCGGGGACTTTCTTGCTTCTTTTGCTCTTTTTCTTGCATTCCTTCTTTTTTCTGCCCCGTGCTTCCCTCTGCTCCCTGGCACTGCCAGGGGCTCTGCTCTCTCATTCCTGGGCTGGGATGCCCAGAGCAGCATTGGGATCCCTGTGCGTTAGGCTGGTTGTGGGGTCCCCACAGCTCCCCTTGCCACACAGGACCTGGCTCTGCCCCTGGCAAAAGCCTTGGCCGTGTTCAAACCCTGCTGTGAGCGACGGCGGGGACAGCCAAGTGCCACCACCTCCCCACTGACTTGCAGTGACACTGTCTTCTCCACCCTGTTTGCAGGGGACCGGCTGGTCAAGGTGAACGGGGAGAGCATCATTGGGAAAACCTACTCACAGGTCATCGCACTGATCCAGAACAGGTGAGTCCCCTTCCTGGGGCTGGGAGGAGCGCAGGGACGGGCAGAGCCGGGGAGGGACATGAAGGGGACACGTCGCAGCAGGCACTGTCCCCCTGGGTGTCACCGGGGCGGCAGGAGCGGTGAGTTACTTGGGTGCCCGCAGGCAGTGGTGCTGCAGGGGGCTGAGGACAGGCAGCGGCGTGCTGTGACCATCACGTGGGGATGGGGACATTCGTCCTCTCAGGGGGGATCTGGCTGAGCGTGAGATTGGCCTCTCTGGGGGCAGGCGGGGACCAACCCCGGCCACCCTGACCCCTCTGTCCCCTCTCCCCGCAGTGACGATGTGCTGGAGCTCTCCATCATGCCCAAGGACGAGGACATCCTCCAGCTGGTGAGTTTGCCAGGCGGGTGCCAGGGACCGGGTTGGTTCCAGAGTTCCCCGGCGCGGCTTTCCCGGGCTGTGCCGGCATTCCTGCCCCACCAAACCTGAGAGGCTGGTCTGTCCCTGCCCACGCTCCTCCCACGCTTCGGGTGGGGGTGGCCAAGTGCCCCTATCCTGCTGGGAACACTTGGGGACAGGGCCCCACCAGCATCCCTGGAGCAGCAGTGGGCGCGGAAACGGAGGTACCAGGGAGTCCGGGGCAGGAAGGATGGGGGACATGGCCCCTGTTTTTTTGGGGGGGCATCCTCGGGCGTAGCTGCAGGGTGAGTTGCTCTGGGTCTCAGGGTCTGGCTTATCCTTGGAGCACCCCAAGCGGCTCTGTTGTCAGTGAGCTGGGGTCCGGGGGCAGCAGTGGCCCTAGCAGGGTGACCTGAGCCAATGGGTGTGCATGGGGCTTTGCCTGGTGCTCCTCCAGTCCTGGCTGCCTCCCGGGGCTCTCCCGGCAGTGCTGCCACCAAGGCTGCCGGCACCCATCCCAGACTTGGCTATTAGGTGGCACCGCTGCTTGGCCCCAGCCTGGGGGACCCGCTCCCATTGGGCTGGGGGGGGTCTTACAGCCCTGGCAAGGAGGGGATCTCACGTCTCTGCCTGCCCTGGGCTCTGAGGATCCCCTGGGCTTGAAGTTGGAGGTGCCTGTGAAAAGTGAGAAGGGAGAGCCGGGCCCGGCCAGCCGTGCCAGGGTATTTTAGGAAGGAGGGAAGGGGAAGGGAGGGCGGCCAGGCAGCAGAGAGAGCAGAAGGGCTGGTGTTGGTGGCAGCGTTGCTCAGTGCCGGGGGGACCCCATGGGAAAGCGGGACCACGGGGGCTGCAGCCAGCCCTGCCCAGCTCACCCCAACAGGGAGGTTTGCTTGCAGGTTGGGGAGGAGCAGAGAGCACCCCTGTGGCACCCTGCCCGTGGTGGGAGCACGGCGTTGCAGCCCCAGCCCCCCCACCCTGACCCCCCCATCCCCCTGCAGGCGTATTCGCAGGATGCCTACCTGAAGGGCAACGAGCCGTACTCCGGTGGGGCACAGAGCATCCCCGAGCCCCCTCCCATCTGCTACCCACGGAAGACGTACCCCTTCCAGGCGCGGGGTGCCGAGTCTCCCTCGGGCCAGCCGCCGGACGCCCGCACCCACCGCCCCGCCGCCGCGAGCCCCTCATCCCCACTCGGCACGGCCACGCTCGCCAGCACCCGGAGTGAGGCGGGTGGCAGCCCCGCGCACCGCCCCGACGAGCCGCAGCCCGGGGGTCCTCCCCCACTCCCCACCGCACCCCACGGGCACCCCGGCTCCTTCTCCCGCACCAGCTGCCCCAGCAACGTCGCATCCTCTCTGCCTGACCGCTATGGGATCCCTTCCGCCACCCCCTCCTGCTACGGGGTCCCCAAGCACCTCACGGAGCACCGGACTCACTGTGGCTTCAAGGAGGGTGTCGGGGGGCTGGCGGGGGCCGGGCGGCCCCCCCGGGAGGCAGCGGGCAGCCAGCGGGCACCCAGCCGGCAGGAGTGCCAGCAGGCTCTGTCCCGCTGGTTTTGCAGCCAGGAGCCACGGCGGAGCGCCTCGGAGGAGCGGCGGCACGCCATGCCGCCCCGTTACCGCAGCGTGTCCCAGGACCGGCTGGGGGGCTCGGCGGCCGCCCCCCGGGGCTGGCCCCACAGCGCCTCACACGACACCTTGCTGCAGCCCTCCCGCGAGGGCTGGGCGCCCCGTGCCCGCTCCGACCACTACCTGGGCAGGTATGGGCGCTCCATGGAGGCGCTGGAGCCCGGCGCCCTGCTCTCCCCTCACCTCGACCGCTCCGCGTGGCCACCTGAGAGGGTCTGCCGGGCCACCGTCGCCACCGTCAGGCAGCCCATCCAGCATGGCTCCTTCGCGCCTTCCTCCTCCTCCTCCTCCTCCTCACGGGAGCCGGCGCCCGTGCAGAAGCACCCATCACAGCCCAACCTGCAGAGCGCAGATGATTCGGGCTACATCGGCTACCGGAGCTACAGCCCGTCCTTCCAGCGCCGCACCGGGCTGCTGCACGCCCTCTCCTTCCGTGACCCAGCTTTTGGTGGCCTGCCCACCTTCAGCATCTCGCAGCGGCCGGCTGCCCCGCTCCTCGGGAGCCGGCGCCCGTGCAGAAGCACCCATCACAGCCCAACCTGCAGAGCGCAGATGATTCGGGCTACATCGGCTACCGGAGCTACAGCCCGTCCTTCCAGCGCCGCACCGGGCTGCTGCACGCCCTCTCCTTCCGTGACCCAGCTTTTGGTGGCCTGCCCACCTTCAGCATCTCGCAGCGGCCGGCTGCCCCGCTCCTGGAGAGGGGGGGGCCTGCGC
>NW_008794887.1:543436-548983 GCF_000699145.1 Aptenodytes forsteri | reverse complement strand
CCGCCCCCCCGCCGGTCCCTACCGCACCCAGGGAGAAACGGCCAGAGAGCAACCGGGTGCCCGAGCAGCTGGAGGAGCGGAGGGAAGAGGTGGGTCTGCGGCAGAAGCCGCCCACGGGCCGCAAGATGCCGCCCCCCCTGCGGCAGATGAACTTTGTCTTTCCCGAGGGGGTGAAGGAGACGGACATTTGTGACCCCCCGCTGGCTGGCGGCAAAGGGGAGAGGCCGGCAGCCGAACGGCAAGGCCGGCGCGTGGCTCCCTTGGCAGCCCCCGAGGACTCGCTGGCGTCCATCCCCTTCATTGGTGAGTCAGGGCGGCTCACCGGCAGGGGGGGTGGCTGCCTCCAGGAGGGGGGTTTAGCAAGTCCCGTGCCAGGGAGGGCATGTTTTGGGGACAGGGTGCATTGCACAATTTCAGAGCATCCATCCATGGCCGGCGTGGAGACGGGAAGGGGCCGTGCCAGCAGCACCTGCAGCGTCCCGCACCCCGCAGTGTCCCGCACCCCTCTGGGCATGCTGTCCCCGAGCAGGGCTGCAGGCATTGGCAATGGGGTGCCAGGGTTTAGGCTCAAGCGGCCTCATCCCTCCCTCTGTTGTCCTGCACCCCCTGCCCAGCCCCTGGTACTTCTTACTGGGCACGGCTGGGTGTGAACTGGAGCCCTGCATGCTCCTGCCCTGCTCTGAAGTGGGGACAGGGACGTGTCTGGGATGACCCACTCCCTGTCTCGCTTGGGACCTCCCTGTCCGGCCACCTCAGCCTGTGGGGACCCAAATAGGTCTGGGGGAGCCACCAGCTCTGCCCCCTCCCGCAGCGCAGCCTGCCCCGTGCCTGCTTCCAGGGAGGGACCCCGGGGCTGGTTGGGGAGGGAAGGGATGGGGTGGGGATGGGGGGAGCCGCAGGGTTGCTCTCCAGGTGCACCGGCGGCTCCTGACTTTGCTGGGGGTGGGAGCGTGTCCCCCAGCCCAGCCTGGGCACCTGCAAACCCATCACCTGCCAGAAGTGCTGGGGGGGTCACAGCAGGGACTTCCCCTGCCCTGTCCTGCCCCAACCCCTCCTGCAACACTGCCCACCCCTCTCGCAGACGAACCCACCAGCCCCAGCATCGACCTGAAGGCCAAGCACGTTCCTGCCTCCTCGGTGGTCTCCAGCGCCATGAACTCGGCGCCCGCCGTTGCCACCAGCCCCTCCTCGCCCACCTTTGCCTTTGCTCTGAGCCGGCACTACTCCCAGGACTGCAGTAAGTGCTGGGCAGGGGGAACGGTCCTGGGGAGCCACGTTGGGGGGGCAGGACGGGGAGGAGCAGCCCCCCGCCCTGGAGCTCTGCCCCGTGCCCGCTGGGCTGAGCAGCGCGTGCTTTGCCCTTCTCCCCCTTGCAGGCAGCATCAAGGCCGGTCGCCGCTCGTCCTACCTCCTGGCCATCACCACCGAGCGCTCCAAGTCCTGCGACGATGGTCTGAATGCATTTCGGGATGAGGGGAAGATCCTAAGGTAGGGCTGGACCTCCCCTCCCAGTCCCACCGCCGCGTGGCTCCCGTCCCCTCCCCACCGTCCCGCTCACGGGGGCTGCTCTCCCCCCCAGGAGGATGCCCAGCCGGGTCCCCAGCCTCCGCATGCTGAGGAGCTTCTTCACCGATGGGGTGAGTGTTGTGTGACGGTGAGGGTTGGGGGTCCTGGGGGTGCCCCCCGCCTGGGTACCTCTATAGGAAGATAGCCCGGGGTTGCTCCGCCTGGCTGGGGCACCGGTGGAGCAGGGGGTGCCGATGGCATCACCCCAATGGTGCCCTCCGGTCCCCCCGCAGTCTCTGGATAGCCTCGGCACGTCTGAAGACGCCCGCTCCAAAAGACACTCAACCTCCGACCTCTCGGACGTCCCGTTCAGCGCCGTGAGGAAGGAGGGCTGGCTCCACTGCAAGCAGATCCTCACCAAAAAGGGGAAGGTAGGCGGGTGCCCCCCTGAGCCCGGCCAGCGATGCGGGGGGGACGCTCCCCGCCGCAAGCATCCCTGAGGTCCGTGCCACATCCCTTCTCCCCGCAGAAGGTCGGTGGAGGCATCCGGCAGTGGAAGCGCGTCTTCGCTGTGCTGCGCACCCACTCGCTGTACCTGTGCAAAGACAGGCGGGAGGCGGTGACCTGCGCCCCGGCCCCAGGTGAGGAGGAGCCGCCGATCAGCATCCGAGCGTGCCTGGTGGACATCTCCTACAGCGAGACCAAGAGGAAGCACGTCTTCCGGCTGACGACCGCTGACTTCTGTGAATATCTCTTTCAGGCAGAGGATCGGGAAGACATGCTGGCCTGGATCAAAGTCATCAGGGAGAACAGCAAGGCCGAGGGCGAGGTGAGAGCCACATGGGGCTCCCGGCTGCCTCTGGCTCTCCCGGCACTAACCGCCTCGGCTCTCTCCGGCTCTTTGCCTTGTGCTGCTTCCCCAGGCCAAGGCCGGCCCCTGAGCGGCCGGCCGGTGTGGGGCTCGCCCGTCCCGTGCCGTGCTCCCAGGGGTGCACGGGGGCTCATGGGTGCCGCGGCGTCCAAGAAGAGCGTGGCTCCGCCGGCCTCGGCTGGAGCAGGGTGCGCCGGGGCGCTCAGCAGAGGCGGCGTGGCTCTCCGCGTGCCGCAGCGGTGCTTCCAGGCAGGGTCGGCGCCGGATCTGCCGGCAGCATTTGGTTGTGTAGTGGGAGAGGAGCGTGCATGGCTCTGCCGTGGTGTGTTGTGTCTCCTTTGGTGGAGTGAGATCTGGCAGGGAGCTCCCTGCCTGTGCTGGGCATGGTGCCCACATGGTGCTGCCGGCTGCCGGGGCTGGCGCCGGGTTGGGGCTGAGCCCTCACCGGGCAGCCGTGGTCTGTGTAATGGGTTGCTCGGGTCTGAGATGGGGAGAGCTGCTCCCCGGGGCCGCGGGCTCCAGTGGAGGATCTGCAGGGCTGGATGTGCCAGCGCTGGGCTGGCTGCGCGCCATATCCCTGCGGTGCCGGGATGGCCTCGTTTGGTTGCAGCGTTCGTGCCGGGGTCACGGCAGGCTCCGGCCCTGGAGGGTGCGTTGAGCTCAGAGTGGTCTCTGGTTCTCTGTGGCACAGCCCCGCTCCGGAGGGTGCAGGCGCGGCGGGGCGGGCAGCGCCGGCACAGGGAAGGTGCTGCCGGGTCGGAGCACACGGAGCCGTCTGGGCACCTGCCGGGGCTGTGGTGCCGCCGGGTGGGCAGCATCCCGCAGGGATGGGTGCGTGTCTTTGGAAGCTGCGGGATGTAGCGGGTGCGCCTGGCGCGGGCAGACGGAGGTGTGCATGCTGCCAAGGGATGTGCCCGTCCCCGAGCCTCTGTGGCCGGCTCGGAGCCCGCATGCCGCCCTGCGCCATGGCAAGGAGCGCCGCAGACCGCAGCGGGGCAAGCGCTGGCGGGCACCGGCTTTTTCGGGGCAGGGGGGACCCGGTCCTGCCCTCTCCTGGTCCTGCCTGGCCCCGCGTGGCGCCCGGCAGAGCGTGGACTTGCCTGGGGCCTCCGGTGGATGCGCTGCTCAAGCTCTCCCTTCCCCTCTTCTCTCTGCCTCCCCAGGACCCCGGTTTTGCCAGCCAAGCGCTTATCAACAAGAAGTTAAACGACTACCGGAAAGTGAGGTACGGACCTGGGGGCGGTGGGCACGGAGACCCCCGAGCGCTTTATTCACCTCAATTTTAAAGTGATGGAGCAAAGCCAGAGCCTCCCTTGATGGGGCAGCATCGGAGGTGCCGGCTGCACCCGTCTTCTTCGCTTGGGGTGCCGGCGGGGTCCGGTTCAGCCAAACTGGCAACAAACAAAGGGTTAAAGCGGCTCAGTGCTCCCCAGGGGTCCCCGTTACCCGGTGTGGAGTGCAGCCCCATGGGCACGGGTAGGATGCCGGGCAGGCCGGGAGAGATGCCGGCATTTGCTGGGAGGTTTTGCGCCGGGCTGGTGCCCCTGGCCGTGCCCCGCCTGAGCCCCCCGCTCTCCCTACAGCCCCGCGGGCGCCAAGCCCGACTCCTCGCCCAAGGGCTCTCGTGGGCTGGGGATCCGAGCCGAGTTCCTGAAGCAGACAGGAACCAGCGCGCCCCGGTCCCCCAGGCAGGATGCGGCCGTCACGAAAGGTAGGTCACACCCCTGCGGCGTGGGGCACCCCGGCACGGCAAACCTGGGGGCTTTGCAAGGAGGGGGGGCCTCGCCTCAGGGCTGCCATCATGCCCGTCCCCGTAGGGCAGCAGGGATGCTCTTCCCATTTGTCCCGGCTCATTAGCAAACTGTCCTGTGGGTTTTTCTCCCCAGATGAGAGCGGCACCCAAAAAGCCCCGTGGGGCATCAACATCATGAAGAAGAACAAGAAATCTGCCCCCCGGGCCTTCGGCGTGAGGCTGGAGGACTGCCAGCCTGCCCCGGACAACAAGGTACAGCCGCGCTGGCAGTGCCAGCCCTTGGGGACCCCTCACGGCCCCGGCATCTCCGTCACCCCCTCCCTGTCCCTGCAGAACGTCCCCCTGATCGTCGAAGCCTGCTGCAAGGTGGTGGAGGACCGAGGGCTGGAGTACATGGGCATCTACCGCGTTCCCGGGAACAATGCGGTGGTGTCCAGCCTGCAGGAGCAGCTCAACAAGGGAGCCACCGAGATCAACCTGCAGGACGAGGTGAGGGCAGGGCGGGCTGCATGTCCCTGTCCCCATCCTTATCCCCATTCCCTATCCCCATGCCTCTGGGATGCTCTTGGGGCTGTTGTCCTGGTCCATGGCTCTGTCACCATCCCTGTCTCTGTCATCATCCTTGTCTCCAACATGATCATCATCCCTGTCTCCATCGCCGTGACCTTCCCTGGAGTGGCAGGGCCGCCTAGCGGTTGGTGGCAGCAGTGTAGGTGGCAGCTTGGGGACACATTTATCCCCTTGCATATCGCCACATTGCTGCAGTGGCACAGAGTTTTCCCTGGCAGATGCAGGGTGGGGATAGCCGTCCTGCTGTCCTCACGGCCACGGTGGTGCTGGCTGGTGTCCCCCTCAGTGTCGGTGGCCTGGGACTCCCCCGGCTTGGGGACTTTCTCCCACTGGTGCCTGGGTTTGCCTGGCGTGGTCTCTCTGAGCAGCCTCTTCTCTCCCCCGCAGCGGTGGCAGGATCTGAACGTCATCAGCAGCCTGTTGAAATCCTTCTTCCGAAAGCTGCCCGAGCCCCTCTTCACTGATGGTGAGTCGCTGCACCCTGGCCATGCACTTCCCCCCGGGGGCCATCGGGGCCCCCAAAGTGGCCACAGATGACCCTGTGCCGATGCCTGCGTGTCGATGGCCGATACCGGGCTGAGGCTGACCGGCAGCCCCAGAGCCTGTCCCACCCGTCGCCGCGTTGGGGACAGGTCCCCAGACCCTGCGACAGAACGAGCCAGTGGCCATGCAAGGCGAGGGGCTCTGTAGGCCCCCTCCTCACTGAATCCCCTGGGCCAGCCCTTGTCCTTGTCTCTCCCTGTCCTTCTGTGCCCCATCCCAGTGGGACCCGAGCAGCACCCCCAGCCCCCTCCCCAGCATCTCTGGCCGGTGCATCTGGGGGGGTCCCTGGTCCTGGGGGGTGCCC
>NW_008794887.1:541952-543378 GCF_000699145.1 Aptenodytes forsteri | reverse complement strand
GGCAGGGGGCAGGGAGATGGGGCTGGGGGGGGGACACAGCCCTGGCGCCCCCCACCTTGGGTGCTGGTGTGGGTGGGAAGGGTGGGGGGGGTGAGCAGAGAGGTGACCTGGTGCCTCCCCGCAGATCCGGGACCTGCCAGGTCACTACTATGAGACGCTCAAGTTCCTGGTGGGTCACCTGAAGACCATCGCTGACCACTCGGAGAAGAACAAGGTACCATCTGCCCGCCCAGGGCATCCGGCCCCGGGCACCGTTCCGGGGCCAGGCATGCTCTCCCGGACCCCTGCCCCACCTCGAGCCCCCCCAGCTCGGGCTGAGCTGGAGATCGTGGTGGGGTGGGAAGGGAGACGGTGCCTGATGGAGGCCACGGGCAGGCACTAACCCCAGCTCCGGTTGCAGATGGAGCCCCGAAACCTGGCCCTGGTGTTCGGCCCCACGCTGGTGCGGACATCCGAGGACAACATGACCGACATGGTGACGCACATGCCTGACCGCTACAAAATCGTGGAGACCCTCATCCAGCACGTAAGTGGTATCGGCGGGCAGGTGGGCATCGACGTGGCTGGAGGAAGGGGCTGATCTGCACCCCAGGGGAAGGTGCTTCCCGGCCGCACTGGGCTCCCATCGCTCCTTGCCAGTCCCTAACCCCTCTCCTGTCTTCCCCCGCAGTCGGACTGGTTCTTCAGTGACAAGGAGGACAAGGGCGAGAAGGTGAGTCCCATCCCCCTGGGGGGTCTTGCTGTGGGGCAGGGGGGGCGCAGAGCCCCGGTTGGGAGCTGGGGTGCCATCGGCAGCCGCCTGACTGCTGCATCCCCTCCTCTTGCAGACCCCCGTGGATGAGAAGGAGGCTCAGTCCGTGCCTAACATCGAGTACCTGCTCCCCAACATCGGCAGGACCGCGGCGCCCGGCGATGCCGCAGGTGAGGAGCAGTGCCTACCGCACCGGCCCCTCCGGTCCAGGCACGGGGCCACCCCAGGGCGTCTCTCCAGCCGCTCCATTCCCCCACGCTCACACCGCTGCGGAAAGCCAGCCCCACTCGCCGTGGCCAACCCCTGCGTGCCGGAGCGGGATGTCCCGGCACCCTCCTCACCAGAAAGTGGGGACATCTTCCCTGGGGGTGCCAGCAGAGCCCCCTCCCCGCCCTCTCCTGTCACCCTCCTCTCCGGTGGCTGCTCCTCGTCCCTCTGCAAACCCAGCCGGACGCGGCGCCCCGGCAGCCCGTGGGACCCCTGCCCGCGCCCGCTTCCCCACGCCGGCCCACGCTGCCAACCCAGAGACTGGGAGACTTTGATGTTCGACTGATTTCTTACGTTCTTTCCTTGAACTTCTCTGTGCTGTCCTCTTCCTCCTCCTCCTCCTCTTCCTCCTCCAGCGGACCTCCTCGAGAGCTAGAGCGGGTATAGTGTTGACCCTGGGCGCCCTGC
>NW_008794887.1:540011-541751 GCF_000699145.1 Aptenodytes forsteri | reverse complement strand
CACTACCACCTCCAGCGGACCTCCTCGAGAGCTAGAGCGGGTACAGTGTTGATCCTGGGTGCATTGCTCATGCACTAACTCCTCCGGGTGACCACGAGAGAGCTGGGAGCAGGAGGGGGGAGCGGAACGGGAGGGGAGGGGGCCCTGACCTGCCCGGCCACTGTCCCCAGGGTCCCCAGCATCAGGAGGGGCTGCCGAGCCCCTGGGGAGCCCCAAATCCTTTAACCCTGGTTCTCCCACATCATTGGCCAGTGCCTGCAGCGGCACCGGGGCTGTTGTTGGCATCCCCTGGCAGGGATGGGTGCTGGGTGTCCTGGGACCGGCACACCCAAACGCCGGGGTATGGGGGTCCCGATGCCCCGGAGAGGGTCAGCACCCCCTTTCTGCCTCCCCCTCTCTCGTTGTCAGCAGCTGCTAACCCCATCCCGGGGCATGCGGGGTGGGAGAGGGTGTCTGTTGTCTTGTCCTTGTCCTTCACACCACGGCAGCGGAGCCAGGGCTGCCTGTCACCCCCGTGTCCCCACCTGTCCCCTAACTCCCCAGGGAGCCAGGGCAGCCCCGTGACCTGTCCCAGCCCTCTCCGTCACAGCCCGTCCTAGACCCCGCTCCGAGGCTGGATGTGGTATCAAGCCAGCTCCCTATGCCCCATCTCGGTGACGTGGCAGTGGCAGTGCTGTACCCAGCCCTGGTCCCATCTGTGCCCCGTGGCCGTGGGAGGGTTGGGGTCCTGCTGCTGGCGTCCTGGCTGTGTTTCCTGGCTGTGTGTGCCTGCGTGTGTCCCCCCCTTTATCCCCACTCCTCACCTTGGGGCTCTGCAGTGGGCGAGCAGTGCCGGGGACCCCCGTGCACCACCGGAGCCCCCCCCACGCCAGCCTCCCGGCATCTCCTGCAGCTGCCGGCACACAAACCTGCTCGGCACTGGTGTCCCTGCCAGGGGCCAGCCGGTCTGATGGCCCTGGCATGTTCCCATCCCAGTGTGGGGGAACGGAGCAGCATCCCCCAGGTCTACCCACTGAACCCCCTCCCCAGGACATGCCCACCTCTGGGGCCTGGCTAACCCCCCCTCTCCGCTCTGCTTTACAGGCTCAACCCGCAGCGGCTCTGCCAAACCGAAGGTAAGAGGGTCCCGGGCTGGGGGCTGGCAGGGAGGGACGCGATTGCTGGGGCACTGAGCCCGTCCCTAACCCTGGCACCGCCATCCCTAACCCCAGTGTCACCATTTTCCTAGGGCACGTGGCCGTCGCGGAAGGCACCGCCGCACCGGGAACTCCTCGCCATCCCCTTCGTCTCGGCCGCCGCCCGCAAGAGGAAGAAGAGGAGAGAGGCCGAGGGTGTCGGGAGCAGCACCGACGATGACGCGGAGCACAGGGATGCCCCGGGCCGGGAGCAGGAGGACGAGGGGACTGCAGCCGCCCCGCCGGGGCCCGGCAAAACCCCCCACAGCACTGGCCCTCAGCTGGTGGCCCCCAGCCCAGCTGGGATGGAGCGGGAGAGCTCCCTGGAGCCCGGGGGTGCCGGGTCTGAGCCAGCGCCGGACGCCCGCTCCATCGTGTCAGGCTACTCCACCCTGTCCACCATGGACCGCAGCCTGTGCTCCGAGGTGCATTCGGTGGCCGGGAGCCGCGGGGAGGAGGCGGACGATGAGCGCAGTGAGCTCAGCCACATGGAAACGGACACGGAGAGCCGGGAGGGTGTCCGGCCCCGGCCGGGGCAGGCAGACGGGGGAACCGTCGATGAGGA
>NW_008794887.1:539108-539328 GCF_000699145.1 Aptenodytes forsteri | reverse complement strand
TAGACCCCCCCCCGCCTCCCCGCGGCTCACCCCCTGCCCCCAGCCAGTGTTTAATTTAAGGACTCGCCTTCGTTCTCGTATTTAATTGTGCTCTGGACAAGCTGCTGTTATTTAACGAGTCTCCGTGGCCCCCGCGCCGTGGATGGGACAAAGCCACCTTGTCCCCCTTGCTTTGGGGACCAGCAGGTTCCCATGGCAGTCCCGTGCCGCAGCCTGCCCC
>NW_008794887.1:537771-538007 GCF_000699145.1 Aptenodytes forsteri | reverse complement strand
GGGGGCCAGGGATGTCCCACCCCATCCCCAGCACAGCGACACAAGAGACCAAACCTGAGGGGGAAAAAAGTGCCATGGAGAAAAAAAAAAAAAAAAGTAATTTTATTAAAGCCAGACACTCTGATAGAAAAGAAAAGTAATAAAGGGAAAAGAAAAATAAAAAGCAACCCTTTGTCATCGGAGTTTGCAAGTTACAATGGTCACGTTGCGCACAGAACTACCCATGGCATCCACAG
>NW_008794887.1:536988-537361 GCF_000699145.1 Aptenodytes forsteri | reverse complement strand
AAGCCGCTAGGAACCGACCCTCTCAAAATCACAAGGAGCTATAGTCTAACCAGGGAAGAAAATCCACCCCCTAATATACCAGACGTGAAGAGATTTATTTCTTTTCTTTTCTTTTTAAATATTTATATATATATTTATATTACGTATATTATATATATATAATATGTAAATATATTTTTTAAAACAATATAAAATGTTAAGACACTTCACTTAAATGTAAAGAGTTGCTTTTTGCAATCCAAAGAAATTGCATCATGATTTTTTTTTGTTTGTTTTTTTTTTTTTCCTCTTTGTTATTCAAAAAAAGGCTCGTTCTTCTGTACAAAAATGATTGATATACAAAAAAAGAGAGGGGGGGGCAAAGAAGAAAAAT
>NW_008794887.1:535257-535946 GCF_000699145.1 Aptenodytes forsteri | reverse complement strand
CTTTCCGCGGTGGGATGGGTGCTGCCCGCGTGGGCAGCAGGGCCTGGCGCTGCCCGGCATCCTCCTTGCTTGAAGCTGGTGAAACTGGTGGCGTGAAGGTCTGCGGGCTCTTTAAGAAGCAAAGAGCGGCGGGGTGGGGGAGGGAGGGAGGGAGAAAAACCAAACCAACAGCAACCCAAACGAACCGAAATGAAAAGGAAAAAGAAAAGAAAAAGGGAGGAGAAAGAGAGAGAGAAACAGAAAGTGGCTGGTTGGCCATTGTGGAGCGAGATGGGAGACAGAAGTCGGGCCGTGGCGGAGCAAGGGGAGAAACACAAGTCGGGCCGTGGCGGAGCAGAGGCGAGACACGAGGTCGGCCACATTGGAGCAAGACATTGAAAAAACAGAAAGAGAGGGACGGGTGGCGATCCCTCCAGGTGCCTCAAGAAGACAAGTCCCAGGGAGGAGGAGCCCAAGGAAGAGAGAAGCCCGGCCCCAGGAGCAGGAGAGCGGTTGGGTGGAGCTGGCAAGGATGCTCAGAATGAGATGGAGGAGTTCCTTGCCCCAAAGGAAGTCAATACGGGGATGGATGTTCTGCCAGATGCGGGTTTTTCTGAGACCGCGGGGGAAGTCTCACTAGCCTCTTTAGATGGTCTAGCGGCCTAGAAAGAAAAGCAAGATTCAAGGAGGAGGAGGAGGAGGAGGAGGAG
>NW_008794887.1:534494-534953 GCF_000699145.1 Aptenodytes forsteri | reverse complement strand
TCGGCGGCAACTTCGTAGAAAGGAGAGGAGGAGTCGGTGGTGGAAGGCAGCAAAGATGAGAATATGGCGGCAGGTGCGTGAAAGGAGATGAAGAATCGGCGGGGGGGGGTGGGGAAAAGGGGGGGGGGAGGACAAGAAGGGCAGTGTTAGACCGGGCGTGCACGCCACGCGGCAGAGCCCAGCTCCACCGGCTGGCGCCGGGGCTGGTGGTGCCGTTCAGCCGAGCAGGGCAGAGCCTCGGCAGCCCCACGCCAGCCCCAGCTCCTCCGAGAGGTGACGGTGCCCACCCTGGCCCCCTGCACCCACCGCGCTCGTGTGCTCACCACCAGCAGTGACATGACCCAACCCTACTCATGCAAAAGCTGGTCCAAAGGAGCAGGGGCCCCGGGAAGGAAGGATGCTCGCAAACCCTCCCGGAATGGGGAGAGGGCTCCTCCAGCCCCCCCTCGCCCCCCGCCC
>NW_008794887.1:514809-533748 GCF_000699145.1 Aptenodytes forsteri | reverse complement strand
GGAATGGAATGGGGAGAGGGCTCCCCCCCCCTCGCCCCTGCCACAGCGGGGTGGGCTGCTGGGCGGGGGCACGGCCAAATCCTGCACAGGGAGGGCAGCGAGGACAAAAATACCATGGAAAACTCCTGGTCCAGCCACCCCAGCGAGGGCACCGGTGGGTACCAAGGGCCGGGTGACCGATGCTGCCACAGGATGCCCCAAGGTGGGGGCAAGGGGGAGCACGGCCCCCCCTCGCCCCTGCCACAGCGGGGTGGGCTGCTGGGCGGGGGCACGGCCAAATCCTGCACAGGGAGGGCAGCGAGGACAAAAATACCATGGAAAACTCCTGGTCCAGCCACCCCAGCGAGGGCACCGGTGGGTACCAAGGGCCGGGTGACCGATGCTGCCACAGGATGCCCCAAGGTGGGGGCAAGGGGGAGCACGGTGACACTGGACAGCCGGGACTGTGCTGGTGTGTGGCCTCCGGGGAAGGGGACTTGGTGGCCTCCCTGGGGTGCTTGGGGCCAGGAAGCATCTCCTGGCCCCTCGGGGCTCTCGGCACAGCCCTTTCGGCTGGCGTTTCCCTGCTCCCCAGCCCACAGGGCAGCCCTGGAGTCGGGGGCAGAGGGAAACCCCCTGTCTCTCCTTGATGCTGCGGGAGTGAAAGCCCACACGTGTACCCATGTATGCGGGGGGGGGGGGGCTGGCAGGGAGACCCTGACCTCGAGGACGGACCCTGCCCGGGGACGTGCCGCCACCAACCCGGACCATCTCGGTTGTGGTCATGACAAACAGCACCTGCACGGCTCCAACCCGGCACAGGAGCAGCTGAGGGGGGGACAGGGTGGGGCTGAGCCCTCGGGGGGGGGGGGGCTGGCAGGGAGACCCTGACCTCGAGGACGGACCCTGCCCGGGGACGTGCCGCCACCAACCCGGACCATCTCGGTTGTGGTCATGACAAACAGCACCTGCACGGCTCCAACCCGGCACAGGAGCAGCTGAGGGGGGGACAGGGTGGGGCTGAGCCCTGCTGCCGGAGCAGGGGGAGCGAGGTGCCCATTTTGCTCATGCGACATTTGCCCAAATGGCATGAAATCACCCCCAACCCAGCTACAGCTCCAGGGAGCTGGGAAAAACCTCTGGTTTGTCCGACAGGGTTTATGGATCCAACAGAATGAGCAAAATCAGGTTTATTGGGTGGTTTCTTAACACCAGGCCCAGGGAAGGGGATTGAGACACAGAGCGGGGAGGACAGGATGGGGTGAACCCGCTCGTGGTGCTGCTGCCCACCGCGGGGAGGCAGGAGGGGAGGGCTGGGAGGGGGGAGAGGAGAGACGAGGGGGGGTGGAGGGCAGCAAACTGGCTGTGGTTACCTTGCCTGTGGCCTGAGCAAGGTGGAGACCACCGCCAGCACTGGGGTGTCAGCAAGAACAGAGGGGAGTGAGCCCCGCCGCCCGCGGCAGGAGCGGTCCCCGGGGATGGAAGAGGGATGGGTGCTGGGCCAGGGGGGACACACACCATCCCATCCCAAAGCGCTCCTCTTCCAGCTGCTGTGGCCCCCCCACCCTCTCCTCATGCTGCCAGGTACCCTGGTACCATCACCCTGTCCGCGACACCCCCCCTCTCAGGACGAACTGCTTCTGCGGACACGGCGTCGCGATGCATGGAGGGTCCTGGCTCTCCGACCCCCCCCGGGATGGGTTGGGCAGCCCCAGCCCGGGTAAGTGAAGCCCCTGGGAGCCCCTGTGCCAAGCACATGGCTCTACAGCACCCATCACCGTGGCCAAAATGTTCTGCAAGGAGGTCTCAGGGTCCCTCAGGGCGAGGGGACCAGCGCTGGGGCTCAGTCCTGTCCATCGGGGCAGTGGTGGCACACAGGGCTGGGGGACGAATGACTCCGGCTTCAGCCTCACACCACACTTGTAATGAGTTTGCCACTCTCAGCACAAAGTCGTGTCCCCGTCCCCAGCAGCCAGCTTGGAAACCACCACACCAGGCACGGACGGGGGCGAGAGCCCTTCCTGCACCTGACAGCCAGGTCCCTGCGCTCCCAGCCCCACCGGGCTCAGCCAAGGCAAAGGGAGACACCGAGAGAGCCCAGTCCCCAAAAGCAGCACCCGCAAGGTCTCCCCTGCCCACCATCCACACCCTCGCCCCATATGAGGCAGCGAGGGAGATGCCGGGGCTGTGGGCAGCCCGCGGCTCGCCCTGCTGCCAGGAGAGCCGGCTGGGACGGCGCTAGAGATAGTCTACCTGCTGCTGGCCCTGGATCCGCATGTACTCCATCCGCTGCTTTATGTGCTTGCTTTTGTCAGGGCTGCCCTGCTGGCTCTGCTTCAGCCGGGACGCCGGGTTCACCACCTTCATGGCTGGGATGGAAACACCACCGCTCTGTTGGGACAGAGAATTTGGGGAAGGGGGTTAAAACCTTGGGCAGATGAAAGCCCACACCGGCACCGTCGGCAGCTGGGCACTGCCAGCGCTGGGCGTCGGATGCCTGGAGCTGTGCTGAGCCCCTGCGGCACCATCGTGCCATCCCTGCCCTGACAGCCCATGGCGGCAAACCCAGACAAGGACGAGGTCACCGGCTCCACGTGCCAAAGGAGCCCTCACCGGGCAGCGCTTTGGCAAGCTCAGAAACCAGCCAGGACTTACCGACAGCCACCGCTGCAACGCAAACACGGAGTTAGGGGCAGACACGGCAAACACCGGGAGACTGAGGGCAGGGGGAGAGCATCCCTGCCGGGGCAGGGGTGCATGGCCAAGAGAAAGGAAAAGAGGCGATGGCAGGCAGAAGCAGATTCCAGGTGGAAACGGCGGCAGTGGGAATACAGAGGGTTTTATTAACTAGCTGTGCACAGATGGAGATACAAACACTTGCAAGAGCAGCAGCGAGGGAAGCGGTATCTGTACGCACGTCCCCTGGCACTGCAGGTCGCTAAAGTGGTGCCTGCGGAGGAGCCCGGGCAATGCCACACGCCGCAGGCTCGTCACGCATCCCCCCACTGCCTGGGACACCCCAGATCCTCTCCCTGCCATGACTGCTGCCTCCTGCCTGCCCCATGCCAAGTCTGGACCCGCTGCTGCAGGCAGCAAAACTGGCAGCGCCGATGCTGCCCCAGAGACGTGCAATTGCTACCCAGATTGCACCTCCGATGGGAGAGGGCCAACAGGTTATCGCAGTGAGGCCAGGTTAGTAAATCAGTGCAGGCACGGCTCTCTGTGCTGCCTGTCCTGCCTGCCCTGCTCCGTGATCCTCAGTGGCCCCATGGATGGGACACGGGGACTCCCGTACCCCACAGCACAAGGAAATCCAGTTCCTGCCTACACCGCACCTTCCCCAGTGCCCCAGCATCCCCGGCACAAGCAGGCACCGGAGCTCAGCCTTCGCAACCAACTCGCAGCATCCTTGAAAGGTGGCACAAGACCTGCCCTCTCCTGCTCTGCTTTCAGGACCGACTAAGCCAGCCCCGGCTGCGCAGCCTCTCCTGCCGAACCCTGAGCTGAGCTTTGCTTTGTGCGTACCTGCGCACGTGCCAGCCACAACCATAAATCCATCCTGCAGCTCCGCTTCTAGTTTGCCGGGCTCCGGCGGTGCAGCGGGAGCTGACAACAGGAGAAATTGGAGCTACACCCACTTGACGGCCCATTCACCCAGCGAGAGCACCGCAGCGGGGCCGCGGCGTCGCTGAGAACCAGGGCTGAGATAATTGCTGCAAATGAAAGAGGAGATTTATTCCCCAGCGTTGACTGTTAATAAAGGAGCAAGCTGACGTCGGAGAGGCTGAGGGCATTTTCCCCCCTCTTTTCCCAGCTATTCAGCCAGCTGAGCGGCTGCTGCGGATTCCAGCAGAAACCAATTTGGATGGCTTCGGGGAGCCCGTGCTGTGATTTAATTAGGAGAAACAGCTGCCATGCTCAAACTGCAGTTTGTTAGAAAAGCGCTTATGCAAAACGAGGGACGCTGCTTCGTCACCCAGTGCACCCAGCCCTTGCCGGCCCCGTGGGATGCTCATCACCAGCCCCGTGCTCATCACCAGCAGCGTGCTCAGCCCCAAAACCTGCCAGGGCAGAAGATACCAGATAGCCAGGGTCTAATCCGGTGCTATGCACAGCAAGGGATGGGCACCCGGTGGCACCGGCACCAGCGAGGGGCAGATGGCAGCACTGCCTGGCACCGCCTGCCTTTACACTGCTGACTCTTGCTGCCTGCAGTCTCACTCCTCCTTGCCTGCACCTCCCAAACCCGTTCAAGTGACAGGGAGAAAAAGAGATTTGTTTTCCACCTTGGCTCTGCCTGGAGGTAGAGTCACAGAGAGGGAGCAGGTAGAGGTGGAGGAAGAGAGACATCAGAGTGAGTCCAGGGCACAGCACAGCAAGAGGGATAACAGAAAATAAACCTGCGGAGTGCCGAGGGGGAGCTGCGGCTTGGGTAGCAGAGGTGGCTTGGTCTTGCTTGGAGCTGGACTCTCAGGAGCATCACCTTTGGCCTGACTGAGGTCCAGGGCAGTCCCATTGTCACAGCTACTGTGTTTGAGATCCCCCAGACCTTCCTTGGTCTCCTCGCTGGCATCCTTAGATCCTGCTTGTCCTAGCAGATCTTTAGAGAATACAAATTCAACCGAGGGATGGCTGCTGATCTCACTGATGGTTATTTCCAGCTCACGGATAGTTTCTTCCAGGCTATCCAGTCTCTGGTATGTGCCTTCATAAATCTCTTTGCTGCGTGGAGTCATGGAGCGGCAAGGGGACAACTGCCCTTTGCAGAGCCCCTCCGGCACCTTCTCCCCTGCCCCAGCATCCTCCGTGCTGCCTTCGCCCCCAGCAGCCGGAGCCACACCACCCCAGCCCGGCGATGCTGCGCAACGGCTCGGCCTTGAGAAAGCAACGACCTGCTCCTGGGGACGCTCAGCCTGGGACCGTCCGCTTCCCCGTGGGGCTGGATCCCTGCCCAGGAAAGCTCCAGGATTTGGCACTGGGCAGGCTGGGGCTGGCGAGTTGTCCTCCCTCTGCACTTGTCTGCAAGCCCCAGCAGAGTCTCCAGGAGGGAGCGATGCCTCCCGCACACTCTGCCTGGCTCCTCCTTGGGGGTCCCCATCACCGGGAAGCTGGGGGACGGTGATGGGCCCTCTGCTGCCTGCACCGGTGGAGGGGAGCGCTGCCTCTCCAGCGCCGGGACCCGTGGCTTCCCCCCGGGGATGAGGAGGCTGTGCAGCCAAGAGACCTCGGTGAGAAGTCTTGCTGCTGCCTTCTTGCCTGCCGGCAGTGTTCAGAGCAGCGTCCCCTCCTTCTCCCCCCGCGGGACAGCTCGTTTTATGCTTTGAGAGAGACGGGACCTTGCTGGCTGCTAGAGGGAACCTCCAAGTCTCTGCTGCTGCATGGGCACGGCCCCGAGATGGGCTGCTCGGGGGCTGCGGGGCTGAGGCTGGAGGGTACCCAGGTGTGGACAGAGACTTTTTGGAGATGCCAGGAGACACACGGCATTTCCTTCCCCCCTTGGGTGCAAGCTCCCCTCCGGCTCCTCCACCGCCGGCTGGGTCCCCGTGCTCCGAGCAGCCCGTTTCCGCCCACACCTCTGGTTCGGCTTCAGGGGACGGCGGTTCAGACACCCACTCGGTGAGCACAATCTGCGGGAGGGAGAAAGCCCTGCTCCCCGGGGCTGCCAGGGCCAACGGCTCCTAGGTAGAGAATTCAGACATATTAAGAGCCAGGGGAGAGCGGTGGGAGGGAGCGGGGAGCTGCCGGGGAACACTACGTGTCCGCACGCGCTACCTGGGTCCCCCATTGCTGGTGCCTCCAGGCATCGTAGTGCTGCAGGGAGGTGTTCAGCCGGGAAGGGAGATGCTCGGCTCCCTCCTGCCCAGCCCTGACGTCCCATCGGTACCCACAACACAGAGACTGGTTTTCTCCTGTGCTTAAGGCAACCTGGGTCTGGGAGATTTTGGCAATAACTTGCCCGGAGTTTTTAGCAAAAACGAGTCGGTGTTGCTGCACCTCCTGAATGCCTTTGGAAACCCGACTGCCACCGTCTGGCTCGCATTTCTCCCATGCTGGTATAAACTGGCACGGCACTGGTGCAAGAGCAGAGCCTAGCCCTCACGGGCTGCTCAGCCCCGCAGGACACCGCTGCTCCCAGCAGAGCTGAAGGCAGGGGACGAACCATCGCAAATGAGCTGCCAAGGGACACCAGACCTTTAAAACCCTGAGCAGCAAGAAGTCACTGTCCTTCCTCCCCCACCTCTCTGTTCCTGTCCCAAGGGAGATGCAACGAGCCGTGCAATGCCCGGGGGAGTAAAGCCGGCTGCGCCCTCCGTGGAGGCGAGAGAAGGCAGGCGAGCTGGAGAGATGCTCTGGCAGAAGAGGTGCCCCCTTGCAGGTGCAGCCACAGGACCTCTGCCCCGCGCCCGAGCCCTGCCCTGGCCAGGGGGGCTGCCGCCTCTGCAGGGGCTCCGTGTGCTGCCGGCACCAGCACCGTGGCCTCACGGCAGAGCAGGGCAATACGGTGGTTACACCACACTGCTGGGTGGCACAGGAAGGGCAGCGGGGACGCATGCCCTGGCATGGCGTGTCTCACTTGTGCCCCAGCCCTGGGGCTCTGAGTAACACCCGGGGCAGAGAGGGAGGGAGACACGAGTGCTGGGATGGCTACGGAGCTCTGGGTCCGGAGCTGGATCCGTCCGAGCTCTGGGGAGAGGGGACCTTGCCCACAGGGACAGGAGATGCTGCTCTGGGGCAGCCATATTCGATTCAGCCCTGGTGCTGGGTCTCCCAGGAGAGGGGAGGGACCCAGCGGGACCCCTGCAATGTACCCAGACCCCCACCAGCAGCTGACCTGCCTTGGATGAAGTAGTGCTCCCCTTGCTAGACACTTTCCGGCGAGGGGCTCAGCGGCACCCTCTGTCCTGCTCTCTACCCTTTTGCTCCCCCACCCCAGGCATCCCCTGCTCCATCTCATCCACTCTCCGGGCACCTTCCTTTCCTCCTGCTCTCTCCAGCCTGGAGCCCAGGGCAGGAGGGCTGGGAGGGAGCCGGGCTGCGCCTGCCCCAGCAGCCCAGCAGCCAGGAGGGATGATGGGGCCAAGCCCAAGCGGGTCCCAGCAGCTGCCGTGGGGCCAAGCCCAAGCGGGTCCCAGCAGCCGCCGGCCTCCGCCCCAGCCCTTCCCCTTCTGCTTGCATCATGCACGTGGAGCAGAGTCTCCCTGCACAGGGCACGACATGCATCGCCCGCCACGGCCCCCTTCCAGTGACACCCTCCCCAGGCACCCAGTGCGGCATAAGAGCAGTGAGCCCTCCCCGTGCCCTGCCCGGTGCGGTGCTGGAGTGGCCCCTTCCTTCCTCCCATCCGTGTGGCTGCAGGATCTGGCCCTCATGGGAGCTTCAGCAGCCCCGTGCTGCTGTTGCATGGGTTAGTGCTTGGTCCTGTGCCGTGTCAGTGCCGTACACGCAGTGGCGGTGAGTGAGGGAGTGGAGAGAAGCCATTAGTTTGTTAAATCAGAGAAAGAAGCAGAAGCAAGTTAAAAAGAGGCGGGAGAGGAGGTGGTTAAAGTGCAGCCCGTAGTCAGGAGAAGGGATCGTCGCTCGGAGCGAGCTGTTACCTTCCATCCTTCGGCTGCAACGGAGGCTCCGTTGGGCCACATGTCTGCGTGCCTGGGGCAGACGGCAGCCGCGAGCGGATCGTAACGGAGCTTGGGAAGGAAAGGGGAGGCAGAGCTTCTCTGAAACACCTGGGGAGTCAAACACGGGGGGTTGGAGGAGGGAGGCTTGGGGGTAACGACGACGCAGCCCATGCCTGCAGGGATGCTTGCCATGGTCACACCAGGATGGGGGCTCGGCAGCTGTTGGCAGCAAGCGAAACATTGGCTGTTCTCATCAGCTGCAGAGGCATCCCCGTCCCTCTGCTGCCAGCAGCATCGCTGGTCCCCCTGCCTGCAGCATAGCTGGTCCCCCTGCCTCCTGGGGGGAAACCAGTGGGAAAAACCATCCACGACCCACTTGGGCACCTTGACCACAGCAAACGGGCGAGGACATGGGGCACAGGCAGCTTGGAGGGGTTCAGAGCCTCAGGACGGCGTCTCAGGTGGGTTCTCTGCAGGGTGCACAAAACCCAACAAACCTCCAGCTGAAGCTGCGCAGCGTTAAAAAACAAATGAATTTGGCTTAAAGCCCAAGACGGGGTGGAAGCGCCGAAGACAGACGGTGAACCAGGCACGCAGCACCTGGACCCGGCAAGGGGTCCGGCAGGGTGCAACTGCTCTGTGCTGCCCATCGCCATGGCACCGTGCTCCTGCTGGGAGACAGGTGAGGAAGGGCAAGCCCACTGCTGTACTGATGCTTGGGATGTCGTTCCCTGGACCCGATCCCAAGGTGCTCCCCCCGCAGGTGCCGGGAGCCGGGCGCAGCCACGCATGAGCAGACAGGGCAGGGTGGGCATCGCCTCCTGTGCGGGTAAGCTGGGGCATCCCGCAGCCCCTCCCGCTCTCACCTCCAGCTCCGCGATGATGCGGTCCTCGTCGTCGTCGTCTTTGATGGCAGAGGCGATGATAGGAGGGGTGGACGCCGGCCTGACCACCTCCGACACCGTCCGTCTCAGCTTCACCTGGGGCTTCTGGGTCTCCAGCTCCTCCGACTCGGCCTTCTGCAAGGGAGGAGCAGGGCGGTGAGGGGGGGGGGGCACTGGGAGCCGGGGCTGGTCTTGCCAACGGTGACCCACTCAGTCCAGCCCAGCAGCCATCCCGTGGCCCCGCTCCCTACCTTCATAAAACCGGGCTCCTTCTTGCTGGTGATGATGACTTCGCCGCTGCGGGTTGTGGTCAGCCCGTGGGACGAGGGGAAACTCCGGCGCGGAGGAGGAGGTGGCGGCGATTTGGAGGGTTTCTCGGTCCGATACCGCGGCACCGTCAGTTCGTCTGGGCACAAACGATGCTGTGAGGGCACGAGACCTTTCCCTGCCCCTCTAATACAACACCCGAGGCTCTCCAGCTGCCTCCCCGGGCATAAACCTCCCTTCACGGCAGCATTGCTCAGCCCAGGGAGACTCACTGGTGACGGCACGGCCAGGGCACACACAGGATCAGGCCCCCCCAGCCCTGGGATCTGGAGGTGGACCCCCGCCTTCCCCATGCCATACCTGAGCCCCTGCGGCCATTGGGGTCCCCCTTGCCCCCCGACTTCGGTGCATGCTGTGGCTTGGAGGGCTTGTGCTCGGGCGTGGAGGCGGCGCTGCCGCTGCCTGTGCCTTGCTTGTGCTTGGCAGCGAACTCCAGGTCGGGGATGGCCTTCATCAGCTCGGCTTGCGTCTCCTCCAGGAGGCGGTTGATGTCCTTGGCACTGTACTGGGTCAGCGCTGCCCGCTTCTCCTCCCAGTCCCGCTCGGCAGCCTGCGGACGGCAGGCAGAACCCGCTGCAGCCCTCACCCACGCAGCAGCTTCTCCTGCCCTTGCAGGCAGGACGTGACCCACAGCCCTGCTGCTGCCCGCCAACCTGTTGCCATGCCCAGGAGGAGTGGAGGGGGCCAGCGCTGCACCCATCCCTCATTAAGTCATGTGTCCACACAGGAGATGGTATGGATGTTAATGGAGCTGTATGTCTGATTGCACGTACCTGGATATACCCCCCCCCCCCCCCCAACCCCCCCCCCCCCCCCCCCAATGTGCAGTTGGGGATGCTCCCAAGGCTGCCAGCATCACCTGGGGCTCCCCAACCTCCAGACACCCCATCGGCTACAAACCCAGCAAGGAGGAGGATGGACCCAGTTCCTGTTCCCAGTTTCAGCTGGCAGACGTAGGGATAGACCCGCTAGAAGAGCCCCCCAGCCGAGGAGCCCACCCCAGGCTCTCACCTCCACAGATACGGCTTTGTCCGCACTCTTCTTGCTGGGGGTCTCTGGGCCCGTCTGGGTCTTGGCAGGTACCATCTCTGGAGCTCGGGAAGGGTTATTGCTCTTGGAGGGGTGGGTCTGGGTTTGGGGGGAGCTGTGCCCGAAGCTGGGCATGCCCAGGGTCTCGGTGACAGCCGTCAGGTGGTGGAGGCTCACTGGGGGGCTGGTGGGCATCTCCAAATCCAGCCCTTTGCCGAAGTCTGTCTCAGGGACCACCTTCTTGGGGGACTGGCTGAGGTTGCTGGGGGAGGTCCACACGCCCTCGTCCACTTGCCTGCCAGGGACAGAGCGAAGGCGCTGGGTGGCTGCACGGCACAGGGGGTTACTGCATCCCTCCCCAAGCCACGCCACAAAAAACTTGCTCTCCTGCAACTCTGCATTAGACGGCTGAAGGTTTAGGTTCTCTGATGGCTAGGAAGGGGTTGGAGTTGATGCTACAGCCTCTCTCGGGGGAGCACACGAACGAGCTCCTCTACCTGGCTGTCCATTTTCATGAACCTTGTAGGAAATTGGATCTCTCCGAATCCTGCCCCTCTGTCAGATCTGGCTGAAATTGCACTTTGGATTCAGGAGTTATTAGGGCCAGGGAATGACAGGTAGGCAGATTCAGACACTGCACGATCATAGAAGCTCATTTCCGTAGAAAACCAGGCTAGCAATGAGCCCGAGGCGAGCCCGGTGCCGGAGCACTCCTCCTGCAGCATGGCTGAGCTGTAAGCCATCCCGAAAGGTCTCATAATCGGAAGAGGCAGGTGGGCTCAGGCACGGTGCACGGCCCAGCCTGCCACTATCATTAGATCTGGAAGATGAGACGTTTTTCTGCTCCTCAGGAAAGAGATTTCTGATCACGCCAAGGGTTGCCTTTCTATCTGGATCTACGACCACGCTTTTTTCAAGGTGATAAGGAAAAGTCAGTTTAGAAAGAGGGGTTCCCACATACACGCCAGAAAGGACCAAGGGCATTTTTAAGTTCCTTAGCAGAAGAATGAGCCTTTTTTCAACAGCCCTTGGGATTTGCAGCCGTAACGCAGAGAGGACACCGGCACACACGTGGGGGGCACAGGGACAACTGAAGGGACTGGCTGTGTCCTCCAAGGTGCTCAAGGGGCCGGGGTCAGGGCTCGGTGCTCACCTGCGGATCTGGGCGAGGGTGTCCGTTACCGTCTTGCAGCGCTTGAGCAGACCATCGAGTCGGTTGGGCTCCTCCTTGAGGAACTTGACGGCTTCCACCTCCACCCGCAGCACCACCCGCATCTTGCTCTGCAGGCTGGGGAACTGGGCTGGGATGGGAGAGCGGGGGGTCACCAGGGCCTCACCGTGCCGGGGAGCCCCTCCCGGTGCCCGGCTGGCAGTGCCAGGGCACCCCACACCCACCAAAACCACCACGGCCATCATATCCATGGCAAGGGCACCCTGCCAGACAGAGCGGGATGAATCCTGGGGAGTCTGGGCTGGTGTCTCTCCTGCTCCCCATGCCCATCACCCCTCCTCCGTCCACCTGCAGGCACCAGTCTTAGCCCTGATGGTGCCCCCTCCACATCCATGGGCACCAAACACTGCCCTGGAGCTGGTGGCTTGGTAGCCAGGACCCTGAGGACTTGGTGGTGGGGGCTGACATGGAGCAGGTTGCTCCTGGCTCCCTGCCCGGTGCTCTGCTCACCATCCCGGCTGCTCAGCATCAGCCCAACTTTACGGAAAGGCTGCAGGAAAGCAGAGCTGCTCCTACCTCTGCCCTGTACCCCACGGCCCCCCACGGTCCCCCTTCTTGCAACCTCAGCGGCTGCTGCCAAATCATTGTTTATTGTCTGCCTTGGCTCTGGCAGGGAGGAGCTCTGCCACTTTGAATCGAGGTGCAGGGCGTCTGTTTGCGAAAGGCAGGATGGGGACAGCCTGGGGACGGGAGGCTGCAGGAGCAGCAAAATGAAGGGCAGGGTGCACGGGGGGTTGGCAAGCGCAAGGTCCCGCGGGACAGGGGCAGGCAGCAGCTCCGAGAAACCGTGAGCTGTCGGGGGGACTCAGGCAGAGTCCGCAGGACTGACTTGGACAGCTAGCAGAGCAAACAGGGACACGCAGCAGGAGCGTGGGGTGCAGCCCTCACTCCCGCAGCAGCCCAAAGCCTGCAGGACACACACAACACCGATGGGCACCAGAAGAACCTGCCCTGGGGATGCAGGTGAACACACCGGCAGCTACAAACATGCAAACCCAGAGGCAATGGGCAACCTGGAGCATCCCGCGCGTGAGGATGGAGCAGGGAGATGCAGGCAGGCTCCGCTTGCCACCCAGCCCCAGACACGGCCACCTCCTCACCCTTGAGGTCTGTCAGCGTCTCCCCCAGCTGCTTCAGCACCACCGCCTTCTCCTCCAGCTCCTGCACAGGGATGAGCCGGTGGTTGTGGGCCAAATCCTTCTGGATCTTCTCCACTGACTTCTCCAGGTCACTGTGAGCACAGAGGCAGGGCAGGGGTGTCACTGCCGCTCCGGGATGCTGGAGAGCCCCAGGGGTGGCCAGCCTGGCAGGTCCCCGCACGGCAGAGGGCAAAGCACAACGGGGCTGGGGACCCCTCCCCATGCTAGACATGCGGTCAAGGATGTGACCTGGCACCGTGCAGAGCTGCTGATTTACACCCATGAAGGATCTGGCTCATGGAGGTCAGCATGCAAGGACCCCCTCCCCACTTGCATGCCTAGCCTTGCAGCCAACCCCAGCTCACTTGAGCTGCTGGGTGATCAGCTCCTCCTCGTTGAGGTAGCGGAGCCGCTCCTCTTCCACCAAGCTGCGCTGGCGCTGCAAGGGGTCCTCGTGCTTGCGCATGGTGTCCGTCACCCACACGCTGATCTCCGTCTCTGTCCGCCGCAGCATCGTCTTCACCGTCTCCTGGTTTTGCAGCTGCGAGGACGAGGAGGGGGGGATTCAGGCTGGGCAAGATCCCCCCGATGGGGACTGGTGTGCCTGCAGGGCTGGCCACTTGTAGGGACAGCTCTGAGCTCGGTGTGGAGAAGGATCCCCTCGCTCTCCCACACCCAGCCCCATGCAAAGTCACCAGAAAGGGCGATTTTCCCGCTCTGGGGCTGGAGCCATCCCAGTACGAGCTGGGCTGGGTTGGGGTCCCCCCCTGGTACCCACCTGCAGCTTCTTGAGCTGCTGCAGCTGATTGCGGAGGTCGCTGGCATTCTGCTGCAGGTCGTGGAGGTGCAGCTGCATGTGCAAGCGGGTGATGGCAGTGGGCTGCCCCGCCGGCGTGCTGGTGGCGGAGGGCGGCGGGGGCGCGGGCACCGGCGTCCCCATGCCGCTGCGGCTGGTGGCTGCGGGGAGGGCAAGCAGAGGCTGCTGAGGGAAGATACCGCACCCCGGGGGAGGTTGCAGACTCCGCTGCTCTGCTTTCCCGGGAAAGACCTCTCTTTCCCCACCCTGTGCTTTGATCCAGCAGTTCTGGGTGGTCTACCCGCTACCCCCATGCTGGCTCTAGGGAGAGGCCACCCCGGAGCTGCCCCTTAGCGGGACGGGGGGTCCCACTGGTTGCCAGCATGTGGTGGGGGCTGCAGAGTCCCCCGCTCCTGCACCCACCCTGGGACTCCCAGCAGCTGTGGGCAGAGGGAGGGGGTGCTGCAGGGTGAGGGGCTGGCTCTCCAGTCACTTACACGCTGATGGGGGGGTCCCACCATTGGTGGCTTCTGTCTTCTCGCTGCAATAAAAGAGAGGAGGGGAGTGAGCGTGGACCAGGCACCTCTGTCCTCACTGGCTCAGGGGGCCGCAGGCGCACGGCGAGGGCTGGCATCCCCCAGGAGGGGGGCAGGAACCCCCAGCCTTGGCAGCAAACAGCCCAGCTGGAGGCATCCCCCTCCCCGCAGCAGACCCCAGGGTCCCACGCCTGCCCTCCCACTCCTTACCTGGGGGTCTCGGCCTCGGAGCCGCGGAGCAGCGCGCTCTGCACCAGTCCCGTCAGGCTGGCGATCTGCTTCTCCATCGCCTCCATCCGCTCCCTGCCATGGGGAAGGGAGAGGGGCCAGGTGAAGAGCTGGCTCCGGCACCACAGACACCCTCAGGCTTGTCCTGGCCTCACCTGCACCCACCCACTGGGTCCCTGCAAGTCCCAGGAGGGACGTCGGGGAGGCGGCAGCGCTGCTGTCACCAGCTACATCCACCCCCTTCATTCCCTCTGTCTTCTTGCCTCCACCTACCCCCAGTCGCTCCCCTCAGCCCTGCAAAATTTGGTGCTTCATTACCCATCCCGGCACCTCTGCTGCAGTGATGACGGGGCAAAGCCTTCCTCCACTCTTCCGCTACCTTCCCAGCTGCACCGATGGACAACCACCCGAGCAGCAAAGCTCATATCCGCAGGGGGGGTTTCCCTTCTCACCTTGTTTCTGTGTCCTTGGCCGGTCCAGGGGAGCCAAACCCTGAGAGCGGGCGATCGCCGGGGCCGGGAAACAGCTCCGGAGGGCCGGAGGAGCTGGGGTTGCGTGGCTTGTTGACGGGGCTCTCCATGAAGACGGAGGAGCAGGAGTCCTTGCGGAAGGACTGACGGACGGGCGAGGAGCGGCTGGGGGGTCCCGAGTAGGGGCTGTGTGGGCTCTGTCCCGGCTGCACATCCACCAGCCGGCCATCAGCCATCTTCTGCGGGGAGGAGGGGGGCATGCGGAAACCCAAGCCGGGTCCGTACGTGTCGCTGTAAATGGGTGCGTTGGGCTTGTACAGGCTGTCCTCCAGCTCCGTCTGCAAGGCGGCCGCCGAGTAGGTGCTGAGGGAGCGAACGGAGCCCCGCTTGTACAGCCCCCCCGAGTAGCCAAAAGGGTCTCCCATGCCAGCCAGGGACTGGGTGGAGGTGATGCTGAGCCGGCCCTCGTGCACCATGCCGTAGGGATCGGCATACAGCCCCTCATTCTTCACCAGCACCACGTTCTTCCCGGCCAGGTCCTCGTCAGGCTTCACGTCCCGGCGCTCCAGGATGGCGCTGGGGCTGGGCGAGACGCCCTGGGCAGGCGGCAGGTTGGAGAGACGCTCGCTGTGATGGACGGGGCTGCCGGCGTAGGAGGGCGGGCGGCCCCCGCTGTAGGACATGCGGGAGCGGGACGGGGAGGAGGACTGGAGCACCGGCGGAGGGGAGCCGGAGGTGAGGTGGGAAGCCGGGGACATGTTGTTCAGCCGGCGGGTGGGAGATGACTCTCTGGAGGTGTACACCATCTCCCTCTGCGGAAAGGGGCAGGGGGGGTCAGCACCGCGTCCCTGCGGGCTGGCCCCCTGCCCTTGCTCTGCCTGGCTGGAACCCTGCCTTGCTGCACCCCTCCAAGGACCAAGATCTGCAGCTCCTGCGTCTTTACCTGGCCTTGGCAAACGGCAGCTCCCTCATTCCCGTCCAGGAGCGGGATGATTTATTCTGATGAATCCCCTAATTATCATGTTTATTACCCTGCTGTCAGGCCCCAAACATCCATTCTCTTAAAGTAACACTTAACAACGCTGGAACTGGGCAAGATGAATCGCAGTCATTACTCCTTCCACAAACACATGCAATTACCAGTCCCTGTCTCCATCGCTTTCTCTCTTTACTGGTCCCAGCCGTTGGGTGCACCCACACCACAGGCTCTCCCTGTGACACCCCGTCCCCCCTTACCCTCAGGTCGCCGTTGGTGATGTGCGAGGCTGGGAACGAAGCATAGAGCGGCTCTTTTCGGTAGATTTTAATGATACTTCTGTCCTGGATATCGCTGAAAGGAGAGGCAGAGCCGTGAGCATCCCGGATAGGCAGCCGCCAAGTCCCCAGCAAGTCCCAGCCGCAGGACTGCACCCACACCCACCCTTCTGCTTTCATCCCACTGATTTCCTTGCTCGTGATGCCCTTAAAGAAAGGAAAATCAGTCTGTGGTGGATTTCTGAGCCCCCCACCCTCACCGGACATCCTCCAGCTCGTAGAAGACATTGCGCGACTCGTCCTTGATGAGGATGGCAGTGTTGGGAGACTTCAGCATCCCCATGGTGAGCTTCTGGGGGAACATGTGGACAATGAGGGCATGCAGGGTGTCCATGCTGCTGATCTCGTGGGTGATGTGGACGCGCCTCGTCTCATCCCCAAACTGCAGGAAAAGGACCCCTGGAAGCAGAGGGAGCAGAAAGCGGTGAGGTGTGCCCGCAGCCCTTCTCCACGCAACGCCGAAGACGTGCCGAGGCAGGTTTGCCCACCAAGCAGGTGGGCGCAGGAGGTCTCTGTGCACACCCGACCGAAGGCTCGGGGACCTCTGTGCCACCCAACCTCGCCCTGGAGCAGCAAGGCCAAAGGCAGCTCATCCCCCTCGACCACCCCACACAGCGTGCAGTGCCTCCCCACTCCTCCTGGGGGTTATTTGGGCAGATACAAACCAATCCCACACCCGGCACACGCCGGCGTCTGCCCGCAGAGGTGGGCGGAGATATTTGGTGGTGGCCAGGCAGGTACGTGCTGCCGGTCCCAGGGGATGCTGAGCCCCGAGGGTACCTGGCGATCGCAGCTTCGTCTGGCTGGTGGACCGGGACAAGGGCAAGCTCTGCCGGAACCGGTTCATCCTGTTGAACCCCAGGGGCAGCTCCGCTTCCGACATGGTTTCCAGGGATTCGGCCGAGGCAAAGGAGAGTTTGGCTTGATCGGCCAAGCCGGGCTGGGAGCCCTGGGAGTGCCGGGAGCTCCTCGTCTGGAAGGGGAGAGGGGAGAGGTCAGAGGAGAGCTGCGCTGGGTACCCCAGCCCCAGTCTGCTCCCCTGGATGCAGCGGTGTGCTGCTCCCACGTTTCCTCCGGAGCCCGGTGCCGGGATGGAGAGGCTCAGGTGAGGCTGAGCCGCGTCCAGGGATGCTCAGTCCTGGTTCCCCGGCTGAGTCAGCACATCGACGTGGTCCAGACGCGGTGCCAGCTCGAGGCCTCCTCCATCTCCTGCTCTAAGCATGTACAACCATTTACTGTCCCCTTGTCTCCTGCAATTGTTCGCTCACGTTTTCTGCTTCAGGCTCGCAGCACTCTATTTCAAAGCCTCCCGGTGCTGTTCCAGGCGCATTTGAGTTCCCCCACCAGCAACCTACTCGAAATAAAACCAGTGCTAGCTAGCTAGCGACAGAGCCAGGGCTCGCATGCGAGCACTGGAATAACCTTAGCAATTACAGGAGGTTACACATCCATTACGCCAATGAACCAGCTCCCGGGAAACATAAATGCCCAGCTTATTCTGGAAGCAAAGCAGCGGCAAGGTTTATGGCTGCCTGAGCCGGGGGAAAGTAATGGGTTTGGGTTTATAGCAGTAAAAATTTAATATGCCAGGAGTCCAATTTCACACGGCCAAGCGTATATCCACTGCGTAAAAGTTCAGGCTACAGACATGGGCTTTCTGCACAAACATCTCCAAACACACAGCCGGGTCCCCTTGCCGCAGGTACCTGCCTGGCAGTGGAGCGAACGCTGCCTGTCAATACCCCAAAATACAAGGCTTGATTTTCCAGACACATGTTTAACGTTGGCAAATCAAACGGAGAGAACAAACAGCTCCTGGGGTGTGGAAAAGGCGGCATGGAAGGGACAACAGCTCTATTTTAAGACCAAAAAGAAAAATCAATATGAAATTATAACAGCCATCATCATCATTTAAATTAGACATTAATTGGAAGATTTAATTAATCCTGCGGGGCGGGGTTTTCTAGGACTTGAAATGTTCTCGCTGTAGCTAATTGCTGGAAAATTGACTGCTTAGTTTTGTTGTTGTTGTTTTAGCACAAAGTACGCTGGCAGCATAGATGCTTAAAGTCTTACATCAAAAAAGGGAAGCGGGGCTGGACCGAACCTGGGCCAGCGCATCCACCAGCACCATCCACGGGAGGCCATCGGGGGCTTTGCAGCGGGTGAGGAAGCTGCAGTGAGCAGGAGGCGATGGAGAGACCCGGTCTCCTCTCCCCCATGTTCACGGCGTGCAGGTCTTTGGGGCGCAGCAGCTGGTTTCGGGGGCTCCCTGCCCTTGAACAGCCCCGGGAAACGGGGGGAAACGGTTTGTGATCTCCCACCTCCGGCTGTCTTGCTCTGGGTTTGCGGTGCTGTCCCCCAGCTCCCGACCCAGGACCGATCTTTGGCCACAGGGAAGCGCAGGGATGGGGCAGGCAGCACGTGGCCAGGATGCGACCTGTGCTGCCAGGGCTGCACCTCAGCCTGGCTTTGCCCTCCTGGCAGCCCTCTCCTCTCTGCTCCTTCCCCTGCTCCGTGCCAGCGGGGTCTCACCCTGCCCGGTCTCCATCCATCCCTCTCCGCTCTCCCCACCCAAACACCCCCCAGCCAGAGCCAACATTTGGGCTGGACTTTAAAAGCCGGCGAGCTGTCACACCAGATGACAAAAGGCCGTTGGCTCACACACCCCCTCCCCAGGATGTGTTTTGTCTGGAGAAAATAATCGTAAGAAAAAATTGATTTAGCCGAGGGGGGGGATCGCTGCCTCCCCCTCCCCGTGGCACGGCAGGACGGCTGAGACCGCGTTGCCAGGTAGCATCCTTGTTGCTAAGGGCTGTTGCGGTGTGCGTGCCTCGGCGCATCACCCCGACGCACCGCGGTCCCTACAGCCCCTGTAGCACAACACCCCAATGCACCACGGTCCCTACAGCCCCTATAGCACAACACCCCAATGTACCGCGGTCCCAACAGCCCCTATAGCACAACACTCCAATGTACCCCGGTCCCTACAGCCCCTACAGCACAACACCCTAACGCACCACGGTCCCTACAGCCCCTACAGCACAACACCCTAACGCACCACGGTCCCTACAGCCCCTATAGCACAACACCCCAACACACCACAGCCCCTACAGCTCCTATAGTACAACATCCTAACGCACCACGGTCCCTACAGCTCCTATAGCACAACATCCTAACGCACCACGGTCCCTATAGCCTGCGGGATGGCTGCGGGAGCGGGGTGGTGGGGAGAGCTGCCCTGCTCCAGGTGAGCCCAGACCCCTCCTGCCTTCTGCCTCTGCCCCGGGGTTGCAGCTGACCTCAAGTAATTAAGCTCATCCGATGGAGCTAATTATGGCATCAGTCATAAAAAAAAAAAAAAAGAAAAAAAGGGCAAGATGGAAATTA
>NW_008794887.1:510003-513557 GCF_000699145.1 Aptenodytes forsteri | reverse complement strand
CACCACAGCCCCTACAGCTCCTATAGTACAACATCCTAACGCACCACGGTCCCTACAGCCCCTATAGCACAACACCCTAATGCACCGCGGTCCCTATAGCCTGCGGGATGGCTGCGGGAGCGGGGTGGTGGGGAGAGCTGCCCTGCTCCAGGTGAGCCCAGACCCCTCCTGCCTTCTGCCTCTGCCCCGGGGTTGCAGCTGACCTCAAGTAATTAAGCTCATCCGATGGAGCTAATTATGGCCAGTCATAAAAAAAAAAAAAAAAGGAAAAAAAGGGCAAGATGGAAATTAATGGATTTTTAGCCCTGAAGGGACGGTTCTGGCCTGATGCTCAGCGCAATGTGCTCAGGGAACGGCTCTCCCGGCCCGAGCAGGGACCCAGCGGCCCTGCAGAGCCCTCGCTGGCACCACGGCAAGAGCTGCACACCCCCCACCCCAGCGCCCCTCGCTGCAGGGCACCTCCGTGGGCACGGGACCCTCCGCTGCTGAGCACGGGACACCCGCGTACCCCGGGCCAGTGCAGGATGCTGGCGAGCTCGAAACGACAGACCCTGCGGTGTGAGGGGGGGGACTCCGAGTGCTATGGGGGGGGGATCTCTGCCATTTCTTGCCCGCGGCCATTTTGGCCACACCGGCTTTGCCGGGGGGTGTAGCCGCAGCCCGGGTGGGCAGCTGCGGCGGCGGCGGGGAGCCGAGCTGCCCAGCGAGGGGGGGAGCGCGGTGGCTGCTCCGTCCTTGGCCTCCAGCAGACCATTAATGAGCCGACTCCGAGGGAATTGTTTTTTATTGCTCTGCCTCGCTAATGACTTATCCTGCTATAAGATAATACGTTAACTGACAACTCAGCCCCCACATCCTGCCTCCCGCCCCTGCCACCGGCTGGTGTTGACGTGGCACGGCAGCCCCCGGGGCGGCTCTGCTTCCCCCCTCCCCAACCCCATTGACAGCACTCGCAGCCCTCCCGGAGTAGGTGGGACCTGATCACAGTCACCAAGGCTGTGGCTCACCCTGAGCGTGTCGGGACCTGACACTTTCACGCAGCTTCATCCATCACCGTGGAGTCTAAAATGGGTGCCCAGATCCCTGCTTCGCTGGAGATGCTTTGGGGGAGGCCCAATCCTGCCTTGCTGGGTGCCACCCTGGGATGAACAGTGCCTGGACCTATCTGTGCCAGTGTCTACATCGACAGTGTGGATGTCCCTTGCTGTCACGGGGGAACACGTCAGCCCACCAAGCGTTGCCCCGCTGTCCATCCGGAGGAGGGGGAGACATGGGGCTGCGGGCGCTGCCCCAGTCCTGGGGGCACGCAAGGCTCCGGCTCCCCGGCTGCCTGCCGGGGCCCGTGGGCTGAGCTTTCAATCTGATGCAGGATGAAAATAAACAGTAAACCCTCGCCACCATCTCTGGAAGAGAAAGGGTATTCTCTGTCTGGCCCAGACCGTATCACACACCGCAGCCGAGGAGGAAATATCAAAGGCTGCAACAGTCAAGTACTGAGCGCACAATAATGATCCTAATATCCTCCTGCTTCGGGAGCACCTTCCATCCCAAAGGCCTCACCTTCCCGCCTGGCTGCTTTGTATCAAAGCCCCACGGCCAGACCGTGGCAAGGATCAATCTTGGCACCCACGCACCTACCCAGGGCACTCCTCTGCACGCTGCCGGCTCTGGCCACGCGGGATCCCACCCCACGCAGCTCCCAGCTGGGGAAGGCTCTAGGGGTGCAAGATAAATCCCAGCTGCTGCAGCAGCACTTTGCAGGGAGGTGACCAAAACCCATCCTGGACCACCAGCCTGGGAGCAAAGGCATTTTGCCCCCTGCTTCTCAGCTATGCCCACCCCAGGGGCAGTTTTGCCCGAGCCCAGACCCCCACACAAAGGGCTCGGTCTCCTGCAGCTTCAGAAGAGCCCAACGTCCCCTGTGGGCACCAAGATCTTTCCCCGCGGCATCTGAAACCCACCCGTGGTGGCAGCGAGGGGCTGGAGGGGAGGGGACGCAGCTCTCCCGCTTGCTGTCCCTGCGCCGTAGCAATGCCATGCTGGGAGATGACCCATTTCTTGCTGAACCAGCGTCGCAGCACAGGGTTAACACGGCGCCTGGCTGATTTCTGCCACAGCAGCGTGTGCTGGGAGCTGTCGGGACAGGGCTGGCTCAGCCCCCAGGTCAGGGGCAGCAGCAGCATCTCCCCCCAGCCCCAGGGTCCCGGTGCTTGCCCCGCACCACGGCTCGGAGCATGGGAAGCAGCGGGTTTGTGGGCAGAGCGCGAAGGGAAGGCAAAGGAGTGCAGCTGCCCAAAAGCAAAACAAAAGCCGCCCAAGGCCACGGGGCAGCGGTGCAGGAGCTCCGGCCCCAGCTGGCACCGCGGGTGGGAAAGGTGTCGAGCAGCTCGCTTTTGGGAGGGCAGAGCTGCGGCGGATGGGGTGACGGGCACCAAGGTCAGGGCGACTGCAGCCTGCCCTACGGAAGAAACCTGCTTGCTACCTGCCAGGGAGCAGTTTAAAGCCCCTGGGAGCCTCCTGCGTGCTAGAGCACGGGAAATCGTGCTGATGCAGAAGCATCAGCAAAGCCTTTCCACCCTGGGAGTGCACCATGGGTGCTATTTTGGTGATTCTCCCAGTGAAAACCCACTCACAAAGCACCCGGCTCCCCCCAGGCCCCTCCTGGGGATGGCAGCAGAGCCGGGCTGTGAAAGGCAGCGGGAGCATCCCCCCACGCCGGCGGGGAAAGGAGCATCCCCAGTCCCTCCACACCTCCCTGGGAGTCTTATATAAAAGAGGTGGGATGGGGAACAGGGGAGACTCGGGGGCTTTTGTCTTTTATCTCCCCAGAGCTAAAAAAAGATACAATTAAGCGATTCTTTTAGCTCCTAAAACTCCCAACAATCCCTTTACTGTCAGCGCAGAAGCAGCTTCATTATATCTGCCTGGCTAGATAAGGATGCTTCTCTCCTCCTTCTCCCTGCTCTCTTCTTCTTGTCCCCATCCCTCCCTCCCTTCTTCCACACCCCTCTCCAATATTACCCTCCCCAGCTTTGCAGCCTGAATGCTCAGGGCTGAAGGGAGGGAGGGAGGAAGGGAGCCAAGAGGCCAGCAGTGTTTGGGGGACCCGGGCGAGGAGCGGAGCTGTCCCTCTGGACCCGGCTGGGGACAGGCACCGCAGTTATCCCACTGGAGTCGGGGCAAGCAGCGGAGCTGCTGGGTCTCGATGGAGAGCCGAGATGGCTGCAGGGAAGAGGGGGAGAGTTTAGGAGAGGAGTGAAGGGACCAGGGGGGAGAGGAGCAGCTCTGGACCTCCTGCAGGGCACTTAAAAGAAGACAGGAGAAAAAAAGAAACAAGAAAAAAAAGTGTGGGGAAAGGATCCTGGCCCGGGACGGAGCAGGGCACTCTGCAGCTGTTCCTGTGCAAAACTCAAAGCCACCGGAGCTGGTCGCGCTCATTAATATTTCCACTCACTTCCTAAGACAGGCAGCAAGCCTGACCTGCAAAGGGACCCTCAGAGACGGAGCAGAGGGTTTGTCACAGCGGAGGCAGTTGAGGCTCCGCCGGCACCTCG
>NW_008794887.1:482841-501350 GCF_000699145.1 Aptenodytes forsteri | reverse complement strand
GCTTGCCCCGCACCACGGCTCGGAGCATGGGAAGCAGCGGGTTTGTGGGCAGAGCGCGAAGGGAAGGCAAAGGAGTGCAGCTGCCCAAAAGCAAAACAAAAGCCGCCCAAGGCCACGGGCAGCGGTGCAGGAGCTCCGGCCCCAGCTGGCACCGCGGGTGGGAAAGGTGTCGAGCAGCTCGCTTTTGGGAGGGCAGAGCTGCGGCGGATGGGGTGACGGGCACCAAGGTCAGGGCGACTGCAGCCTGCCCTACGGAAGAAACCTGCTTGCTACCTGCCAGGGAGCAGTTTAAAGCCCCTGGGAGCCTCCTGCGTGCTAGAGCACGGGAAATCGTGCTGATGCAGAAGCATCAGCAAAGCCTTTCCACCCTGGGAGTGCACCATGGGTGCTATTTTGGTGATTCTCCCAGTGAAAACCCACTCACAAAGCACCCGGCTCCCCCCAGGCCCCTCCTGGGGATGGCAGCAGAGCCGGGCTGTGAAAGGCAGCGGGAGCATCCCCCCACGCCGGCGGGGAAAGGAGCATCCCCAGTCCCTCCACACCTCCCTGGGAGTCTTATATAAAAGAGGTGGGATGGGGAACAGGGGAGACTTGGGGGCTTTTGTCTTTTATCTCCCCAGAGCTAAAAAAAGATACAATTAAGCGATTCTTTTAGCTCCTAAAACTCCCAACAATCCCTTTACTGTCAGCGCAGAAGCAGCTTCATTATATCTGCCTGGCTAGATAAGGATGCTTCTCTCCTCCTTCTCCCTGCTCTCTTCTTCTTGTCCCCATCCCTCCCTCCCTTCTTCCACACCCCTCTCCAATATTACCCTCCCCAGCTTTGCAGCCTGAATGCTCAGGGCTGAAGGGAGGGAGGGAGGAAGGGAGCCAAGAGGCCAGCAGTGTTTGGGGGACCCGGGCGAGGCGCGGAGCTGTCCCTCTGGACCCGGCTGGGGACAGGCACCGCAGTTATCCCACTGGAGTCGGCAAGCAGCGGAGCTGCTGGGTCTCGATGGAGAGCCGAGATGGCTGCAGGAAGAGGGGGAAGAGTTTAGGAGAGGAGTGAAGGGACCAGGGGCACAGAGGAGGGTGGCAGAAGGAGTTTGGAGGGAGCGGAGCTGGCAGAGCTGGGGGAGAGGAGCAGCTCTGGACCTCCTGCAGGGCACTTAAAAGAAAACAGGAGAAAAAAAGAAACAAGAAAAAAAAGTGTGGGGAAAGGATCCTGGCCCGGGACGGAGCAGGGCACTCTGCAGCTGTTCCTGTGCAAAACTCAAAGCCACCGGAGCTGGTCGCGCTCATTAATATTTCCACTCACTTCCTAAGACAGGCAGCAAGCCTGACCTGCAAAGGGACCCTCAGAGACGGAGCAGAGGGTTTGTCACAGCGGAAGGCAGTCGAGCCTCCACCGGCACCTCGCTCCTACCCATGCCGGGCTCTGAGGGCAGTGTCGGTCTCGACCTGAGAAGAAAGCAGCCATTTCAGGCCTGTTTCTGCCTGACCGCTCTGTACATCACACGCACCAGCACTCAGCAACCTGCAGTGCTCGGGGGTGTTTCAGCCATGGTAAGAATATTATTTGCAACAAGGAGATGGGGCAGTAGAAGGGGGGGGGTCCCTGAGCACCCTGCTGAGACGTGCGCGGGGCTCCTCTTCCCTCGACCTAGCGCCCAGCCCAGCTCAGCACGAGCTCTGCAGCCTGTCCTGGCAGAGAGGCCAGCCCCTCTCCCCCCCAAAAACCAGCCCGGACAGCCAGAACACAGCCCACAAGCACCGATACAGACCTGTACTCGCAGCTGGGATGGATAAGCCCTCGCTGTGCTAATGTCACAGGCAGCGCCGAGCCCCGAGCTCAGCCTCTCCCCAGGACTCCACCGTCACCAGGCGAAGCAGCCCGGGCCGTGCTGGGCAGCTGCTGCGGGGCTGGGGCCGGCGGCAGCCCCCGGACCCACCCAGCTCATGCTCCATCCTGCCCCATCGGCAGGGACGATGCACGGGAGCGTGTTCGGGCCGGCCGGGCATCGCCCTTGCACGGGTGGATGGAGCCCTGCAAAGGTCCCGGGCAGCCACGCTGCTCTGCCACGCTGCCACCTTCCCAGCTCCCGTCTGTTTGCAGCTCCTCTGCCGCACCACATGATGGGGATAAAGGCGAGGGCCCCCTAAAATCCACTCCGGCCAGCTTGGGAAACAGCTGGCATGGAGCTGGCAAGCCCAGCCCTGAGCAAAGCAGCGCAACCGGTTATTTACCGAGTACATAAACACCCGGCTCCAGCCTCTGGTTGGACACTGATCTGGATTAATTCCTCATAATCCCCCTCTCCATCATTTAATCCAGCATCTGACTACAGGTCCCATCTGGTGGTGTGCTGAGCTCTCGGGATGGGCACTGGAGCTCAGCACCCCGATGGTCCGGGCTGTGCTGCAGATGAGGAGACCCCACCAGCCACCAGCTGCAATGCTGGGAGCGGGGAAGGATGTTTCGGCATCACTGCTGCGCGGATGCTCGAGCCATCGCTGTGCTGTGCTGGGAGTCACCCTGGGCTCTTGCTGTGGGAGGCACAGCATCCCTCGGAGCCGGCGTTGGGAAGAGCCATGGGAGAGGGTAACGGGACCCCTCACGTGGGGCTCCCGCCTGATGCTTCTTGGACCCTTGCTCTCTACCACTCTTCTCCATCCCTGCCTGCCTCCCTATCTATATATATTAAAAAAAAACCTATAAAAAATAATAAAAATATCTATTTCTCTCAGGCATTACCTGCATCCCTACCCCTGCCTGCGTGCACATCCCCTTGCACTGGTGCTCGAGGCCTCCTGCCCTGAATTCCCAGACTTTGGCTCACGGGAGCTAGAGGGGACCATCCCTCCTGGCAGCGCGGGGACCATGACACCGCAGCGCACCCTCCGCAGGGCAGGGCCAGCATGCCAGCGGCTGGATGGGACAGTCAATATTTACAAGCTAGAGCTGAAGGGGAGCATCTCTGAAAGCCTCGTCCAGACCACTGCTCCCAGCCCGCACCATTCCCTGGGTTAAATGGATCTCAGAAACAAAGGGATGAGGGAAAGAACAGCGGGGACAGTCCCTTCGCCCTCTCCACACCTGGAAAAGCCTTTCCATGGACATTGCAGGTGTAACCCCCATCCCCAAACACACAGGCTCAGTGCTGCTTCACCAGGCTGCTCCGGGACAGAGCCGAGCCTCTTCCATCCCACCCTTTAGAAAAAAGTGTCTGTGCTAGGGGCGGTCGACGGGCAAAGCCTCTCCCTGTGGAGTGGGGAGATGCTCTCAACGCCCAGAGGAGGGGGCTGGGGACCCCAGCCCCGCTGGGACACCACCTGGGCCAGCAGTCCCTTAGGGTGTGCAGGGAAGCGGGGCCGGAGCCTCGGCCACTCGTCTCTGCGCTGCCAGCGAGGGTCAGCAGCGAATAAAGCTGTTAGCAAAGCTGGGAGAAAAACAACATCTGTCCCTCCTGCAGCTCTGCTTCTGTCAACATTTCCAAGGAAAATTTTAATTGAAATTTGAAACTTTTTTTTTTGAAGCAGCTCTGAGAGCTGTTAAAGAAACAGAGGCAGGGGAGGGAGGGATTTCCAGATACCTGTCCTGCAATGTCCCGTCCCGTCCCGTCCCCCCCGAGTTTCTCTGCCTTCTTGACCCCATCACAACATCACTGGGGGGTTTCAGCCAGGCCAGCCTGGTCCCACCTTTTTGCTTGGGGTTAATTCAGCCCAGGTCTCGGCAAAGTGGTACCTGTCCTTCCCTCCCTCCGAGATGCTGGGATGAGAGCCCAGCACCTCGGTCCCCTCCTGGGCCCCAGTAATGGCTGGAGGGGCTCCGGCAGGGGGGGGCTGTGCCATTAGTGCCCTGGGGTGTGGGACAGTGGAGCTTTGCAAAAATGAACTCCAGTTGGCGTCTGGAGAGCTCCTTTGAGATTCCCCAGCCTGCCCAGCTCACGCCGTCAGGAGCCTGGTCACCACCCAACACGGCGCTGACCCCTCTGCAAACAAACCGACGCCAGCGCATCACAAACTGCTCCATTCATTCATTCATTCCTAACGAACTCCACTCATCTTTAATTATTGATGCTCCCAGAGAGTGAGTCAGCAAAGAGCTGGCTGCTGTTTTGTAAGAGGAGCAGAGCCCAGGTAACGGGACACTTCCCCAGCAGACACCTCCTCACCTCGAGTCTGGCTGCAAATCCCTCCTGGGGAGCATCCCCGACCCCTGGGCATCACCTTGCCGCCGCCGCCGTCCCCCCAACCCAGGCATCAGCTCTCAAACCAGTTTCAGCCAGGGCAGCCCAGCTGTCCCAGTACTGCATGCACAGGGCTGTGGTGCCACCCTCTTCCCGCACGTCCCAGCTCAGGCGCTTGATCCCAGCGAGCAGGGGCTGAGCGGATGCAACTGAACCCCTCTGCATCCTTGTGCGGCGTTTCACACCAGCTCCACCAGCCAGGAGCGCTCAACTTCAGCAAAGCCTCCACGAAGGGAGGGACTTCCAGCAGCCCAGCTCCTGCCTCCCGAGACGGAGGAGCCAGGAGATGCCCAGCTGGAAAGAAAAGGAGGAAAAACTGGAGGTGACTGGGGCTGCAGCAGCAAAGGTGGAAGAAATGGGAGGCCCGGGGTGCTCTGAGCATCATACGAAGGGATATACTACGAGTCTCCCCCATCCAAGGGTGTTGTGGCCTCTCCATTCCCCGCCATCGGCCCCCACCCCTCTCACCCCGCCCGGGTCTCACGGCCAAATTAAAAGCGTACCGCTCACGTCAGCAATAATTCATCCAATGTCTAATGCTCAACATTTTGTCAGGATTATCCTGATTAACCCAGAATTAATCCTGATCTCAATGTTAACAGGATTAGCGTTAAAATCGGATTAGTTTTTTAAACCGGACCCCTTGACTAAAGAAAGGGGCCTTCCCCACCAGATGTGCACAGCCTGCTACTGGCAGCCAGATGTGAGCGGGACCCAGGCAGGAGCTCGCTACCCTGTGATGGGCCCCAGGCGCGGGTGAAACGGGGTACCCCTACAGCAAGCATCTCTGTGACACCAGCATCCGTCACACCTGCCCTGCAAAGCACATGAGCTGCCCGGCCCTCTGAAGGTGCTGAGCAAGAGCCCGACACTCAGATGTCATGCTTCCAAGCAGAAAACACCCTTTTGCCCTCGGACATGGCCCGTCCAGCTCCGCAGGGGACACGGGTGGCTGCTTGCCCCCTCTCTGCATTTTTTCCCCTTCCTGCTGGCACCAAGAGCCTCCCGCCTTCGCCTGCCTGATGAATATTTAAAAGCCTGGATCCTCTGCAACCTCATGAATATTGACAGCTGCTGGTTGCCTGCCACGGTGGCAGTCCCTCTCCGGGCACGGGCAGCAGGGTCAGCAGCGGTGGGCTCGGCACCAGCAGGGTTGTCGGCAGCACCTGCCTGGCAGAGGGGATCGGGATGCCTGCACGGGAGAAGGCAGCTCCAAGGGCTGTCCCCGCCGCACCGCACCATGAGTCCAGCCGTGCTGAGGACTCTGCGTTCAGCCCCCAAAACAGCCACTTTCTTCCCAAAAGCGCAGGGGTAGAGCAGTCTCGCCGCTAGCAGTGAGGCAGCAGAAGGTCCTGGTGTCCGGGGCAGGGCTGGCAGGATGCTGGAGCTGGGACCAGCCCCGGGGTGAGGGAACGCACCGTGCCCACTCATCCTCATCTCCCAGGGCTGGGTGCAAGCTTGGCTCCCGCGGGGAGGGTAATCATTAACCTCCTGGCAAAAGCAGCCGTGCTTTTGTTCCTGGAGTTGTTTTCCCCATGCCTCAAACAGGCATGTCCAGCCTGGCATCTGTGGGGAGAGGAGCATCCCTGCCGTGAGACCCTGGACAAATGGGCAGGGCGGGATCCAGAAATCGGCCTGATCCAGCACCTCCCCTGAGACTGAGGCGGTCCCAGGAGATGGATTATAGAGGGGTATGTGGCAGGAGATGCTTTTGGGGGTGAAGGTGCCAGTCCTGCCTCCATCCCTGCTACCTCGACCCCGCGTGGACGTTCACCCCAGCCATCCCCTTCCTCACCGGGGCTGAGCGGTGGCCGCGTTCAATCCCTGCTCTCTGGCGTCGCTGCCTTGTGTGACAGCATCTTCCAAAAATAAGCAAATTACTGCATCCCTCAGGGAGGCTGGCGGATGGGAAGCAAAGCCAAGTGTGAGAAAGCAGCAGAAAGGGGATGGGGGGAGAAGGGACAAGCCCTTGCTGGGGATCGCAGGGCTGCAGCCACCGAGGGAGGAGAGCCAGTACAGGCTGTAAAACAGCGGGGACACTCGGGTTAGCAGCATTAGTGACAGGGACTTCACAGTGACAGGTGACAAGGCTCAGCTCTTTGGCATCTGAGGCATGATTTGCTTTAACAGCTGTGTACAGGAAGACCGGGCTCTGGTTAACATAGGCGGGTGCCTCTCGGGGAAAAGGCTCGGAGGGGCCGGTTTGCAGTGCAAAAAAAGAAAAAAACACACCCAACTTCAGCAGCAACAGCTGTAGGTAAACAGAGCCCCAGATCTGGGACGCCAGCCCGGACACTGCTGCAGGTCATGCTGATGCATCTCCCCTGGGTACTCTCAGGCAAGTCACCTAGTCCCACCGCGCCTCGGTTTCCCCATTCCTACACTAAGGACGCTACTCTCATCCCTGCTGCGATAATAAATAGTGACAACACCCAGCATCAACAGATAACCAAGCACTGGAGAGCAGCTCCCGTGGACAAGTCAGAAAACCAGCAAGTGCCCCAAAAGCAGAGAGCAAGGCGGAGTTGGGAGCAGGTGCTCAGCAGCTGCTCTCCCCTCCCGGCTACACCCCAATGTCCTCCTCCTGCGAGCAATAAAATATTACGCAGTAAAAGCCGGTCCCCGAGGAGCGCGGCAGACGCGAAGGCCACCGGGAGGGCGTGGGGAGGAGGGCTGGTGCAGGAGCGGCAGGATTACAGGAGCTAAGCCTGCCTGGTATTTGCTCATCTCCTGCAAGTAAATACCGCTGCCTGCCTATAATATCGGCTCAGCAAACGCCTCAAGTCCCCAGCCCGCCGGTGCGATGGAAATGGCTTCCTGCTAACGAGACGAGGCACCCCTGGGAAGCCTCGTGCCCCGGCCACGCCGGAGGAAGTGGAGCCACAGCCTGAAGCACCGAGCAAGCCACCGACTGCTGCTGGAGCAGGAGCCGTGCAGTTACAGCACAAAGCGGGTGACACAGCCCTGGACGCTTGTTTTTAAAACAAAAATGTCCTGTCCCCCCCCCCTTTCTCCCTTCCACATCCTAGTCAATTTTTTTTCCCCATGAGCTTTTGCTTTAGTCCCTTTCATGTTCTTTTAAAGTCCTGCCACCAAAGGAGCTCATGTGAGGCTCTGCCTTCGGTTCTTCCCATTCCTCCTCCAGCCCACAAGTAACAGCAAGGAGCCAGCCCACCCCCTGCATTAGCACAGCGGGAGCCCCCAGCCCTCAGTACTGCCTCGCCGCTCTCTGTGGCAGAGCCCCCTCCCCGCTGCGTCCCTGGGGAGGGATTTGCCCCCCGGCCAGATCCAGCAACGGGTCCCTGGAACCCTCAAGCCCTGCAAACCATGGGGCTGAGATGCTCCTGCCCTGGCGAGGTTGACACCCAGAACATGGTTCTGAGTCACCCCAAAACAGCGGGGATGCAGGCTGTGAGCTGGGATGCGGTTTAGGTGATGGAAAGGCAGGTGGGTACCAGGCTGCCCCGTGCCTGGGGACTCAGGGACCAGCAGCAGCGCGACGATGGCCACAGAGTGGCTGGATCAATGGCTCCGTGTGAACACACAGCCCGACCCAGCTGGTGGGAAGGGACATTCGTGAGCTGAGCGGGGCTGGCTCAATCTAGAAGCAAGTGCAGAAATCCCAGGGATGTGCTGGGGCGTGGGGCAGGAGGACAGAGCAGGGCAGAGGGCAGCGGCAGGACCCGCAGACACAAGGGGATGCAGAGGATGAAACGGTGGGGACAGCGTAATCTCCTGGACCCCTCTCCGCGACGATGGCACCGCCACCGACATACAAGAGCATCTGCTCCTCTCCAGCACTGAGACCGACAAACACAGCAATGCAGGGCCCCCCTTTCCCCCAAAGCCCACGCCTGGAGAGCCCCAAATCGCAGCCAGCACCTGCCTTCGCCTGTCCCCAGGCAGATGGGGGATGCCAGGGCAGGAGGAGCGCAGGTCCTGCCCTGGGCGCCGGTCAGCAGCTGCAGCAGCAGCACGCCGCGTCCCTGGGTGTCCCTGGGAATTTGGCACAGCCCTTCCCACCATCTGATCTCCTCCCTCCATCCCCCATCAGTTGGGGCTCTGGCTGCAGCCCCCCCCACCTGCCTTCGCCTGTCCCCAGGCAGATGGGGGATGCCAGGGCAGGAGGAGCGCAGGTCCTGCCCTGGGCGCCGGTCAGCAGCTGCAGCAGCAGCACGCCGCGTCCCTGGGTGTCCCTGGGAATTTGGCACAGCCCTTCCCACCATCTGATCTCCTCCCTCCATCCCCCATCAGTTGGGGCTCTGGCTGCAGCCCCCCCCTCTTTGGCTGAGGGATGGAGAAGGGCGGGCTCGGCACCCCCAGCAGCGGAGGGCGGCAGCTGGACACAGACAGGGAACCTAAAGGGTCATGAAAGTTTTATTTTGGGGAGAGAGCGGGGCGGGGGGGCGGCGGGAGGGGAGGCAGCTTTCCCAGCTGAAGGCCAAGCCTGCAGCTACAGAAGACCCCAGGGGACACAGGTGGCTGCAGTGGCCTCGAGGAAGCCCCCAGCACCTGCTTGCCAGGATCAGCCTCCCCGCAGGGCTCTCTCCATGACAAGCCATCCCCAGCTGCCTCTGGCTCATGCCCCACTTGGTAGCGGGGTCAGGCAGCTGGGGGCCTCCCTCGGCCGGGAAGCAGAGGGTGATTTAACCCGTAACGCATTTCCACAGCAGATACAGCCGGGGAAGATGCTCCGCTTGCAATGCGAAGTACTTCCAGGCTTGGGTGGAAAAATATGCAGTTATAGAAAACAAAACCCTCTGTGGCTGCAAACTCCCAGCCGCTGCCGAGGAGGACCCCTCTGGGGTGGGTGGACCCCTAAAGTTCATCCCCACTTTATGTCTTACTCACAAAAAATGGGGGGAAAAAAAAAAAATTTGAGGCTTTTGTGGCTGCCCGCCCCGCCCCGTCCCAGGAATGTCCCCGAGAGCACGTGGCTGAAACTGGCCGGTGAGAACTCGGACAGCTGAATATTCAGGGAGCCGCTGCTCACACGTGTTTTACGCTGCAAGTACTTCAAGAATGAAAACTCGGAACAAGTGCACATATTATGCATTTTACGACTCCTCCGCTCTCCGCTGCCAACCAAGGAAAGCGCTTGTTTTTTCCACAGGAAGAGCAAACCCACCAGGGACAACACGCCAAGGTCATCCAGCAACACGCCTGACCTTGAAGTGTTGCCACCGCATCCCTGGGCGAGGAGGAGGGAGGAAGGGGAGTTGCGATGACATGCGTACTTCACCCTGCCAGACAATAAGGCAACTGTTTGCAAGGTGCTGGCAGGAATCACCAGGCAGGCACAGACCCTCGGCGCTGCCAGGAGACTCCCATCAGGGTCCCCTTTGTGTAGCCTGGAAGAGGTGGGTTTAGGCACAAAGATCCCGGTGCAATAAAGCAAACACTAATGCTTTCTCCATTCTGCCGCTCGTGCAGCAGCCTCCTGACGAACAGGCTGGTACCGTAACACCCAAGAGACAGAGCAGAGGATGGAGACAGAGATGCGATGGCCAACGCAGGACAGAGCTGCCCCTTCCCCTCCCGCGGGGCTCAACACCACCAGCCGAACAGATAACTTTGCTGTCTGGTCTAGAGGTCCCTGGACACGCCAAACACAAGCCGGTCTCTGGGGTCTGGCACGGCATTTGTGTTGGAAAGCCCGTTCCTCCTCCCTCTCCGCCAACCCCACCTCCTGCAAGGTGCAGGCACAGCCCAGCTTTAGGGAGCAGCACGCCAGCACCCCCTGTCCTGAGACACACACCCCCCCCCTCGAGTCTCCTGCCCTCGCACATCAGCGTGGGATCAGCCTGGGCTCTCCGGGGAACGAGGGGCTCAGGAGAGGGAGATGAGGAGCCCGAAGGGGGAAGCCAAATGCAGGTAAGTGACCGACACACCGTGCGATGGAAAGCGCGGCAGGTCCCAGAGCTCGGCAGGGCCACGGATGGGAAGGACAGGCTCTGCTCGGCAGCTCTCCTCCTCCGACGAGGAAGACAGGCTCTGCTCGGCAGCTCTCCTCCTCCTCCTCCGACGAGGAGGCTGGAAATCAGAGCAACCCTTGTATCTCTGCCTGCGAGCAGGCACCTGGATGGAGCTCCGCAGGTGGATTTCCAAGCCCATCCGGAACAGGCTCTTTTCTGTCCTTTTCCCAGAATTAAGGTCTCTGCTGCAATGAAATAACTCTAAAGCAGCAGGATTTGACTGTGGGGTGATAGTGGTCTAAACGAGGGCAGGAAACAGATTCATCCCTCTCAGAGAACAGGTTTGTCTGCGCAACAACTCAACCCAAAAGCATAAGATCCTTCCCATGAGCTTGAACTGCTGCTGAGCTGAGAACAAACTATTTTGGCACAGGAATCCTCAACAAAAAACCCGAGCTCCCACCCCCTGACACAGACACAGAGATGAGGCAAGGGTGGAAAAGTGCATGCATTTCAAACGGAAGCATGAAAAATCAGAAATACTGACCTTAAAGCTCCAGTAGTTGGGTTGCTAACAAAAAATAAAACAACAAAACAAAAGAAAACAAAAAATACCATTAAGATTCTGGTTTGACTTTTGTTTTCCTTTTGAGAATTGTTGACTTTAAACTGCAACATTAAACCTGCTCTCGTTTCTGCTTAAAGTCCCCTCCCAACGGGTTGCTTAAGTTTCATGCTGCTAAGGGCTGGCAAAGGGGAAGCAGGATCATGCAAGCAGGCAGGGACTGCAATGGGTATCGAATGCAGAGCGGGGTGCAAGGTAACTGAAGCAGAGCAAAGGGGGGAGCAGGACAGCAGCCCAGCATCACAGCTGGAGTCACCGGTATGCCCACACCATCCCAGCACGTGCTGGTCAGGCTGCTGCCCTGGGAGTTGGTGCTGGAAGCCAGAATCATTTTCATTTTTAAAGGGATCTTCCAATCCCCCCTCTTTGCCCCTGCTACCTCCCTCTGTTGCTTCTTCGCAGCATCTCCACCGGTGTCAAGCCAATGTGCTACAGCGAATGACAGACGCTGGCATCATTTACAGCCCAGCAAGCTGGAGAGCTTGGGAGCTTTCTTCTCCCAAGCCACCCACTGATAATCACCAGTGGGAGATTGCACCGAAAGTCCCGAGGATGCTCAGAGCTGCGGCTCACCGCAATACCCACCGTTGGGCAGCGGAGCGGTGCGTGGGTTAGAGACTCGGGCCCCCTCCCAGGGCAGCACCGGGCTCACACAACCAGGACGGGGCTGCAGGAGCCCAGCAAGTCCTCAGAGGACAACACGGGGACTGAGAGCGCACCAGGACCGAGCACCCCCAGCACACTGTGCCACCGGACAGGGACAGGCGAGCTCCCCGCTGCTGCGGGCGAAGCAAAACACTTCAGAGCAGGGCATGCGCTTGGCACAGCAGCATCGCAAGCAGCTTCACCCCGGCCCCGGGACTGGTCCCCTAATGCCTGCACAGCCCAGCCTGGGCAGCAGCACCCCGGCTCCAGCGGTACCCTGAGACTGTGTTTGAGGAGGCAGCGTACCCAGCAAGAGGGAAGTTAGAGCTGGTGACAAGAAGCGTGATCCACCTTGCTGGAAGGGGAAGCATTTTGGTATCACCGAGACGTGCAGCTGATGGGTGGGGTGGGAGAAATGGGTGCAGAGCAGCTTTTGTCCCAACGGTCTTTTTATTTGGATCAAAGTTCTTGACTGTTCTTTTCTCCCCTTTCACGCCCACCTATCACCTTGCTTTTTTACAGCATTTATTTCCCCACCACAATCACTGTGGCTGCAAACCTACTTTGTTACTTAGAGGACTATTATTGTTATTGTTTTAAATAGAAAGCAAGCTCCTGCACCAAGTTCCCAGTCCCCATCAGTCCCTACAATGCCCGGTGGCTGCCATGGAGTCTCCTACCGCAGTGCTCTGGGAGCAGGGAAAGAAAGAAGTTGCAATAACGTTAGACCATCACGGAGTATTTATCCAAGGACTTTAACAATCCACTAGCAGATTTGCTGCTGGGGTATTAACCCGTCTGCTGACAAGGTAAACAGAGGTCTAGTCTATGTGTATAAACACAAATTCACTTGTTAGACTCGTCTCAAGCATCAGTAGGATGCTCTTATTCCAATTCAAGATGCAGTCCACATTAATATTCCATAAGACATCAGTAGGCCCAGACCAAGTTCTGCCTCAACCAAACCAAAACTGTTTTAAAAGTGATTTAAGTCAAACGAGCGCAGTGTTTTCATGCAGACAAGCCTCAAGGCACAAAGGTCTTTTCCAAGGGCACACCATGACTCAAGCAGAACCCGAAATAGAAGTCCAGAGCCGTGATTACCAGGCACTATTAGATAACAACCAGCAGCATCCGAGCCTATCCTGAGCACGTAAAGCTTTTCCAAAACACCGGGAGCTTGAAACCGAGAAACTGCCTCAGAATGCCTTTTGGTACTAAACGAAGCCATCCATCGTATCAAGCAATTAACATGCCAGCCGCAGCAAGCAGCTCTTTGCAGCCTGAGCTCCCGGTGCAAGATACTAGGCGCAAGGCAAGGCTGGCAGCGCCGGTACCTGCCCGGCCGTGCACGGGAGCAAAGTCCAAATTGCAGCATTGCCACGTGTCAAGCCAAAGCATCTGGCCCTGGGTAGAAGCTCAGGCTGCTGCAGCCGCACGCCCGGCAGCGTGCTCCTCCTCGGCTAGAGGAGCCGCGGAAAACAACAGTCCATCTCACTGTCTCCGAGAGGTGAGCAGGATTGCATCAGCTCCTGAAGGGTTTGACATGCCGTGCCTTGATTCGGAAACGTTAAGCTGCGCAGGGCAGCAGTTTTGTAACTGTGCTTCTCCTTGGCAGCCCTCATCCAAACTCCCCAAGGCCAGACTCGGATGCCGCCTCCCAGGAAAGGCTGCGCGAGGGACCCTTAACAAATCACAGCCGATTTCAAATGGACAGGAGTAAATCCTTCATCCCCTTCCCTTGCCAGACTTGCCCCCTCTAGCAGCCACCTCACCACCAGTACACCCAGGCAAGGAAGGGGGACAAGAGACCCCCCCCCACCCGGGGAGGGCAGGGCCAGAGATGCCTGGTCCCTGGAGGCATGGATATGCTGCCTTCACACCGAGGGGATGCTCACCCCCCTCTTAACTCCTTTGTGCTTTGAATGGCTGCAATGGGCCTCCACTATGGGATTGGATATTTTGGCCAAATACTCCAAGCACTGCCGGGGAGAGTTGTGGCCAAACCAGTCCGTCCCAGTCCCTGAAGGGCCTCGACCCAGTCTGTGGCAGGAGATGATGCTCCTGATTTTTTCCTTCTGCGACTTTTTTTTCCCTCCACGCTCTTTATTTTGCTGTTGAAGAGTCTCAGTAATTTTCCTCAGACCCTGATATTGCTGATCCTATCTCATGCCAGCCCTTGGTATGTATTTTATTTATTATTTTAGGATGACTGGACAGGCTTATCACAAAGTCCATAAATTACATCCCCACCGCACACAACCACTCCACATCAAACTGGCGATGAGCTTGTCTGAGCCCCAAGTGCCGTGGGAGGGAATCAAGAATATTCTGGAAGAGATTTGGGCAGGTTAGCGTGACCCAGAGCGTGCGCCAGGACGGCACAGCACGGCACCCACCCTCTCCCAGGTCCCTGGATCCGGCCCCAGAAAAGCCCCTTCGCTGGCAGCCCCGGGAACGGTGTGGGACCCCCAAGCAGAGCTCGCTCTGCCTGCAGCGGGGCTGCTGCCGCCGGCCAGGCTACGGGCTGGAGATGGGGGCTAGGGGATGCGCTGCCTGCCCTGCCCGTACCCTGCCGAGAAGCAGGACTCTCCAGGGCCGACAATCTGGTGCTGTCTGCCAGGGCCAAGTGGGCGATGGACACCACCACGCAGACCTTTCGGGGGGGCTCCATCTGTCCTTGCAGGCGCTGCTGCCGCACCGGGCTTGGCAGGAGCAGGGCTCAGCGCCGGCGCTTTGCCCAGCCCGTCCTGCCGTTTGCTCGTCCTCCACCCACCCCAAATCTCCCAAAGCAAAGAGGACGCGTTCCCCCGGCACAGGTACCCCGCTCCAGGCACAGGCTGCACCCAAGGAGATGGCAGTGACAGGGGACCAGGGCAGCACAAGCAGCCACAGCCTTAAATGCAGCCGCCTCCCACCAGCTCCCCCAAAGCCAGGGGACAGAGCAGGGACAGCCCGAGCACTGCGCCCAGCTCCCCTGCAAGCACCAAGGCAGCCGGCCAGGCTGGCAAGGGTGGATTTGTACAAAGAGAAGGGAAGAGGAGAGGGCCAAGGTAGAATTAACATATCGCTGGCTCTTCAAAAGCATCAAAGGGAGATAATGGTCTGAGAGAGGATTTGAAGCGACAGCCTTGTTACAACCGATAAAACAGGCAGCTCGCTTGCAGCAGAGCTGTGCAGAAGGTATGAAGAATTACAAAGGCTGAGATTATAATTACAATGAAAGTCATGTCCATGATGCTGCAAAATGATGGACTAACTAGGACTGGGGCCCCCCCCCAAAGCACGGACATGTGCACACACGTGTGCGCTTAGGAGCTGGAGCACGCGTGCAAGCACAAAATGGGGGTTGAGATGCCCCTGTGAGCCCACGGCCATGAGGGAACCCAGGCACACACGAATGCTCAGAGATGCACCTGCATACACACACATGCACGCTGCAGAAGAGAGGAAAACCAGAGCTGGGGGGAACGTAGAGAAGAACATTTTGTAGTTAAGTTAAAAAAAAAAAAAATAGTCTTTGTGATTGTCCCAGGAGAAGACCAGGAGGTAAATGAAATCCAAGTGAGTCACTGCCTTGACCAAGGCAGACTTCCCCTGGTTAGCAATTATAACACAAATCTGTTAGTGATTAACAAGACAGGACCAAATGCGTCCCTCTAAAATGGACAGCAGCAGCATCCCCAGCACACTCCACCGAAGGGAGGGACAGAGGCAGTTTCATTGGCTTTTTAATTAACTCATTTTCAGGAGTTCCAGTTTCTGATAGAGTCCCCCTCAGGCATAATGTCTTGACAAACAAAAATCTCCCTGAAAAATAACAGTAAAGTGAATTTAATCTCTTTCTCCTTATTAAAGTTTTTTAATGCTTTTCAGCACAAGAGAAACTGAATTAAAGTAGAAATAGCAAAATGATAAGATAGAGTCAAATGCAAACAGTAACCAGACAGAGTGAAGAGCGACACAGACACTGTGCATTGCAGATATTGTCATCCGAGGTCTCGGCAATTATTGCAAAAGGACCTCTCAAACCTGAGCACCCCAGCGCACAGGAGAGAGGCCAGCGCGAGACAAGACGGGATGCAGGAGCCCTGGGTCTGCTTCCCATCAGACCTGGGCTCCTAAGGGGCCTCGGTGAGTCATCCAACCCAGACCCCACCATGAAAAGGGCACCACGGTGCTTGCTTTGCCGCTTCTCTTTCAGGCACAGGCATCTTTAGGCAGGGGCTTGGCTTTTACTACACCTCTCTCCAGTCCCCAGCCCGAAGAGGCTCTGATGGCCGTCAAGAGATGTCATCAGAGATGCCATAGCAGGTTGTCACAGCGACCTGATGGCAGGCATCACCGACAGGCCCCTGGCCCGGCTGCACTGCTCAAAGTTTACCTGCAGGACTGCACCGTCCCTCCGTCTGCCCACAGACCAGCCTTCCCTCCCAGAGAGGTTCACCAACTCTCCAGCAGCAATTATAGCCTTGACCTACAAGGCAGCATCTCTGAGGCAGCCCAAGTGATATTAGAGCACAAATGCCCTTGGACATCAGTGGATTTGCACTCCTGACCCTTACTCAAGCCCCCTCCTTTCCTGATGCCAATACAAAGCAAATCAGCAACAACATCTGTTTATAGCAATGCACCCCGGAGTAGTGATGCATTAGGACAAATGCTCTGCCGAGGATCAGCCATGCAACTGCCTGCTTGGGCTTTAAAATCTCCCTTCTGTGGCCTCCACGTCCAAGGTCAGGGACCCCTCTTGTGCTGCAGGTTCCCTGGGGTCCGGGCTTGGTGCTCAGCACATCCTCAGCCTGCTCATGACAGGGAGAGGGGGTCTCTGCCCCATCGCTGCCTGGGCCCCATGCCGGCAGGAGCAGGCAGCGGCAGTGCACCCCAGCATAGGAGCCAAGGTCTCCTCCACCCTCCGTCCTGCTCCTGGGGTGTGGGAAGGGCGGTCGGGGAGCAGGGCCAAAGGTTTTTGGGGGAAGGCAGGGAAACCAGGCAGAAGTTGGGCAGATCAGATTGCAGAGTCGCTATAGCAACGGCACGGCGTAGGTGGACCAACACAATAGGGACGTGCAAGGTAAACCCGGCAGCAAGCAGGCAGCAAGCAGGCAGCAAGCATCCATCCGCTCCCCGTTGCACACTGCTGGGGACCTGCCAGGGACAGCACCAGGGTTCGACCCCCGAGAGCTTTGGGGTGACCTCCACCCTCCGTCAGGTGCCTCCAAACCCAGGGAAGCTCATCCCTGCTGGCAAATCCCTGGGAGACCCCATGCCAAGGGCGAGCAGGGCCGGATCCTCCGCAGGGTCCCCTGGATCTCTAGGACATGCAGATCTGTCAGCACTGCAACCATCTCCCCATGGGGCTACAGCTCGTGACACGAGCCCTGCCTCCCACCGCAGGGTCCCTGAGGGGGGGGTACCAGCACCGCGGGGTGCAGCGGAGGGTGCTGCCCCCACCCAGCCAGCAGCAAAGCTGGAGGGGGGCAGAGGCAGAGGGCATCGACACACAGCCGCTGATGGAGAGCAACCTGCTCTTCTCCACTCCCTGCCTAATGCTGCCAGCACCACCGGAGCCAGGTCTGCATTAGCAGCGGGGACAGAAGAGCTGCCTTGCTGGCTGCTGCAGCTTTTTGGCGTTCGCTCTCCTAACCCCGCTCAGCGTCAGCCCAGCGCCGTGACACTGGGGGAGGCAGCAGCCCGAGGCCACCTCGCAAGGAGCCCCGAGGCCGCCGGCAGAAGGACCCAAATTTGGGTTAGGAACAGCAGGAAACTTTGGGCGGCGGGGCAGGGATGAACGCACGCGTTCATGTCGTCGCATCCGTGTGTGCCGGAGAGGCAGGAATACGCGCTCCCCTTCCAGGGTGGCAGCCCCGATGGCAGCGCCGGCACCGCTCTCCCCTGAACCGCGGTGAGGAATGGGGGAATGCTGGGAGCCCAAGCACGCCAAGGGGAGCGCACCAGGCACATCCCACCTGCTGCTGGGATGGAGTCGGATCCAATCCCTGCTGGACTATACCATGGGCTCATTAATGCCCTCCCCAGGGCTGCCATCGCTGTCACCAATGCGGCCGTATTTATTACCCACTTCTCAGGGACTTCAAGACCCGCTTCCCCCCTGCTCTGTGCACAAAGCCCAAGGAGAAGTGGGGTGACCCACAGACCTTTCCATGACTCCCAGTGACCTGATTCCCAGTGAAACCGTGGGCCAGGTCTCTTTTAATCAGCCAGGAATTGCTCCCAGCAGGGGAAAAATAAGAGAATCAATACAGACAGCTCTGGCTGCAGTCATAGGGACACACACACACACTCGTTCATGTTATTCCCGACAGCCACGCACGCTCTCCTCCACCATTGCAGCAGTTTGCAACGGTTCACAATGCACTCCACCTCTGGAGACCAAGATCTGACCCCGGGAAGAGCAACGAAGGGCCCCGCTTCTTGCTCCCACTGCCCCAGCGAGCTCCCACCAACCGGTTCACTTTGGGCAGCGTTCGCAACCCACCACCAGTGCTGATTTTGCAAAATCAGTGTCCAGGTACCCCATGCCTGCCTGTGCGGGGGCACCCCCAGCCCGGCCAGGCACTCTGCGAGGCCAAGACGATGCCAACCTCACGCCAAGGCCACGGGCACCTCTCCATGTGCCCAGCTCCACCGCCTCTCGGGGGGCTGGAGCGAGACGCTGTCAAGCCGCTCCTCCCGTTCGTGGAGGTCCCGCTCCCCGGCTGGGTTGGGTACACGCCCGGGGGGTCCTCGCGGTGCCGGCAGGTCCCCCGCGGGAAGGATGCTCAGCCAAGCGAGCTGGAGGCGAGACAAGCTACCGCATGGCGCAGGGATGCTGCACGCCCAGGCCACCATCTGCCCCTCTCCGGCTGCCCACACCGCAGCCCGAGAAGGGGAGAGGGGATCAGTGTCCCCTGCAGAGGGACAGGGACACGGGTGACAACGCGGGGCCGCCCTGGGAAGATGGGGGCTGCACAGTGGGGCTGGCAGGGGCACCGCAGGGGGTTTTGCACGGCCCCACGTGCACCCGGGGAAAGCAAGGTGAGCCCCCCCCCAGCTGCTGCACCAAAGGGCAACGCAGGGACGACGGCACCCACA
>NW_008794887.1:478588-480803 GCF_000699145.1 Aptenodytes forsteri | reverse complement strand
CGGCTTTGTGGGTACCTACATCTGCGCTGGCTGCTATTTATTTATTCCAAAGTCGGATTTATTCTGGGCAGCTGCAAATCTGCTTGTGTCAGGCAGCCACCGACACGTTAACACTCAGCTCCAGCCTTTTCCCTTCCCCCCCCCCCCCCCACAGCAGAACTGGACAAGCTTAAATCCAAGCTTTTATATACTTTTATTTAGACCTGAAAGAGGCATGTTTCCTCCAGCTCCGACAAGCTTAAATCCAAGCTTTTATATACTTTTATTTAGACCTGAAAGAGGCATGTTTCTGCTCCAGCTCCGCTGCGGTATTTAACCCCACGCTGCAGCTTATGAGCTGCAAGGCACCGGAGTAGACGGGGCTTAATTGCGATACAGCTGGCATGCATACGTTTAACTGCTTACGGGCAAGAGAGGGTTTGTAATCCCTTATTTTCTGGGGTTTATAATCTGTCTGCGTAAAAACACGCGTTCCCGGCTGGTATGCGCCCTCTGAGCTCCGTGCAGAAAAGCACATCCAAAAGCAACGTGGCTATTAGTGAGAAACAGGGAGGGGCGACGGGGTGACCCCCTTTGAACCATTATATCGTTGTTTTTCTAAACGTTCCTAACTTTCTAAATGTTCAATATCAGGCAGAGGGGGCACGGCCCCGGCCGAATCGCGCGTCTCAGAGCATCAATGCACAGAGGGACAAGAAACCTGGCCGTGCCATCCCTCTCCTGCCGGATTTACCCCACCCTGGGGCAGGATTTACCCCAAATGCAGACCCAAAGCCCAGCAGCCGACGCGCTCCGTCAGCCATCTCGTCCCGATTCCCATTCCGCTCTTTATTGTTAACGTGCCCGTTTAACGCGTTCTCCCATCTGGGTTTTAAATTAGCTAGCTGCCACCTCGGACTTCTCTGCAGATTTGAGAGCAGTCTGTTGGGTGTTGCTACAATTATTTGCCTGGTTTTTTTCTGCTCTGTTATATATACATATGATTAAAATTAATACTGCGCTCGCTTTCCAATTCCTGTGCGTGAGTACAATGGCGTTTTGCTGCAGGCTTTGCCACGCTGAAAGGGATGTTGACATTTATGAAATGTTTCTATTCACCTGATTTTGTAAACTCTCTCATACGTAATTTTTTTTTTTTTTTAAAAACACAAAATAGCAAAGCCTGTGATCTGAAATACCTGCCAGGCTCCCCTAGAATAGCAAAGCAAGTTTCAAACGTTTCAGGCGGGCCCAGAGTGTTGTATCCCAATGTCATTTAAAGGTTGGCACCCGGGGTTTCCAGTGTTTCTAGTTTCATTTTCTCCCCGTTATTATTCACCGCCCGCAGGGAAAATGAAGAAAAAAGAAAATAAAAGGGAGGAAAAAAAAATAGGATTTGGGTTTTTGGGGTTGGTTTTTTTTTTCTTTCCCCACCAGCTGCAAACAGGGAGATGCCTGTGGCTGGGCTGACGGATGGAGCTGTGCCCCTGCCCAGCACCCAGCCCGGGGCGGGGAGGGACGGAGCCAGCCCGGGGCCATGGCCCTGCGCGGCCACGCAGGGGAGCCCTCACCCCTCTGCAACCGAGCCCCAAAAAGCCAGGCTGGGTTTGACCGGTGCCAACAGATACCCGGGCCCCCCCCTGCCCCGGTCCAACTGGGCACCCACGGCCCCGAGCGAGGGGGGTCAGAAATAAAGAAGGTAATTCCAGAATCTGGATCGTTTTTCACCTTATAAAAATCCTCCGAGCTTATCAGACCCCGAGTCAACACGAGCTGGATTTTTTTTATAGCTACTGCCTTAAAAAACCAAAAAAGTAGTCTTTAAATCATTGTAATAATAAGGGAAAGATTCCTAGTTATTTACTGAGACGTATCACTCTGCGGCTAGAAACGTCGCTGCTCCGTCTCGCAAGTGGCACCGCAGATACGGACCGTGCACCGTCCGTGGCACCCGGCCCCGCTCAGGCTGATGGTGATGGCAAAGCCGCCATCAACAACTAGCCCTGAGCCAAAACCTGGATGCTCCGCTGGTGCAAGTCACCGCAGCCCCCCCCAGCAGCTGGGCAGGATTTGACCTCTCCCCTTTGCATCCAGCCATGAGCTTCCTGCAAGGAGAGGAGCTGCAGGGCGGGACCCCCCACTTGCTCCCCGAAGCAGCCCCGCCGGGCGAGGGAGGGTGCAAGACGGGCGGCAGCTCGGAGGAGGCAGCGATGCTGCTGCTGCCGCCCCCCGCTCC
>NW_008794887.1:475756-478560 GCF_000699145.1 Aptenodytes forsteri | reverse complement strand
GGGCGGCACGCGGGGGCCCCGCCAGTTTTCCTTACAAAGCTGGATTTCTTTCCGCCGCGCTAGGTCTGGGAACCGTCGCCTCCGTCCCTCGGGGAGGCGTCTAGTTGGAGATGATATAAGATTTCTTTCCAGGCACTTCCTCCAGCTGCTCTGCGCTCACCCTCCCCTGTGCCTTTTTATAAAAGTGCCCGTTTAGGTGGGGATTTATTGCTGCCGCGACAGCATCACTGGGGCATCACTGGTACCTGGAGGAGGAGCGGTCTGGGCTCCCAGCACCCTGGGGTGCTGCCTGGCCCGGGGGGCACCCCCAGGCACTAGGAATGGATATTGTCCCCAGGGACCGTTCAGCCCTTGGACTCTGCTGCTTTCAGCAAGGGTGCCCAGATGCGTCACCCGCTGTCCTGCTCCGAGGACCGGCTGGTCCCTGGGGGAGAATTGAGTCCCCGGGGGAGAGGCAACCAAGGGACATCCCCACGTGAACGTGGGTACCAAACCCTGGGCGCCCCTTGCCCGTCGGCGTCCCGTGCCACACAGCAGAACATGCTGGGGCAGAGCCGTGGCCCCTCGCTGCCTCTGCTTGTCCTGCCCCGCAGTGCCCCGAGCTCACCAGCCTCCCTGGCACCTTGCCGGGCAGCCGGGGGGAGATATCGGCCCCAGGAGCTGCACTGAACCCCCCTGGCTCAGAGACCATCCCCGTCCCGGCGCTTGTGCCGCTCAGGTCAGGGCTGGCCGCAGTTTTGCGCCAACGTCCTCAACTGGGGGGGATCTGTAACACAGAGGAGAGCACTGGGGCTCGGTGGCCAGGCTGGGATTTAAGCCTGTGCTCAAAGCAACAGCCTGCCCAAACATTGATTAATGCTAAATCCTCACCCCCAGCACTACTGCACAGACACCTGGGGACAGGCTGTGCCAGGGCACCGCGGGCTGGCACGGGGACGTGCCGCAGAGCTGCGGCCAGGCTGGGGGCGAGGGCCGGGGCGAAGCTTTGCCTGGGCAAACTATTTATTTAGGCCTTTTGTACCATGCAAGCTGTGGCAGCGAGCAACTGCTTCAGAGCTGGGGGGCTGCAGAGACGTGGGGAGCTCAGACAAGGCTTGCAGGGCCGCGCAGTGCCAGGCACGCAGCAGGGTTTGCAGAGACACCAGCCCACAGGTCAGGCTGCCCCTTCCCCGGAGAGGTCAGGGTTTGCAGCCCAGCTGAAACCTGCTGAGACCTGGGTTGAGCGTCACCCCTCTGCGGGTTGAATCCAGGTGCCAGCTGCCCCTCATGGCCATCACACCCACCCCTCTGCATGGAGAAACATCCCTCTCCTCCCCATGGCTGCCGACAGCCAGCGGGATCGAATCCACCCATATGGCAGGGTAAATCCACCTGGGACCGCCCCAGCCCTGGGGAGAGATGGGGCTGCTCCCCCCTGGGGCTGGGGGATGCTCCCCCCCAGGGCTGCTGCAAGCGGCCACCCATTTCATGCACCATCCAAGCCCCCGGTGAGCCTCTTCTCCTCCAGACAGCCCCAAAGGGTGAGATGGGGTCCCCGTCCCTCCCCCACCCCGAGAAGACGCCCCTTACCTGGTCCCGCATGCGTTCCTGCTGCCCCCGGAGCGCCAGCGCATGCTGCGGGTACTTGTTCTTCAGGTGGTCCATGAAGGCGTCCCGCTTGCGCTCCATCTCCGATTTCTGGAGGCCAGTGAGGGCCTCCAGGCTCTGGGCGGCGATGACGGTGTGCCGGCGCTCCGAGGTGTGCACCAGCCCTACGTTGGAGAAGCGCCGGGTGCCGTTGCCCAAGGTCCGGTATTCCCGCGGGTACTCGGCATCGTCCGCCGAGATCATGTGGGTGCTCGTCCTCTCGGGATCTGCACGGGGGGAGAGCAGAGCGGGGTCAGGGCCGGCCCCGGGGCGGCCCCGCTGCTATGGGGCAGAGGTGGGGTGCTAAGATTTGGGGACGGGGAGGAGGGTTTAAGCTAGAAGTGATAGCTGAGCCTAGCTGGGCGCAGGGTCATCGCTCAATGGGATATAACCGGAGGGTTGGTGGGTGCAGGGTTTATCCCCCTGCGATGGCAGCGGTGTCCCCGCTTCCAGGCACGGGGCTGGTGGTGGCAGGAGATGGATGGGGCAGGGGGCAGCGGGAGGGATGGAGGGGCTGGGATGCCACCAAGACCACGATGTTCAGACCGAAACATGAATAAAACAGCATTGGGTCATTAAAACGGCACAGACAAGACACAGGAGCCGCGCACCGCTCCAGAGTACAGACAGACAGGAGGACACGGACACACGGACAAACCAAAAAGAAAATTAAACGCGGGCCAGGGCGGAGGGAGGCTCGTGTCTGCCCGTCAGCGTCTGCACTGTGCTGCTGCCCGCAGGGACGGGCAGGACCCCCCACGACGCCCCCCGCCGGAGGGTGAGCCCCCTGTTCTGCAGCCGCTGCTCCCAGGAACCGGCCCAGCCCTCGGGCACCAAACCCGGCATTGCCGGGATGCTCTGCCCCCGTCCCAGCCCTCTCGCAGAGCTCACCCCATCCCGGGCGGGCAGAGCGGGCAGCGAGCGCAGGCAGGGGGGCAGGCAGGCGGTCAGGCGTGCAGTGAGGCGAAAGGGACTCGTCCCTTTGCTAATAATTCATTAGCTGCACGTTGTGATTTTAATTTCCTTGGAAGTTGTGCCGAGCGCGCACAATGAGAGCAGTAATGAATGCCTGGAAGTCCCCTCACGCTGCCAGCGCCTGGCACCTCCTCGGTGGCTGCAGGATGAGGCCACCCCGCGCCCCCCAGCCCCCGCCTAGCCCCACGACTGCTGCCGAGGCG
>NW_008794887.1:473216-475689 GCF_000699145.1 Aptenodytes forsteri | reverse complement strand
CAGCCCTGGGCTGGGCCCGGCTGCCGCCGCTGTCTCTGCGCCAAGGCCACAAGCTGTTTTTGCCGACGCTAACTAGTTTGGCAACCTGCAGCATGTGTGTTGCAGGGATTCACCGTGTTAAGGCTTTCCTTTTTCACTCACCATTTAACCTTGATCCATTATTCATCTCCCTCCTTGTCCTTTTTTTCCCCTTCCCTTCCTTCCCAAGCTCCTGTTAAGCAAATCATAGAGGGTTTTTCCTTTTCCCTTAATTATTTATCAGCCCAACATATTAGCTTTATATCAACTGATTGTGTTATTAATGTAGGACAGGACTCCAGTGTGTGCTACAGACATAACTCCTCTGCTCAAGGTCATACCAGGGGTTTGCTATGAGCCAGGCGGGGACACAACGCTCTCAGCAAATGCCACGGGGACATCCTTACCCCTGCCAAAGCCTGATCCCCCCTTCCCTCCTCCAAAAAACAACCGGTCCAGCTCCCTTCCCCCACGGCTCCACCAACAAGCATGACCTCGGCCAGGGGATCGTCACCCCCGTACCTAGAAGACGGCAGCAGAATTTGAGCAAGAGCTGAAGCTCCCGGTCCCTCCCTACCTTGCCGCTTCGCTCAGCCGGGTCCCCGTGTCACGGCTGCACAGGGGAGGTCGTGGTGGTGCATCGGTCACTTGCAAAACACCCCGAGATCCCCCAGGGAAAGCGGCACAGGAGAGATGTCAGAGGTGACACCTCGGTCCTTCTGCTGGCAGAGGAGAAGGCAGCGCAGTGCGGGGCTGAGAGCACTGTCCTGGCGTCCCCGGGCACCACCGGCTGAGGAGCCTCTGCTAAACTCCAGCACCGATGGGAAACGCAGACGGAGCAATTTCTCCTGTACCACCCTGCTGAGCCCCAGGAGCTGCCTTCCCACCTCTCCTTTCATGTAACACCCCCCATAACACACACTTCTCGCCGAGGGTTTGCTGCTACCAGACAGAAAACTCCTTCCTGCCCTCGGCCGGTCACTCAAGCACTTGCTCTACGATGGCAAAACAGCGGAGACGTGCTGGGGGGCCGCATCCAGCACCCGGCACCCATCCCAGCCCCAGCATTGGGTGTCCACTGGCAGCACCCTGGAGCATCCTCAGGAGCAGCCAGGGAGCTCTCACAGCACGGGGGGGGAGGTGGAGAGGGGGAGTGGGACCCCAGGCATCCCCCCCGCTGCAGACTATGCGCCCAACATGGTCCATCCCCACCAAACCAGCCCCTCTGCAGTGCTGGATCCTGAGTGCCACTGGGACTCCCAGCCTGGTCGTGTCCCATCGGAATAGTGTGTCCAGGAAGCCTGTGAAAGAGGGATGAAGGGGCACCCTTGAAAGCCCCCGGCTGCAACAGTGACAGGGCTGGGAGGAAGGAGCTGCAGCTCCTCTCCCTCGCTGGGAAGAGCGGCAGCGTGGCAGCGAGGAGGCCTCGAGCCAGAGGAAGGTGCAGGGACAGGGGCTTGGGGATGCGAGAGGGGCTGGTTCCCTGCAGCCGCCTCCCTAGTGCCTCCACCAGCCCTGAGTTTAGCAGCCCTGGGGTGAAGCCATGTTCCTGGCTCCTTCCCACCCTCCTCCTCCTCTCGCTGCCAAGCCATGCATCAGCATGCAGCTCCCCGCTCCCTAATTACATGCTCCGAGAGTGGAACGCGCCAGCTCGCTGTCTCTCTGCCGACTACTAAAAAGGATGATTTGAAAAGCCCTGCACAATCTGCACAGGGGTCAGAGCAAAGCTGGATGCTGTCGGGGGCTCTTCCACCCCCGGCTGCGCCACATCCGCTCCCGCATCCCTTGTCGGGCTCCAGAGCAAGCTGGGGGGTAGGCAGCCCCAGCATCACAAACCCCGTGATCCACGAACCCCACTAAGGCGAGAGCGGGGAAAAGCCACCGCAGACACACACGTACCTGTCCCCACGTCGGCCACCTTTCCCCTCCAGGTATCCCAGCCCAGAGCGGGCAGAGACCATTCGATAAAGGAAGAGCCAACGACTGGGGTACGGGGGCTCCTTTGGAAAGGGACCTTAAACCACCCACGGTCATGCCTGCCTGGCACTATGCGTGAGAAAAGGGTGTTACTCCTTCCCTCCTGGCCTCACCCCAAAGGGATAATTACATCCTGCCACCCGAAATCCCCCCACCAAGTTGTTTCTCTTCCTCCCGTGCAGGGACCGTGCACGGGTGCTGGAGCAGTGGTACCCACACACGGGCTGCCCCGCTGCCACTGACGGCAGCAGCAGATCCCTGGAAAGTGCTTCCCAGGGCTGCTTCCAAGGAGGTCACTGGGGTGGGAGAGCCAGTGGCCGGAGCCTGCCCAGGGTCCCCATCTCGGCACTGCCCCAGCCCAGCCAAGTGGGGTGCCGCTCCAGGACGTGTGCCCCGCACAGGAACCATCCCATTGCTTACCCGCGGGCGCAGGACAGCTTCCACGGCGGCCGGCAAACTGCTTCGGCGGGGCGGGGGG
>NW_008794887.1:462803-473028 GCF_000699145.1 Aptenodytes forsteri | reverse complement strand
CCCGCGGCGGCTGGCAAACTGCTTCGGCGGGACGGGGGAGGCAGCCCCCAGGTCTCCAGGGGCTGAAGGCGGCTCCTTGGCCAGGCGCAGGGCTCTCACGACAGCCAAAATCCCACGGTAAATCCTGGCAAGCCCCTCTCCGAGCAGCGGGGGGTTAAAGGAGCGCGGCTCTCTTCGCCAATTCATCCATCCATCTTCCTTACCTGCCGGCAGAGGCGTCACCCATGCTGAGGCCACAGCCCGGGCTCCTAGCAGGATGCGGCCATCATGTCCTTCCCGGGAGAGCAGCGGCACCAGAGGCACCGGAGCCCAACCATGCTTTGGGTGATGCCCTTCAGGACCGGTGCTACCCGAGTAGCAGCTCTCCACCAGCTCCCTGCTCCCTCGCCGGGAGATGGGGAGGGGAGAGGCCCCCAAAAACCTGCCCCGTGCTGCAGGCACTGCCCCGTGAGAGCCACACCAGGTCAGAGCGGCTTCAGTGTTGGTGGCATGGTCCGCTCGGATCCCCCCCGCCAGCAGCTTGGCAGGGCTTTATCATAAAGAGGATCTTTCAAACACAGTTTATTACTGCAGTTTCATAAATCTTCATGAGGCAGCAAGGCTCACGTGGGCCGTGAAAGCAATGGCAGTTAGCGGAGCATGAAAAATAGTCCAAGAAAGCAATTGTACAAAAAGGGGCGAGGGGAGAGAGTACATCTGAGGAGAAAGGGAGGCAAAAGAATAGAAGCCCCTCGGAGCGATGCGGCTCCCCCGCACCCGGCCATTAAGGCAGCGGGAAGAGCGGGATGCACTCGCCTTCCTCCCAAAGGCTGAGGCTGCCACACTGCCAGCCCGCTGCCTGCACAGCACCCGAGGAGGCTGCCCAGCACCCAGAGCCCTGCTCGGCGCTAACCCCTTCCCTGCCACGCTGCTGCCAGGCCCCGGGGGACAGGAGCGATAGCTGGGAAGGGCAGGGAGAGCCTGCACAGCTCCTGCTCCAGCTGCACTTAACTCCTGTTGTGCTGCGCAGCCGACCTCGGGGGGGACCCCAGAAATATCCCCCCCTGCCCAACCCAGGACCTGCTTGGGGTAAAGGGACCTGCAGAGGCATTGCTGCCCCGGGGGGGGGGGTCCCTGTCTCTGGCTCAGCCACGCTCTATTTGAACTCATGTCAGGATGGGGGCAGGGTGGTTAAGTGCCCTCCGGGTCCAGCCCCAGGCTCCCATCTCACCCCCATGAGGGGACCAGCAAACACAGACCAAAAAGTGCTGGGAGCTGCACAGCTGCTGGTGTTCTCCTGCCGAAGCTGTGCCCGGTCAACATGCTGGGGGGGGAGGACACAAGCACCCTTCGCCCACGCCACTGCCACGTGCCAAACGGGTCCAACCATCGCCAGTGCTTTATGCAGCCAGATCTGTTCGTTTAAAATCAGTCTGCAGAGAAATGCATCCCTGTTTCGGGCTGAGCCCGTGGGCTGCGGATGCCCCTGTCCCGTGGGGATGCCAGGAGCAGGACAGACCTGGGGTCTATCCCAGCACGTCAGTGTCAAGGTGAGAGCATCTGCACGCCCCCCCCATGCCTCACACAGTGCCGGGCGAGCAATATGGGGAGTGAAAGCTGACGGGTGGCTGGGCTGAAGCTTCCCTGCCATCCTCTTGCCCCCAGGCTGATGGAGACGTGGCGCCGAACTGCTTGGGAAAAGCCAGGCGATGCCAAGGCCGCCCATGAGGGACCATTAACATCCGTCCCGGCACAAACCTCCCCCATGCCCGTGCTATGCCCGGCAGCCCCCCGGGAGGTGGGGGATGCAGCTCTCCCACCTCCTCTCCCCATTCCTGAGGGTCCCTCCCAGCAGCACCAAGCTGTGGCTTAGCCCAGGCTCAGCAGCAGGCTCCCTGCCGTGCCTTTCACTCCCAAATTCAAGTGGAACCAAGGAAAATAAAACACCACCCGCTGAATGTTTCATCGGGAACTTCCCAGCCGGGTTAGCACAGACCCCAGGGCCCCACTCCACCGGCACCGCAGCCAGGACGCCGCTTGGCTCCTCGAAGGCGGGCAGGGGCACGGTGCCCATGCACTGTGCCAGTCCGGATGTGACCCTGCAGACCTGGCCCTGCCTGTCCCCAGCCGCTACGTGCCCTGGATGCCATCTACACCCTGCCTGCACCCCACTAGTGCCAGCCCTGCCGATGCTGCTGGAGCTGCGCGGCGATGAGGAGCCAGTCCGAAGCCGTGCACTGCGTTGGTGCACACTGGTTGCTCCCCAGCTGGAGCTCGGGGCGGTCCAGCTGGCATCTCTCTGCGACACTGCCCTGACAAGCAGCTCTTTTACTTTGGAAGCAGAGAAACAACGGGATAAATTCCCATGTCATTGTCAAAACCCAAACTGAAGGAGAAATCCCATCTGCCCAGCCCTGTAAAAAGCGGCAGCTACTTCCCACCTCACCGGGTGTTATCACACCCACGCGTGCACACGGAAATGGGAGACGAGTTCACCTCCTAACTCCCATGGACGGCAGCGCCAAGTGCAGGGCCAGCATGCCCGGCTGCTCACTTTGTGCTCAGGATCAGGACCAGCACCCGCCTGCCCGGAGCCCTGTCCCCACATCCCTCCTTTGAGATGGGGCACATGAGCCAGGCTGGCCCTGTGCTCTCACCTGGGGAAGGGGGACCCGACACCCCAAGGAGCTCTTCCAGCCTTGCCCACCTCAGCCTGTAGCTCCCCTGTGGGTTGCTTTTGCAGGCAGGGCACTCCCTGCCACCACACTGCCTGTCCCCTGCCCGCTCGCAGCGCAGGCATCCCACTGCAGCAGCAGCTGAAAAGCATGAACTGGTCCCCGTCCTTACTCCTCCTCGCGCTGTCACCTCGGCTCAGCATCTCCCCGGGATCTCCTGCCACCTCCAAGCTGGGAGCCGTCCCTATCCTTGCCCGAGCGCTTCCTCGCAGGAGGGCAGGGACCGGAGGGGACAACACCAAGGCAGCCCCGTCCCTGCTCTCTCACGGTGGCTGTCTGGCAGGTGGCCACGCGGGTCAGGAGGCGGCTGTGATGCTGAAGAGCAAGAGCCCGCTGGGGTGGGCTCTGCTGACAAGGCAATCAGGGGGTCTGTAAGTGGATAAGCCTTGTGTGACTGATCATACGGTGGCGAAGCGGCTCCACTTTCGCCTTGCAGCAACGAGCTCAACAGCTGGTAGAGCTACAAATGCCAGGGCGAGCTCCGGGGCTCCCAGCCAGAGCGGGCCCCTCCTCTCGTGCCAGGGACCAGATTGCTCCGGACACCTGCGGCAGCACAGATGTGACCTGACCTGTGCCACGGGCCTGGTAAGCAGAGCTTGGTAGCATCAGGGGATGCTCCGGAGGCAGCCGTTGGGCGGCAATGCCTCCGTCGCCCTGTGGGAAGGGCAGCATCCGAGCAAGGGTTTCTCCCCACCTGTCCCGGCCCCCTCGGACACCCCAGCAGTGGGAAGCATCGATCCCCACTGCAGAAGGAGGCAGAAAGGAGCTGCCCTCGCTTAGGCAAGGAAAAACAAGATGGATGGAGGGCAAGCTCGTGGAGGGCGAGGCGGCGCTGGAAGGATGGCTCACGGCTGGGAGAGCCGGGGCAAATCTTTCCACTGCCATCAGCTTCCTCTCTGACCTTTGGCAGGAGACCAAAGCCGGCGGCATCCGCTGCGCATGGAGACCGTCCCTGCCTGGGGCAGAGCCTTCCCCGCCGGGGACCGGAGGAGAAAGGAGCCCTGCGTGCTCTGGCAAGAGGCCGCGTCCTCGGCTGGTGGGGATGGCACAGTGGCTGGGGACATGCCAGCAGCTCGGGGACACCAGATAAAAAATAAAGGAGAGGAGAGGATGGACGGGGCCAGGCTCTTCACAGCATAAACACAAGCCACATTGTGGTCTCGTCTCCCACCCACGCGGCAGCAGCGATTCAAGGCGGCGCAGCCGGTGGTGTGGCAACTGGGATGGGATTAGCCCAGGCGGCGCCAGCCAGGTCCGAGCCTGGGGATACCCCTTGGCCCTGGACGGGAGAGGGAAACTGAGGCACAGGGCTGGGGGAGGAAAGGGCCTGCCCCAGAGTTCACGAGTCTGGCTGCAGGTGGGGATGCTGAGATGCGAGGGGGTTGAACCCAGTGTCGGAGCAGGGGGAAAGCACAGGCAGAGCCACATGCTGCCTTTGGGCCCAGCGCGGTGCCCTCGCTGGATCAGTATTTAGCATCTCCCAAAAGGACCCAGAGTTTTCCCAGCATCTTGGCAGCGCCCACTGACTCCCACCACCACACTGAGACAGGCGAGTGCAGCGTCTGCTTCGTGGAAGGTGTGCATGGGCACAGGGCAGTGACTCACCCGCAGTCGTGCAGAGAAGCGGAGCCAAGTCTCCCTGTGAATCCAGGTCCCCCCTTGTGCTCTGCGTGGGGGGAGAAGCCTTCGGGATGAGCCCGGAACGGCGGCGGGACCTGGGCCCCCGGAGCCCCTGTCACCTGCAAAGCTGCCATCTCCGTCCCCCCTTCCCCTGCAGGCAAATGAATTCATGCTGCTCTGAGAACCCACCCTGCCCTGGGGATGTCTGGAGGATTGAAGCCTTCGGGATGAGCCCGGAACGGCCGCGGGACCTGGGCCCCCGGAGCCCCTGTCACCTGCAAAGCTGCCATCTCCGTCCCCCCTTCCCCTGCAGGCAAATGAATTCATGCTGCTCTGAGAACCCACCCTGCCCTGGGGATGTCCCTGGAGGATTCCCAGCACCGACCAGTGCCGCAATTCAGGAACAGCCCCAGAGATGCGGCTGCCCCCACCGCGCTCCTGCAAAGCTGGGTTGCGGTACGGATCCCGAGTGCTCCCACCTTGAGCTGCTCAGGCAAATTGCTCTGGAAATCAATTCCAATCTATCAGGCATCAGGAAAGCGATAAACTGCCCCTCAAGACACCAAATCGATGGTTCCTCTTAGCCCAGAGCAGAGGAAGGGAAGTGGGGAGAGGCGATGCGTGGGAGGACAGGGAGCATGGGAGGGTGATGGCGGGGGGCCGGGGTCCTGCTGCAAGCAAGAGCTGGGTCCGGTTGGAAGGAAACAGCCCCAAAACCAGCTCTTGATGCAGCAAAGGGCAGAGAAGATGCATGCCCACATGCTGTGCAAAACTGCTCCGGGGATGGAGCGGTGGGAAAAGCTTGGGAGAGTGGCTGACGGTCCCCTGGGAGCAGGGGGCTCAGGCTCCAGCCTTCACCAATAACCCATGGCTACACGTATTTGCTCGGTTGGAGGCAGGACCCCATCTGAACCCGCAATCAGGGCTTTGGATTCGTTTCTTATTCTCATCTCTCTGCAAGCAGAGCAAGAGGGCAGAGGCGTGGGGAGGCCATGGAGCCAGCCGAGGGGCGAGGGGGGGCCGGCAGAGAGGAGGAGGAGGAGGAGGAGACACACACCAAGATCAAAAATCAGTTCCCAACAGGACCATTTCTTCCTCTAACGAGACACTGAGGGAAGTCACTAACAGAGCAAGGCCTCCGCGCTTGCTTCCATGACAGGAGAAATGCGACGGAGCAGTGCAGTCCAGCAGCGGGAAGGGGGGCTTTGTCAGCAGGACCCTCCAGCCTGGCCCACGGCCACAGGCAACTGCAAGATTATAGCCGAGAGCCGGGCACAAGGCCGTTTGCAGGCTGCGCCCCGCTTTTGGGGACGGCCACAAGGGATGCACGCCGGCAGCCCAGGCGTTACCACACCAGCTTGGAAACACAAGCAAGCTTTGCTTCAGAGAGCTTGCAATGAAAGGCAGAGACAAAGTGCAACAAGTCAATGGAGAGGAAGGCTAAAGGATGAAACAAAAAGCTCCCGTGCAAGGGAAAGCACGCAGGCAGAGCGGCTCCGGGGCAGGCTGGCAGAGCGGGCGATGCCCCTGCCCGGCACGCAGCGATGCACCGCACCAGCGCTGCGGTTCTGCTAAATGCACTTGGTGCAATTTTTCAAGCAAGCTAATCATTTCCTCTCATCTCCTGCCATTAGTGCAGTCATGCTAACCGCTCGCTCACCGGTGGGAGGCCGAAGCCGCCTGACAGGAGCTTCGACTACGCGCTGCACCTCATCAAAAGCAAATTCATCTGAAAGAGCGTGGCAGGGCCGAGGGAGGGAACCACCTCTCCAGCATCCCTGCCGGGAGGGGGGCTCGCAAGAAAGCCGCTAAGGGAAGAATTCTAGCCAAACCCATGACTTTTCCACCCTTGCCCTGCAGCCTGAGATTAGAGCCTCCAGCCGGAGTCTCCAAAGAGCTTGGCTCCATGAGAAAGCGCCCGGGAGGGGTATTTTCCCCAGCTTGGCATGTTGGGGACCGCGGCGACGCCGGCTGCTGCAGGGAGAGCCGCGCTGTACTCAGCCCGGCACAACACTTGGCCCGTCTCTGCCTTGGCACAGGGGAACCCAACTCTTTCAAAGACTTGGCTCCCGCCACCATCACGACGTGCTTGGATGCACAGCTCAGAGCTCAGCAGGTCCGGCCACGGCACCGAGCCCTGCTCCCACAGCCTCCGGGCAGGAACTGGGGGGGGGCACTGCCTTTTTGGGTGACTCCTGCCAGGAGATGGGGTGATGCTACGCTCCAGCAGCTGCGGGGGAGAGGCTGGAAGAAGTTGTTTTGCTGTTACGGAGGGGCTCAGGAGCCCAGGAACACTCCAAATGGGGTGCGGAGAACAGACCCTATTTATAAGCACACAGGTAGCACGTAGGTGGTTGGTCACAGCCTGCTGTGCCAGCCTGGTTAGTCACAGCTATTTAAAAATCAAAAATGCTGAAAAAAATTGCTCAGATCCATGTCTAAAGCCTCTTAGATGCAGGAAAGCGCACTCACAATTTGAAGACATGGGGTAAGATCCACCCGGGCTTTGCTGTCAGCCTGATCAGAGACTCTGGTGCACAGACCATGGCACAGGGATGCTGCTGGGACGGGTTGTCCCCCCCCCCCGGTCCACAGGGCATGAGAACACCAAGGTGCCCAGTCCACCGCATCCCCCGATACATCCCACCTCGGAGGGGCCCCGTGTCCTGCTGCGGGTGGCACCAGGACAAGGCCACTGCACCATCCCCGGAGGCAGATGCCATCCCTGCCGGTGCTGAGCAAACCCTCGTGCTGCCTCCTGCCCTTCCTAACCCCAACCGGGGCCCGTCGGAGGGAGAGCTACAGCCCCTCCACCTCGCAGCCCTTCCACCAGCGCCAGTCAGAAGCTGTCCAGGCAGCGAGGTTTATTCAAGCAAAAGGAGGGCAGCAGCAGCTGCCTGCAGCCCTGCCTGCCTCCTCCCACCAGCGCCGGGCATCCAGCCCAGCCTGCGCCATCGCCTCCCGGGGCAGAGCCCACCTGCGTGGGGCCGGGACCGTCCCCGAGGGGCCAGCATCGCCCGGCGCCAGCGGCGTCCGCTTTCCCCCGCCTTGTCCCACCTCAGTCCATACCCACGAGCAACGGAGTCAGCCTGTAGTCCCTGGGCTCGGCAGGTCTCTCCTGCTCCCGCAGCCTCGGCGCGGCTCTAGGGGAAGCGCCAAAGGGATGCTTTGCCCAGCGAGGAAGCATGGTCGCACCCAGGCAGCCGAGACGAACCAGGAGACGGCTCGGAGCACGGCTCCAAAATCTGTGCGACAAACACATGCATCTTATCGCATATGTTTAAACCAAATTAAATATGGTTTTACTAATCACTTGGCATTTAAAGCAACACGCCATCTCTGTCAAGTTAAATCTAAGGAGACGTATCGAGTTGCATTAGCTGTTTATGTTAATTAAATACAGAATCAGTTCATTATTAAACATGTATGCAGCGAAAGTGAGCAGCTAGGTGGATTGTTACCGACCTTATTACATGGTACTGACCTCGAGGAAGCCTGCACGCAGCAATCGGTCGGCGCTCAACCATGCGGCGACTGTCGCCTTACAGCCAGAGCCAAATCCTCCGCACGGGGAAGCGGAGCCACAGCGGTGCCGGTGCATGGGGTGGATGGATGCAGGAGCTCCCGAGCCGGCGGTCTGCTGCCACCCAGCTCCCGTCGCCCGTCGGTCCCCCCTCCTGTCCCCGAGCTAGCGAGGGTCGTACGGCCGGCGGGCAGGCGGTGGGGCTGTCTCCATGGCTGACAGTCGCTGCCCCAGTTTCTCTGCCAGCAGCCATCGCATCCTCCCGGCTCCAAGCCGGCGCTTTTGCTCACATCCTTTCCCTGCCCCGGCAACTTTTCCCCCCTGCCCGGTTTTATTCCTCCGCTCCGTGCGGACGTCTGTCTCTCTTGCTCTCTTTTCTGGCTCAGGCGTTTCAGAGCTCCCCGTGGGTCTCTGGGTATTTTTTTTTTTTTTTTTCCTTTCCTCTTGAAATGTCAGCGTGCCCCCTCAATCATTTCACATGGGCAGGGAGCCAGGAGCCAGTGTACAGTCGTCAGTGCCTGCAGATTGCCGTGCTGCCCCCTCCCTGCCCTGCCAAAGCAAGGGCCCACCGGCGGCGTGCCGCGGGCTGCCGGCGCCGCTCACGGAGCCCTTCCCATGCTTCCACCTCCCCCGGGGTGCAAGCCTGGAGGGTGCACGTGTACAGGGGACCAGGGCTGCTCGGTGCTGGGGACACGAGAACCCGTTTGCCTCCCCGATGCCACCGAGCTGCCCAGCTCCGGGCACGGCCACCCCGAATCCTGCACTGTCTGCAAGGGCTGGCCCGCAGCTGCTCCCGCACCAGCCCCAGGGGAGCTCAGGAGAGGGAAAACCTGCAGCTGCCTCCCAGGGCTCGCAGGAGAGCCCCTCTGCAAAGGTCTTGTCCCCAGGACACGACGCTGGATCCGGTCCTTGACCACGCTGAGCCAAGCCAGGTCACAACCTGCTGCTGGATGGGTCTTGTATGGGTTGGAGTGACGCTTTCTGAAGCTGCTCAGAAAGCTCTCCGGCTGGGCTGGCCCTGGCAGGGGCTGACGAGGTTACCCCGAAGGAAGGAGGAACAAGCAGCGAAGACCTGAGAGATGCCGGAGGCACAAGCCAGCTCCTCTTAGTCCATCCAAGCTAATCAGACCATCACTGTGCCTGCATTTCGGGGGGATGTTTGCATGCCTCTTCCCTCAAGGTTCTGGGGGAGATGCTGACCCAGCCACAGGTACCCCAAAACTCAGTCTTACCCCAATCCAAGGCAGTCCTGCAGGACCATGACCCCCCAGCACAGCTCTGACCTGCCCCTCAGGCCAGGGGACAGCTTATTCCTGCCTTTAATATTAACATAAAGGGGAGGCTCAGGCTGTACATCCGCAATGCTTGGACTTGGCAGTGTTAGGTTAACGGTTGGACTCGATAATCTTAAAGGTCTTTTCCAACCTAAATGATTCTATGATCCCCTTCAGCCAAGCTGCCACCAAGCAGCACCCAAATGCTGATGAAATGCATTTAAGAGCAAACCCCAGCAGCCCCCCGGGCAGTAGCAATACCAGCAGCATCCCGAAACCACCTGCACACGCACTTACGAGGACACTTGCACCCTGGCCCCTGGTCACGGTCACGAGGGAGCCAAGAGCTGCATTTCTACCTGCCAAAAGCATTAAATATCCAACTGAAACCACCGTGGCCTCAGCATTGCTCTGAGCAACCTGATTTGCACATATTTAAAAACCCACCAAAGGGCACTTTGCTGATCAACTAGATGGAAGCCAATTAAACCACCTTGCTTGGAGAAAAACGGCTCACCTGCTCGGGAGATGGCTCTCTGCTGCCTGCACGCTGCCTGCACACTGCCTGCCTGCACGGGGAGTTTCTCCTGACATCTGTGGCAGGGCAATTCCAGTTAACGGCTGATGACAGCACATGCTCTGCCCAGCTCCTGTCTCTCATGCCGTAGAGCCCCACCTGCCTCAGTCCTTCCCACCTTTCCAGGTCTCTCCCCCCTTTTCCAGCGCTGGGAAGAAGCTTTTCAAACTCACCCCTTTTTCCTCTGTCCCCCATTCCCGGTGCTTCTCCCCAGCCAGCCTGCCCCGCTGCACCAGCTCATTTTGGCATCCTAAAGGCTATCTCACGGACTTCCAATCACTCAAGCCTTAAAACCGCAGCCCAGACAGCCCCGGGTGAGAAGGGCTGTAGAGCCCAGGAAACCTCACACCAAAGAGCCGCAGGTAGGCTTTATCCCCATTTTGCAGATGGGGAAACTGAGGCATAGATGGGGGGGGGGAAGTGCTCCTGGCTCAGAGCCCAGCAGTGGCAGGGCAAGAAGAGAGAAACTCAGGAGCGCTGAGCTCCTGGCTGGAGCCCTTCCAGGCTCTCGAACAGC
>NW_008794887.1:456880-462717 GCF_000699145.1 Aptenodytes forsteri | reverse complement strand
AAATCCCGCTCTTCTTTGCTGAGCACTTCTGGAGAGCGCAGGGCAAGGAGGCTGGGCTGGCTCCCGCACACCACACACACAGGGTGGGCTTCTTCCCCTTCCTCCCTTAGTTTGGGGCCAAGGGCATCTCTCCCTCCGCATTTATATTGTGCCTATATTATCTGTAGCCTGTGTGTTATTTGCATTGGTGCACCGGCTGTGCTTACTGTGCTGGGCCAATGCCGCGGGGAGGAGGTAGGACGTGCTCCAAAGAGCTTTGAGTCAATACAGGCAATGCGGATGGGAGGTGAGAGGCGAGGAGACATGACCAAGGGCAAACGGCAGGTCAGTGGCAGGGCTGGGAAGCTTGCCAGCCCTCCTGCGTGCCAGGACCCAGAGCGGCAGGGAAGGTGCACCCTCCTCCCTGCCACAGGGAGAGCGTGGGGATGCTAGAGCTGAAGCTGGAGGTTTGGGGGTACGAGGAGGGTATAGCGATGGGAGGATGCTATGCTGGAAAAGCAAACACGATTACTGCTGGCAGCAAGGCTTGACTGTCCTTCCTGCTGATCTCCGAAACCTGGCTCACTCCCGCAGTCCCGCTGCAGGGAGGGCCAGAGGATGGGGGTGACCTTTTAATTCTGATTGCTCTGCTGATGAGGAGTAAATAAGCATTATTGCAGTTTGAGAGCCGCTCAGAAGGGCCTGCCTGCAGATCTATTGCTGTCTCACATCCATTGCACTGATGGTCCCCACACTCCTGGGGTGCGGAGCAGCACCTGTCCCCCATTTCACAGGCAGGGAACTGAGCTGCCGCAGGATGGGGGCAGGAGCCAAGGGCAGCGCCAAGCACCCAGGTTTACCCCAGGACCCTTCCGCCACCTCCCTCGCCGCAGGGATGGCGGGTGCCAGGCACCATCCCAGGTCTCACCAGCATCGCCAGCGCCTGGCACTGCTGCACCAACACCAAGGAGACAGTCCCCAGGAGGGTCCTGCCGTCACCATGGGAAGGGGCACCATTACCTACACCTGCACCCTGAAAGCCCAACTAGACTCGCTTAGTAAGAGGCAAACGCCTGTTTTTAAATCCAAAGGTAGATCTCCCCACTTTGGGGCTTTCAAAGGCTATGACTTCTCCTGCAGTGCAAACCTGAGCTGGCAGCGTGGTGGCAAGAGCCAGTTGTGCTCGCGAAAAACTCATTGCTAGGTGACACCTTGCCCTCACCGGGGCCCGGATCTGCCGGGCAGAGCACCCGTGTGTCAGCAAAGCAATCCCCAGGGAGAGGCTGCTAAAAGCAGCTAACATGTCGGGGTAGGACGTCTGCATTTACACCTGCAATACCAGACATGGTTTTGCTCTCAGCAGCTACCCGAGGAGCTGTTTCCAGACAGCACCAGAACCTAATGTGCCTGTGAGGGAGAAGGATGCCCAGTGCCCAGCTCGGTGCCCCCTCTCTGGTCGCTGGTGCCGGCTCCGGGGAGGAGCGCGGCCTCTGCACCGGGCAGTGCTCTCCCCTCCACACACCAGCCAATTCCTCCACGCTACCTCTCCATGCTCCTATTTAATCTGTAAGCTCTTCAGAAACACGATTGCTTCTCACAATGCCTGTGTACAGCCTTGAGCACAATGAAGCCCCGCTCTGCCCCGGCGCCGCTCGCTGCAGTTGCAATCCGAACAGTAAGACAGTCATCGGGTGGGAATACAGCCGCCTTCCCCCCGAGCCGGGACAGACAGTGCGGCTTTGTGTCTGCTCACAACTGGGCTCAGCACACGCAGTCTATACAGCAATATTCATGCATGTGGTGCCCTAACACGCCGCACACAGTAGGTCTATTGTACATCATTCAAACGACAAGATATCAGGGACTAACCGAGCGCTCCGCTCCCAGGGTGGGCGATGCTGCTCAGGAGCAGGCAGCGATGCCGAGTTCCAGCGCTGGAGGAGGAGCGGGGACCTGCCACGCCAAGCAGCCACAGATGCTTGGAGAGGCAAAGAAGAGTTAACCAGGAGCGGAGCGACACTGCAGGTCTTGCTAAAAACGCAACCATGCTGCAGGCAGTTTGATCTGCCTGTACAATCAATACTCAGCGTCACCTATGTGCTCCGCGCTGGGCTGCTGGACCCAGGTCCACCCCGTGTGAATGTACGTGCCCCGTTCCCGGTGGCTGGGGCGAACAAGATGCCAGATTCAAGCTTTACCTGGAGCGGCCAGTCTGCCCATGCCCCATGATGGTTGGGCAGACAGACAGCCTTTCCCTGGCTCGCACCCAGATGCTTGAAGCACCGGGTGGCCGGAGAAGGAGCCTCCGCTAACAGCACCCACCCAAGCACGACACTGAGCTGCTGAGCCGGGCGGCGGAGATCCGATAGGAAATCAGTGTCTCATCGGGAAATGCTTTCCCGTGCTTGAATTCCCCTCCTCACACGACAATGCCCGTTACCGGGCCACAAAAGACCACGTCAGGACACGAGCTCTGCCTCAAACCAGAGGGGTCGGATGGCCGGTGGCCCTGGGGTCTGTTTAGACCAGACCTTATCCAAGTCCTCAGGGTGTCGCAAGCAGGAAAGAGACCCTCTCCCAGGCATGATGGAGCACGGGCCTCGGGGCAGCTTAGAGCTCAGTGGACAGAAAGGCCTTTTCCATTTCAGAGGCCAGCGATTGCACCGTACCGGCAGACGTATCGTATCTGCTACTATCAGAAACAGGGAGGAAGCCAGATTAAGCAAAAAAAAAAAAATCCATTGGAGACCTTTTGACATCACACGGGTAAATGCATTTTGCAGTTGAAGGGCCAGGGAGCGTAATTTCTTATTAAGCTCAGCCAACTGATGGTTGATAAGTTTGAGTAATAAAAACTCCTTAAACCCCAGCAAGAACCTGGAGGTGTCAAGGCAGCTCTGGAGATGGCTCAGCCTCCTCGGGGGAGCGAAGGGAACGGGAAAGAAACCAGGGCCACGTGGCTGCTTCGCCTGCCGAGGCTGCAGGCAACATCTGCCGAGGCTGGCATCACCCGGGAGTGCTGGCAGGACCCTTCACAGATCCGAGCCGGGATCTGCCAAGTGGTGGCAGGTGGAGCCGAGGGGAGGACTTGGCACCGGGAGGGCCCCGCCACACGCTCCCCTCCCCGTCCCAGCCAGCCTCCCACGGGGACCGGTGCCACCATGCATCGGGGCTCGGCTACGCTCGCAGCCCAAGCTGTTCCTGCGGCTGCCCCGACACCCACTCGGCGAGCCCATGGGGCTGGGGCTTTGCTCCCCAGCTGGCGAGGAAGCCAAAACCCACCTGGAGAAGCGGCAAGCGAGAATTTGTTCCCCAAACGGCACAACCCTAGCCATGTCTGGCAGCGCAGCCCGGCCCCGAGCTGCCGCAGCAACACCTCCCGGGCCAGGCTGGCGCCCGCAGCACCCAGCTCCCACCCGGCGCCGTGGCACAGCACCAAGTCCTTCTGCACTCGCAGTACTTCAGCACCCTGCTCCCTTTGCTCACTTGCTGAGCGCAGATGCAGCAAGTCCTGCTCCCCGCGACAGGATTCGGAGCTGAACCTGGTCCCATCCCGGGTGGGGGGATTACAGGAGATGTGCCCTGTTCTGCATTAAAATAGCCACCACCCTGAAACATGAAATATGAAGGAACATACGCCAGGACCAGCTGCAGCAGCAGTTGATGCAGGTCCAGGTCCTGGTCCAGGTCCCTGGAATTTTAGCTCTGCAGAGAGAAAGCAATCTCCTGCACGGTGAAAGCCTCAGCAAGGGCAGCACTGGGTTTTTGGGGGTCACAAGCTCTCTCCTCCCCGGTGCTTTAGGGGAGGCAGATTTCCCAAGTGCCACGGACGAGGTTCATGACTCCTGAAACCTTTTGGCGTTGACAAGCTGCGCCACTGCCAAACCATTCCTGCCTTGTGCTTTGAGCGCCTGGGGACAAATCTGCAGGATGGGGTAAATCAGGGTGGTCGCGCCAACCCCTGGGAGCTGCACCCATCCGGACCGGCCGACAACGCTGCTGCCGACCCTCCTGGAGAGCCAGACCTCTCAAGCACAGCCGCGCTGGAGGGGAAGCAGACACCTGGCTTAAACATGGAGGAAAGAGATAGGGGTTTTTTTTACAATTACTTTGCAGGGTATAGAAAAAACGCAAGCGAGCATCCCTGGCACGGGGGCTCAACGATCCCGGGGCTGCCCAGGCGTTTTGGCAGCCCCTGGCTCCTCATCCCGTGGCAGCATCACATCCTCGACACCCCCACACCGGGTCCCCCATCACCTGGGGACCGCTGCTCCCCGGTCAATCTTCCTTTAAATAAGGCCCTGGTTTACTCTGATTTAAATCAAAGTGCTGTTAGCTACAATGCTATTACCACTGCCGAAAATGGTAACTAAATGGCATTTCCCCACCGCTCCATTTGTATTTCTGTGCTCTTTACCCGTTTGTAAACTGCAGGAGGGAACAATTTAAGGCATCTGAGTGAAATGCTTAAATTAACAATTTACAAATAGCTTCATTGAGGTCCTGGTCTCTCTCTTCCTGAGCAGAAGCTGCTAAATGATTCTGAATCATTCCCATTTATTGGTTCTTGTGTTGTGAATTACAGGCCCTGGACTACGATAAAGGCTTTAATACCTTGGCGCAGGCTGGGGGTACCCATCACTTACGCCGAGCGTGGCTGGCGACAGACGGCCAGAGCCACGAACAGGAGCTGAGAAACCAGAAACTGCGGCAAGAATCAGGCGAGCGATGCAGGAGCAGGGGGTGGTCGATAGAGCTGCCTCGAGCCGAGGGATGCAGCCGTCGCGAGGGCTTTACATGGCTCTGAATAAGGGGCTGAGGCTCAGCCAGCCTCCATCACCCAGCACGGGGGGTGGGGAGGGGAGTTGGGGTTTCATGCACCACCCAACGAAACAGCCGGTTGAATGCAACAGCCCATTCCCCAGCAGCAGCCTCAAGCCCTCCTGTCAACGCCACAAGCCCCAGCTGGGGGGCTGCACCCCGCTCCTCACCCATCCTTCCCAAAAGTTGGTTCCCGGCAGCGGTGCCCGGGGAGGGACGGGATCTGCTCTGCCCGCAGCCTCGCACTTGTTAAACCTCTCGCTGGCAGCCAAGGACACTCACGTCTGCATCAAACTACTCAGCTCCCAGTCTAATTCTGGCACATCAGACAGTAATTATAGGTACATCACCGGCGCTGACAAGTCTGGAGCTCGTCAGCCTGGCACCTGTCAGCGCGGTGCTGCAGACGTCCCGCGGGGAGCCCAGAGGGGCCACGTCCTCTCCCACCCGCTCCCGGCTCTATTTTGGGGATCGTTCTGCACTGCCCGGCCCCCAGGCGCCCCCCCCTTACACCGGGGTTCATCCCACTGCCACCAGCCCCCTCCCTCTCCAGGCACGGTTCAGAAAGGGGGCTCCCTCACCCGTAGGTTTCCACAGCCCCAGCCCGTGCTCAGGAGGCTGTTCCTGCATCTGCCGGGTTTGACGCCGGGATTTCACTGGCACTGGGTGAAGAACGGGCATCTGCTACCTGCCCCCGGCACCTAGGAGAAGGCTGCCCATGGTCCACGCGCTGATCCTGGCAACACTGTCCGACCACAGGTGCAACAAGCCGGACCTTTGCCTGGTCTAAATCACCGCGGCTCTGCTTACCGCAGTGGATCTGCCCCGATTCACACCAGGGAAGGATCTCGGTGCATCTGTTTCCATCACACTTTTTTTAATAAAGCAGGCAGGAAACCAGAGGTGAGGATGTCCCCGGCTGCCAGCGAGCCGGAGTTGTGGCTGTGCAGCAGTGAGGGGTGAGAACCGATAAGGCTCCAGCCCAGGAGCAGCCTGCGGTTGGGAATCTCAGGCAGCACCAGTGAGGAGGAGGAGGA
>NW_008794887.1:456106-456444 GCF_000699145.1 Aptenodytes forsteri | reverse complement strand
CGCTCTGCACTGCCCGGCCCCCAGGCGCCCCCCCCTTACGCCGGGGTTCATCCCACCGCCACCAGCCCCCTCCCTCTCCAGGCACGGTTCAGAAAGGGGGCTCCCTCACCCGTAGGTTTCCACAGCCCCAGCCCGTGCTCAGGAGGCTGTTCCTGCATCTGCCGGGTTTGACGCCGGGATTTCACTGGCACTGGGTGAAGAACGCACATCTGCTACCTGCCCCCGGCACCTAGGAGAAGGCTGCCCATGGTCCACGCTGATCCTGGCAACACTGTCCGACCACAGGTGCAACAAGCCGGACCTTTGCCTGGTCTAAATCACCGCGGCTCCGCTTACCG
>NW_008794887.1:451572-455513 GCF_000699145.1 Aptenodytes forsteri | reverse complement strand
GGAGGAGGAGGAGGGGGGGGAGGCAGGCTGGCTGTTTGTTGATTTTAAAAGGGGGGAGAAGCAATAATTTTAATTAAAAAGCAAACGACTGCGCTGAAAATTGACTTGAAGCACAGAGATATTAAAAAAGCCGTTGACTCTGTGAATTATTCCTCCCTGGGTTGCTTGACGGGGAAAAGTATTTAGACAGCGCGGGCTGGTTTAGCACCCTGACTTGGGGAGCCCCAGCAAGGGGATAGGCGAGTGGGAACGGCTGGGCAGCGGATGGGGACAACCCCTTCCCCTGTCCCAGGGGGACACCATGGCAGCCGGGAGCCCCTGCCCTCTGGTCTCTATGAACCAGCATCGTTCCTGCCCGTAGCTACTGCCCCTTCACCTGGGCAAGCAACGAGCTGAGCATCCCCAGCGTCCAGGCTGCACGGACCTTCCCGGCTCAGCCCCACCACAGATGATCCCTTGCTTCTCCCCGCTCGGTGCCGGGGCTCGGCTCCATCCAACGGGTCCCCGTTGCATCCTGTTGGTTTGCAGCGAGACTTGGGAAACAAAAGCCAAGCCTCCACGCCGCCGAGACACCTCAAAAACCTCCCTGGCTGCCTCCAGGGTTACCCTGAGCCACATAGCCACCGGAACCTGAGATGGGATAAAAGAGCAGTGCTGATTTCCGTCACCGAGCCGCAGGTCTGTCAGCCTAAGCAGGTGCTAGCAACCTTTCAGAAGGGGTCAAAGCCACCTTTTTTTCCACGGGATACAAGCTCATTAGCTGGCATCGTTACACGGCTGCAGGATGACCTTATAACTGTCTGTATGTTCACATCCGCAAGGATGCAGCTTCTGAGAGCGGGGGCTCTTTAATCTTGGTCAGACAAAGGCAGAACAAGATCTGATAGCTGGAAGCTAAAGCGTCAGAAACCCAGACAAGAGAGAAAGCAAAGGTGCTGAACGGGGCCGGGGAGAGCCCGTGCTGAGCGGGGTGGCTTCTCCATCATTTCCCACCTTTGAACCAAGGCAGGGCATCCTTCTGAAAGATAAACTCCCGCTCAGCCAGAAGTTATGGTCTTGATGCAGGAGGTACTGCCGAGACTTTACGGCCTCTGTCAGTTGGCTGGGATCAAACTGGGTGATCAGAAGGGTCTTCTCTGGTCTTGAAAAGATTCCACGAACTCAACAAATCCCACAAATCCTACCCATTACCTTCACCCCCCTCCCCTCAGCCTTCCTTGTTGTGTCGGTTTTAACACCTCCAGGCTCTGCCTGACCCATTCAAGAACTTGAATCCCAACAAAGCATCACTGTTACGCTACTTTCCCCCCCCAGTATGTTCAGGTTCAGCATAAGCAGGACCTGCAGCCCTCCCAGGTTGCAGAGTACAAACACCAACGATGAAACTACCAGGACTAGTTGTGCCTCCGGTCTGGAGAGCCAGCTCCCAGCTCCTGCAAAGAGCAACAGAAGCCATCGCCACGAGCACAGCCTCCAAGCCTTCCTTCCCACGCGGCCCCAAGGAAGCAGCCGTGCAATCTGCTCTCCAGCTGAGGGGCAAGCGCGCACGCCTTTTGGAGCCAGGAACTTAATTGCATGTGTAATTCTGGGACGGCAAACGAGCTAGAATAGCGTTCGGCGCCCGGGGCAGATCCCCATATGGATGCATGGCCTGGCCGTGGGCTGCTGTCTTCATCCTGCTTCCCCACTCCCATTTCGGGATAATGTGTTCATTACAACTCAACAAGGCATTTGCAGGAAACGCAATTAAATTACGGCGCGGTGTTCCAGCACCTTGGTTTTACACCAAGAAGGCTCTCGTGTCAGGAGGCCTGGCACACCCCACGTATTACAAGCTTGATTTCCTCCACTTCTAGGCTGTCCTCCTCGGCATAGCCCTGCTTGTGCTGGGACTCCAGCTGCCTGACAGCCATGCACATCCCTTAAGACAGACAGACATGCCGGTACAGCTCCCCTTACCTTCAAGCTGGCACCAGCACAGAAAAGCCACCTGCTCCAGGGCAGGAGGCCACCAAAGTCCCAGATAAATAAGCCTAAAACAGAAGGAAACGGGGACGGTGCAGGCTGGTGCCCCCCCCCCCAGGGATGTCACACAGTGCCTGCAGCTCTCAGCCCTGGGGAACGGCTACGGGATGGGCTCTCGGAGAGCTTAGATGTTGTTGGAGGAAAAGGTGGTTTTCTGAAGGCAGGTGGTTTCCTGATCACCTGGACCGGGACTGCTGCTGCCCTTGGGATTATTTTAGCTCAGAGCTGCTGCCCTGATTGACAGGGCTCTGGTGCACTTCTCAGCCTCCCCAAAAAGAAATGCTGCAGTCTTTGCTGAGATGCTGGAACCATCTCTGGCAACACGAACACCCAGCCCATTAGAGGCCAACAGATGCCACAGAAATAAAATCTATTATTATGACAGACCCAGCAAGGGTTGCTACTGAACAGATTCCACCACATTGCCCCTCTTACAGCTTTTCTAAACCAGCCGCACTTCCACAGCCAGGTCCTAGACAAGGCACCTGCCTCTCCACCTAACCCAGAGAGCCAGCGTCTTCCACTCATTCTCCTTTGAAAGCTTTCCCCTCCCATTCCCAACAAGGAAAACCCCAAACCTTGCAAGCCTTGGTGGAGAGAGATCTGGTCCCTCCAGGAGCAACAGTGATGCCTCCAGCTGCAAATACCATCCCCAGCTTCAGAACCCCTCCCTCCCCTGCAAAGGGAGTGGGAGCTGATGCCTTAGTCATCAATGCAAACCAGAAACCAGGCAGCACCCTCCTATAAACACCCGGGAAAATGAGCTACAGGTGCTGCCCTCACCCACCACGGCCCCCAGGGGAGCAGCGGGCAGAGCACGGCCCCCGCACCTGGGAGAGGGTCGGGGAAGGAGCGAACATCGAACATGAAACAAGCAGGGTGGGGAGGAGCACGCTGCTGGCCCCCGGCCCCGGTACTGACCTGGAGACTTTAAACAAAGGGAACAGAGTCCTGGCTTCTTCCCTCCTGCAATTCGATCGAGCCCTGGTTAGGGACAGGAAAGGAGGAGATTCATGAATGAACACGATCCAGGTGGGAAAGTTCGCCGGGGATGGAGGGGAATAAACAAATAAATCAGAGCAAGCAAACACATAATAAATCTGAAACAAAAGAGCAGCAGCAGAAAGCATCTGAGAATGAAACACAGTGCGGAGAGCAATGGGGAGCCAGGCTGTGCCCCGCTGCAGGGGCACGAGAGCGGCAGCCCCCTTCTACCCCACGCCCACGGTGCTGGACATGGGGGGGTTTGCTCCCACGAGTAGGGAGGCAAACACACACACACGGGCTGCAAACAGACCCCGAAACGCCCCGCTCTGCAGCTGCTGCAGGGTCTCGCCAAGGGGACCCTGCCCAGCTCAGCCTCCCAGCCCAAGCACTGGACGCTTGTTGGGAAGAGGAGTTACGGGCATGGAAGAGCAAGGGAGAATCAGAGTAGATGGGCTTATTGTGTGGTTTTTTCTGGCAAATACTCAGGTTGGACCTGAGTGTTGTACAACATCATCGTGCCCCGATTTGTGAAGCAGCACAGCCTCTCCTGGGGACCTGCCGGCTCCCGGCCTGGGCAACGTCGGCTCCAAAGTCCCAGCACCCGAAAGCACCTTCCCAGCCCTGGCTCTGTGGGGCTTGAACCTGCTTGCGGGTACAGGCTGGCGTCACGCTGACGTGCTCCCTATAAGTGAGCACGATGCCGATATCTGAGATGGGTGAGTACGGGGAGGGGAAAGGCGCTGCGCAGGGCTCCCCCACCCTCTGCCCCACGGGTCCGGACCCCCCGAGCATCCTGCCCGCAGGTGCCTGAGCCTGGGCAGTGCCTGGTTCCCGGAAAAACAGCCCAGAGCTGCTTTGAGCCTTTGTTTTTAGGGACACGGGGTGGTTTTCTCCTCCCCCCTGCAAGCCCATGTGCCTGGAGGCGCAGG
>NW_008794887.1:430162-451140 GCF_000699145.1 Aptenodytes forsteri | reverse complement strand
ACGGGGTGGTTTTCTCATCCCCCCTGCAAGCCCATGTGCCTGGAGGAGCAGGGTGGGAGGGGGGGGGGAGGGCGGGCCCCAGCCGAGCCGGCGAGACCTCAGCGCCCACAAGGACTTCTTTCTTTGCCGGCGAGTGGGCAAAGCTGCTCCCAGCGCCAGGAGGTGGCTCGGCTCATCCATCACACCCACGGCCGCGGGACATCTGTCCCCTTGCCCCACGCCCGGCTCTGCTCTGCATGTCCTCGCTCGAGTGTCAGTCCTTCCATTGCTGCCCTCTGGGTTCAGCCGCGCGCCAAGACCAGGCGGCTCGGGGGGGGGCTCTGTGGGGCCCCCCTTGCCCAGCAAGGAGGAGGAAGAGGAGGGTAGCAGGGTTATGAATGCCGTTTCTAACTCCTCAATGGCTGCAACCCCAATAAATGGCACTGAAGGACTCAGCAACCCTACGAACGCTGCTGAAGCTCTGCCGTGCCGTGCTCGGGATTCTCCCAGGGCAGCCTGGGGCTCAGCCAAGCCCCATTGTCCCTGGCTTTGCGGTGGGTTTTCACCCTCAGACCCAAGCGGGGGGATTTTGGTTGCGACGTGCAGCTCCCCCCTGCCGCCGGGACTGGCCGGGGCCGCACGCATCTCCACGGATCAGGGTGCGGATTCAAAGGCTCGTGGTTCGGGAATGGATTTCACGCTCAGACTGAGCAAATAATCTTAAAGGCATAATGGGAGAGAAACAAGAAGCACGAAATAAAAGTGGAAAATCCTTCCTAAATGCGCTTTATTCATTTGTTTTGATAATTGCAGTTCAGGTTTAATTATTTATGCCATGTTTTGTAATATGCCAGGAAACGCTCCGGAGCAAATTTGCTGCTGTTGGTGGCTGTGGTACCCGGCAGCCCTCAGTGAGGGCAGGGTCCTCGGCCATGGGTGCCCGGAGGGACCCAGGGACCCCAGCCAGCCCTGCCAGCCCACCTGGACATGGGCAGCGGAGCCCGGAGGCAGGAGACGACCTGCCTAACCTGGCGCAAGGGGCGATGCTCCCACTCCCAAAGGTAAATCTTACCTGCAAGAACATCCTTCCTCTCCCCGGCTTGCAACGAGACCTGAGTGACGAAATACAGCTTTTCTAGTGGAAATTAGAAAAAGGAGGGGGACAAATGTGGCTCCTCCTACACAACATTTTCCATGGAGAAAGACCGAGCTTTCCAACCTCATCCTCAGGATTTTCTTGGTGTTGGGGGGAGGAAAAGGCTGGGGGTGTTTCCAGCGGGGAGCCCTGCCCTTGCTGCCGAGCCTCCCAAGCCGAGACCCCGGCAGCAGGTCCCGGCTCCCGGTTTCGGTCTCTGCTTCGCCCTACATGACCTTGGGCCAAGGACTTGCCCTACAAGCACCTTGGCTTCCCCATGTGTGGAAGGGAGATAACAGGCTTGCTTTTATGAAGAGCTGGGACTGACAGATGAAAAGAGCTAATTATTACCTGTGGAGCACCACAACCTCCCCGGAGTTATTTTGGCTGAGATACCGAGTCGCTGGGTGGCCAAGCAATTCACTCAAGGTCCTGCCGTGTCCTGGGGACGGAGACCCCAGCAGCGCCCAGACCAAAGCCATCCTGCCCCAAGCCGCCCCGCGTGTGCTGGTTCCCCGGGGCTCAGCAGGAAGAGGGGCCCTTACTTGCTTTTGCACCCTCGTGCAAGCCTCGAGGGAGCAGCACGGGTCCCTGTCCAAGACCTCTAGTGGCCACCCAGCCCTGAGGGACCTCGTGCATGGAGAAGATGCTGCTTCACACCACTGAGCCCGGGCAGCTCACACGGGGTCATCAAAAACGGAGGCACGGATGGAGCCGGGAGCCGTGGCGGAGCAGCCCGGCCAAGCCCCAGCCGTGCCACAGGCTGTTCCCCGGGGCAGGTGCAGCGGGGCAGGAGCGGGGCGTTGGATTCTGCAAGGGAAGAAGAGGAGGAGGGCAGGGAGAGGAATGGGGAAAGTGCCATCTCAGTGTCCTTGAGCGTCCTTTAGAGGCTTTGCTATTCACGCAGTGCAGTGGATGAGGAAGGACTGAAAATCCCAAACTGCTCTCCTCTTTGATTCCCACCACCACAGAGAGAGTTGAAAGGAAGCAGTGAAGGCGAGAGAAAGGAGGAGGCGTGCAGGCAGGGAGGAGGGAGAAACGGAGCAGGTACAGGGGAAAGGAGACGCTGCCAGTCCCCTTCGCCCTGCCGAGCCCTGGAAATCAGGTCCCTTTTGAGGGGACAAGGGCTCCCCGGGAGCCTCCCACGCTCGCCCAGGGCTTGGCAGCTCCATGTGCCACGGAGAGGAGGCAAGGACAGAGGATGCTCCGAACAGCCGTGCACTGATGCCTTTTCCCCAAATCACCCCCACACCTCAGCATCACCAAAAAATCCCGAGGGGACACCGTGCCTGAGCTGGCTGGCTACCCTTGAGTGCTCCCAGAAGCAGCTGGAGGAGGAAGGAAAGGTGGACGGCCGCCCCGCATGCACTCGGCCGCATGCGGCAAGCATAGCCTTCGGCCTCGCCCTCATCCCCTGCAGCCCAGCAGGCAGAGGGCAATGCCACGGGCTGGCACGGGGAGGTGAGCTGGCAGGGCTGGAAACACGCAACCACTCTGTGTTTGGTCTGGCAATGTGTTTTTAATGAGCCATATAATGTTTTTCAAATTATGCTGGAATCATTAATCCTCCTGAAATGAGACAGATTCTGCAGCCCGCAGGCAGCGCCGGGGCTGCCTGTTGCACGGCCGAACAGGCAGGCGCTGCCTCTGCTCCACTGCTTTCTGGTGGCAGTGGGGCCGTTAAGATGTGACCCCCATAGCCCTGTCCCCCACTTTTACAAGGGACCCAGCGTGGGGCTGGCCGGACCCCTGTGCCGCAGGCGCTCAGCTGCAGCACGCACGCACGGCGCAGTCGGCCAGAGGAGGACCATGGCTCTCTGCAGCTCTCGCTGCACCTCCTCTCCGCTTCACACTCCTCCGTGATACCCACTGATCCGAGCTGGATCCAGCCAGCACCAGGCTCGTGCTCCTCCTCACCCCCCCACGCGCCCACCGCCCCTCGCGGACATGGGCTGCCGGTTCCCGGTGCTCCCAGGGCTGCCAGGCGCTTGAGGTCCCTCCCTACTGGAGATGCTCCACAGGGGCAAAAATGATCTGGGAAGCAAAAATGATCAGAAACAGTCCCGCAGCACCTGGGAGGAGGTCGTGTCATCCAAAACCACCCTGCCCTCCTCTCTCTTGATAGCACCACGGTCTCCCATGGCCAGGAGCTGCCAGGAGCCAGCGCTGCCCTTCCAGCCCTCCCGGGAGGCAGAGTGCCTCAGGACGGTCTCATTCATGTGACGGGGAAAGAGGAGCAAACGTGGGCTCTTTGGGCCTCCTCCCGGGGTGGGTCTAGCAGGTCACTACGAATGGGATGTTGAAGCCAGAAAAAGGCTCGCGCCGTCCAAAGCGGGGCAGGAGATGGCCGCAGCGGGCTCAGCCGGCGGCTGCCTCAGTGGAGGTGGACACCCGTGTCTCCAGCCCTCCCTGCCTCCCCACGCTTTCCCGGAGATCCAACTCTAATTGCGGGAGGGAGGTGCTGTATTTTTCCATGCGTGAAGATCCAAAGTGACACTTTTTCCCTTCTCTTTTCGGAGCGCGAGAGAGCTGGTTCATTAACATAAAACCACCGAGCCAAATAAAAACCCTGAGTGCCGTGACAGCATCCCTCCAAATAACACGGGAGAGGAGAGTTTATTCAGCTCCAGCTCTGCCCTTGCCAAGTGCCATGGCAGCCGCAGAAGGAAAGTCAACTGACAGGTGGTTGTTTCACACCCTATTACTGTGCCACTCAGCTTGGCCGAGCCGCCTCCAAGCCGCTGACAGATGGATGGGATTTCGAGCCCCGGCTCCAGCCCGTGGAGCCGGCAGCGAGCGAGGGGATGCTCGGGAAGAGCAGCGTGACTCGAACCCCATGTCGAGGGTGGGAGAGGGGTCGCCACTCCCAGATGATGAGCAGCTGGAGCGGGCGTTTCTCTCTAACGCAGCCTTGTCTCCAGGTACCCAAAAATACCAGGTACCCCAAAATAATGGGACCCTGGTGTGTGCAGGATCACTAAGGAGCTTCCAGGCAGAGCAGGAGATGGGCAAGGCAGTGCCATGAGGCTGACTACAGGCTTGCAAGATGCGTATGCTTTATGCACACCAGTTCTGTAGGAATTTGGCTTCTGAAAGATGCCAGCGCTTTAGAAACGTGCATGACCTGTGGTGCCGTGCCTGGTATCCAGCTGGAGACCCGTGTCAGAGCAAGAGATCGAACCCAGGGCACGCTGGCTGCCCCAGGCACCCGGTGCCACAGCCCCCGGGCCAGGTCCCTGTGCAGCCCTTTCCTCCCTGCACATGTGGATTCACCAAGGCAGTGCCATGAGGCTGACTACAGGCTTGCAAGATGCGTATGCTTTATGCACACCAGTTCTGTAGGAATTTGGCTTCTGAAAGATGCCAGCGCTTTAGAAACGTGCATGACCTGTGGTGCCGTGCCTGGTATCCAGCTGGAGACCCGTGTCAGAGCAAGAGATCGAACCCAGGGCACGCTGGCTGCCCCAGGCACCCGGTGCCACAGCCCCCGGGCCAGGTCCCTGTGCAGCCCTTTCCTCCCTGCACATCGTTGGATTCACCTCTCTGTTTTTCATCCCTTTCCCCTCCCTCCTCCTCTGCCTGCACCACAGGGCTTGTAAAGGACCGGGGGATCCTACACTCGGCAATGCATCCCCCAAAAATCCTATCCCAACGCTCCATCCCTCCCGCCCGCTCCCACGGCGAGCTGCCAGCTCCCTCCAAGCTCAGCCGGGTACAAGAATCCGAACCTCTGCCATTCTGCACCTGGTCCCATTTCAGCTCAAAATATCCCATTAAAAAGAAAACCACAAAAACCAGACCAGATGCCACAACCACTTTTCAAAACCATGTCTCTGGGAGTCAAGCTACTGGGCTGGGAGTTACAGCATCCCTTCCCCACCTTGGGTAGCCCTGCCTCCCACAGGTAGTTAAGCCAATTAATGAGAGCCACTGACCATAAAATTTTGATGCCCATAATCCCAAGGTGCTCACAAGGAAAACGCCGGGCACTTTGGGAAAGGGGAGATCGGGGGAAATGCTGGCAGGCCAGGAGCCAAACGCTGTTTCCCATCGTTGTGGCTGCAGGGAGGTGGGTGAGAGCTCGTGGGGCAGCGAGAGCCAGGCAGGGGGCTGGGGGCTGACCCACAGCCCCACGGTGCCCTGTGGGGCTGCAGCCCTGGCGCGAGAGCTGCAGCTCAGGGAAAGGCAGGAGGATGCCCTGGCTGGCCACAGGACAAGAGCTGTAAATCTGGGCAGCTCCTGAAACATGGAGGCTTTTAACAGGCTGTAATTGAAATATATAAACTTGAGGTGGAGGAGATCCGACAACGCCAGCCAAAGCGGCCGTTCGCAGGCTTGGCTGGAGCAGAGGGCAGCGAAGCACCCACGGGCGAGGAGGAGCGGTGCTGGCAGCCACAGCCCAGGGAGCCCTCGCCCCCACCCACAGCCACGGCCCATCCTTTTTCCGATGTCCCTTTCCAAGGTCTGAGCACTGAGACAGTATGGGGTGACCTGAGCAAGGGGCTACGGGGGTGGGACTGGAAGAGAAGCTGCTTTTTGACTGTCCTTTCCCAGTTATGCTGGAACACTGGTCCCCAGTTTGGGGCTGGAGTGCAGATGCTACATTTCCCAGCCTGGAGCTATTAGCTGTGCTAGAAGCCCAAATGCATCATCTTCCTTCGCCCTCCTCCCTTTGCAATCAGAACATTTCAGCATAGGGGGGGAAAAAAACAAACAAACCATAAGTGTTTGTCCCCCCCCTTCCTCTTCCTCCCGCCCCCACCCCGCCCTCTCCATCAGTCCTTCTGTTGGAGATGAATTTAAAAAAAAAAATTCTTCATTTGCATTTATTCTGAAAGTGGAAACCATGCAGGGGGAGGGAAAAAATAAAAACAGCTGACAGCAAAGTTTTATTATCCCCATTGGGCGGCGAGGAGCAAATCAGTAATTTTTTAACAAGCATTTAAGCTCCTTTGCCGAGTGCCTCTTTGAGCCTTGATGCACCTGCAGCCTGGCACAGCCAGGAGGGGGGTTAATGAGGACCTTTGATGGGGAGCAAGCACAGCTGATGGGTAACAGCACGCGTTCTCCCATCTCGAGCTAAAGATCCTTGCGGTGATGAGCTGGGACCTCCCCAGATCCACATGCGTTGCTGCGGCTGCTGGAGATGGAGCCTGTCCGGTGGGTAAGACCCACTCACATGGACCCATCGCGGGCTCCACACCTCCCCAGATGATGCTAGCAGGATGGCTCACTGCTTTTTGCATCCAATAATTCTGCAAAGCTTGGCCAAGTAGCCTCTATGCTCCACCCCGGGGACCTCAGACCAGGCATCTCTCGCCTCCCCCACCTAGAGGTGTTTTAATAATGATAATGGTTACAAAACTTGACCACAGCTGCTGGGAAAGAGCCAACTCAGCGAAGCGCTGGCTACAGAAGAACTCCACAGCCTCGGAGCTGGCACAAAAGGTCATCTCTGTCTCCCTCACACCTCCCCACCAACTCCCGTCCAGCCCCACGCCAGCGCTGCCCCTTCCCGAGTGCAGGCCCCCAGGACTGTGGGTGCCGGCCCCCATCACGCTGCTTTGCTGGAGGTCCAGCACCTCCAAGCCAAGAGCTGCAGGGCTGGAGCGAGTGGCAATTTGTGCTTCGCAAATTGCAAGTGGTAGCAAGCTGGGGACGTTACACCAGCACCGGGGACGCTACGCCCGCACCGGGGGCAGAGCAAAATGCTGGAGAAGCAACTCCCCCCAGAAGCGGGGACCGCGGCACAGCACCCTTCCTCCTCCTCCCCATTTGCACACCGCAGCTTCCCAACGCCCAGTTCAAACCCCACTCCGCCACACCCTCGAGCCTCACTGAAAGACCCCTCCAGCCTGCAGCCTCCCTCTGTTTCCTCCCCAACATGCTTGGAAAGAAAATATTACCAGCAGGAACCTCAACAGCCTTGTCCATGCACGCAGCACCCTGGGGACACCCACACCCGCTTGCCTCCTCTTCTGACCCCAAGATGGACCGCAGCCAGCCTGCCCCTGTCCCCCTCCCTGGGCACCGAGCCCCGGCTTCACGGGGATGCTCCCCACAGCCCCGGGCTGTGCTCCACGCCGTGGGACATCGCTCACACGTGTCCGTGCGTGCCAGGCGTGTCCCTGGGGCGCAGAGGCAGCCACCGTGCACCCCGGCTGGGATCAATGCGTGGCAACGAGGAGAATCAATTTCTATAATTAAACCCTGCACTGCTGGGCTGTATGCCTCCCGCCCTGCTCCCCCCAGCAGACACGGCAATGGGGTCTTTCAGCCCCACGGCAGTGGCCCATGGGGACCGCTGCTCCCAGCCGGTGCCAAGGCAGCACCCACCTGGGTCCCTGCAGCAGCGAAGGGCACCCAGGACCTCCCTGCTCCCATGGCTAGGCTTCGGTACGGAGAATTTCGTAGTGGAAAAGAAAGCAGAGACAGGCACGGGTGGGTGTTTCCCACCAGGCTGGGCCTTTGCTGCGAGGCTGATGCAGGGAGCACCAGGGGAAGAGAGGGAGAAAGAAGGGAGGAGGACAATGTGGGGGGATGGCCGTGCCCTTCCCTCCGGGGTGGAGGTGTCCAGCCAGGATGGAGCAGGTTCATGCCCCAGGCTCGCACCCACCCCAACGCAGCAGAGAGGTGCCTTTATCCACCTTTCCCTAAAGGGAGAAACCACATTTTGGGGGAGCTGTGCAGCTTTCCTGCGTGGGGAACCGGGGCTGAGCCTGGAGCCAACCCTAACCTCCCCACCAGCGCTAACCCCACCACGTCCCAGTCCCGTGCAATTGCCACGCCAGTTCTCAGCATCGCCCCCTGGCCAGAGCCACCCAGGTTGCCCCCCCACCCTCTCCCATTCCAGCCCACCTCCCCAGGAGGGGGACAAGCACCTCCCAGACCACAAGCAGGACATTCCAGAAAAAACGAACGGGGCGAGCATCCCTCCCTGCCCATCCTGCTGGGAGGGACAGCTCCTGACAAAGACTAAAGCTCCCTTTGCACAAAGACACCAGCCCTTTGGCAGCCCTGCCAGGGCCTGTGGCTCCTCACTCTCTCCCCCCCTCTCCTCCCAGCCCCCCCGGGGGGGATTCGCACCCTACCAGCAGCTCCCTGGGGGAACAGGGTGCCTGTCAGAAGGAGCACAGAGCCATTTCCACAGGCATGTGAACGCTGGCAGCTTCGGGGGAAGTCTGGTGGGAGATAATTAGCACATTGGAAAGGTATTCCTCATTAAAATGAGGGAAGAGCCACCACTGGGGCTGGAGAGACCATGTGGCTTCGGGCAGCTCTGGTGGGGGCACTGCCCTGAACCCCGGGCTGGGTTTGCTGGGAAGGGGTGGATCCTGCACAGCAGCCCCCGCACCAGCAGCAGTGTGAAAGTCATGGAGCAACTGGAAGGACTGAAAAGCATCTGCGCCCCCACGATCCGGGTGCTGGCAGACCTTGAGCAAGTTTGGGGTCCCTGGGACTGATCCAGCTATAGGAGAGGGCTGAATTCCCTGCCTGTCAGGGAATGGGGTACACCCACCCCCTGCATGGACCGGCCGAGCAGAGGGACCCCTTCCATCTCCATCCTTAAGCGAGAGCTGGCTGGATGTGACCTCCCTCCCACCCCCTGAGACGCCTGTGAAGGGGCGCAGCTCCCGAGGGCCCCATGGCTGGTGCCAGGCGCGTTCCCAGAGCCAAGCACAGCCAAAACCAACTTCCCTGGGAGTTGGGTGCTGGCACCCACGCAGCAGCGGGTGGGCGCAGGGGCTCAAACATCGCCACTCCCCAGCCTGTCTTACCTCAACCAGGGCAAAAATGGAGAGAACAAAGAGGGGAGAGGCTGCGGGGCGAAGGCTGGGCGCTCCCCGCGGCGCGGGCGGACAAAGGGACCCCCACCCACAGGCAGCACAGCCCTGAAACACATCTCTGTCACCCACCGGGGCTGGCATGGGGCAGGGCAGCGCTGGTGGCCACAGCACACGGTGCACACGCGTGCACACCCACATGCACACCCACCCACCCCTGCTCCCGTGTGCACACACAGCGGGGGGAGCAGACCCTGCCGTGGCTCTCCTTCACCCCCTGAACACGCAGGGAGCAGCCGGGCCATGGCACAGGGCAGGGGGAGGGCAGGCAGCCTTCGGAGTTATTTTAAGTTTCCCTCCCCGCCGCCTCCCCCCACGCCCAAGCCCAGCCCGGGATGCACCAGATTTTTTCCTCCTCCTGCAAGGATGCTGAAAATATCTCACAAGGGGCGACCTGCAGCCCGGCGGCTCGTCCTGCCCTTTGTGTCTCAGCAGCGGCTTGGGGGGGGAAGGAAAAAGGGGAGAGAGCAGGTAGGAGAGCAGCCTGCAGCCTCCCTCCTCCTCACCCATCTGTCTCCTCAAGCTCACAGAGAAAGGAAATCAAGAGTCCGGCAGCATCCAGCCCGGCTCGGTCAGCAAAACATCATGTTTAATGCACAACGCTGCAACAACGGAGCTGAAACAGCCCAGCCATAGGCACAATAACGCTTCGAGCATCCCCGGTGAGCCCCCGCCCCCAAACACCCCATCGCTCCAGCTCCCCACGCTGGTGTTTCTAGGACAGCGGCTCTCCAGCTACTTTATCCCTTCGGAGCAAGGCGGCCCCGACAACAAACAACCCAGAGAAGCCACATCACAGCCAGCGCCGGCTCAGCATCCCCCAGCCCCTCGGTCCCCTGTCCTGGGGGGGGGGGGCACCGCATCCCCGGTGCGGGCAGCCGAGCCCTGTGCACACCCCTCCAGAGCACCACAACCCCACGCACACCCTTCCTGGGTGTCACTTCACAGCCGGCAAACTCCAGCGCCGGGAGCAGCGATTTTCCCCCCGGGCATCAGCACCACTGCCCCGGCGACGTGGAGGGAGGAGGAAAAAAAACCACACAAATAAAAAAAATACCTGCTACTTAAGAATGGATGCACATAGTGAGAGTGACATGCCTTGAGAGGGTGTATTCCCCATTTCTGCTCTGCTTGCTCGCTTTCTTTTCTTTCCTTTCTCTCCGCGAGGGGCTCAGGCCCAGCCAACCATGGGAGACGGAGGCAGGAGTGCGAGCGAGCGGGCGCGCGGGTGCGAGCGCGCGCCGGGGTGTGTGCGCGTGGGAGCGCGCAGCTCGGCGATGTACAAAGGAACAAATGGGAAAAACACATTAGCTCATGATAGATTAATGTGCGGGGAGACGGCTCCCCCTCTCCGCTCCCTCTTAAAGGCCCCTACGTTTTATTCGGCGATAGGTGGCTAGCCCAAATGCCAGGAGTAATCGGGGTGGCGTGCAGTTGCCATCATGTGCCATCAGCCATCGACAGCAGGAGAGGCAGCCAGACCCACGGGGGATGCCCAGGAGAGGCAGCCCCAGGTGATGTGCAGGAGGAGCGTTCGTAAGACACATACCTCGAAAGGGGACAGCAAAATAGCATTTGCACCTCTCTTGGGAGAGGGGCGGGGTGGGTGGCATCCTGCCGCTGTCCTGCATGGGCAGCGGTATTGCTTCTGCTGTAAAGGTGTGGGGGGGGGGGAACCGAAGCAAAAAGGGTGGTGGAAATGCTGCCAGCAGAGCAGTGACCATACCTGGCCCTGTGGGACTGGCAGCTCCCAGCTAACGCAGCAACGTGGCTTGTCCATCATTTGGCAGCTGCAAATGCCCTGCACAAGCAGCCGAAGAGCCTCTGTAGCAGAGCGCCGATGGCATCGGGGTCCCCGCCTGGCGGTGCCCACCTCGGTGGGGTCCCGGCCACGGGCTCTGAGCACTCGTGGTCCGGGGGGAGAGCAGCCCCCACAGTGTGACAGGTACACGAAGGTGCCCCGCTGGCACCTCACCCCAGTTGGCACCTCCTTGCCAAGAGAAACAAACCTGAGCTCCACCGGGGAGAGAGAGGGCCGGAAAAAATAAATAAGCAGGCGCTTTGTTTTGCACAATTTCCCGGGACCAGCGAGAAGGGCTTACAGGCTTCCTCCCCTTCCCTCCGCACCAGTGCTGGTCCCATGGCGGGGAAGGGGAGGTGGAGGAGACATCAGCTAACCCCGACCCCCCGCAGCCCCCACGCTCCCCGCAGCACTGCATTAGCTGGAGAGCCGCTGCCCAGCGGCACGGGGGAGCGTGGCAACGCTGGCTCCATTAGAGAACATCCGTGGGGCGAAAGCCTTTTCCAGCGCCAGCGAAGTGCATCTTGATGGGGCTGACATGCTCCTGACAGCAGGACGCCCCAGTATACACAGCCGGGGGGGCCGGGGCATCCCAGGGCTGGCACGGGCTGTGCACAGGGACAGGGCCCGCTGCAACGTGCTGCCTGTCCCTGCTCGGTGATGAACCGCAGCAGGCTCGTCCCGTGCTCCCAGGCAGCCCCATCATCTCACAAGGCACGCCATCGCCACCTCGCACCCCTGCAACTGCATCTTGCTGCAGTGGGAGAGGGGGAGAAGGGGAGCTCTGCCTGCTGGCGGGGATGAGATAGAGGAAGAAAAAAGATGAATGAAAAATGGGAATGGAAAGAGTTGCTGTTAGACCTGGGAGTGCTTCAGAGATGTAATAAGAGGTGAAGTGTTTATAACACGGAGTGAAATCCTCTGGTCTGTGTCTCGCGGGTAGGCAGATTAGAGGAGCTAAAGTTCCACCCGGCATTAAAAGTCTCTCTAATATCAAATCCTAATCTGCCGCTCTCTAAGAGATGCTACCGGGAAAGTCTGAACCATCCCATGCCGGAGGGGACCGTGGCCGCCCCATGGGGCCATCCCACACCCAGGCGCCTCCCAAACCAAGTGAGATAACCTGCATGGGACAGATCCTGCCCTCCCCACAGGCTCTGGGGTTTCCCACGGCAGACCCCCGCACCGCTGCCTGCTGTGAACCCAGGGGGAGATTTCATTTGTACGGAGCACCAGGTGGGAAATTCAAGAAGAGAGGTGTAAACCGCTCCCTCCCGGCTGTGGGAGCCACCCAGGCCACCAAGGAGCAGATTAGAGACATTTTGGGGTATCTGGGATGGACATAAAACTGAGCCACCGGGAAGGGCCAAGACAACCTGATACAAACCCAGCAATGCTGTGACAGCTTACCTCCGCCTCCAACAAAGCCCCGCGCGTTCGGCACCGGCACCAGCACACTCAGCCCTGGCACCGGGGACGGGGCTGCACCATGGGGTGATGCCGGCTGACAGTTCCCCAACTTCGCAGCTTGCGGAAAGGCAGGGGTTTTGATCACGGCAGATCCAAGTGAGGTGGTGAAATGTCTCTAAATGAGCTGAAATGCAGTCTAATCGGCACATCTATTTTCTAACAAGTTACAAATTCCCTTCAGAGCTCCAGTCATTTCAAAAACACATTAAGGAGAAATATTTGAAAGCTAAAATGTATTAAACAAGCACTTCATCCTCATCAGCAGAGAGGTTATAGACCTTTGCTGGTCTCCTTCCAATAACCTTGCACGCAAGATACCACGAGGCAATCTCCTGTTTTCAAAAACCCATTAAAAACACGTGCAGGAGAGACCGGTCCCGGCAAGGAGGCTGGGTTGACACCCCCCCCCCGAGTGCCTTTGCAGGGGCCGGCAGGGCAGGACGGGGCGGTCCCGGCCCCCGGGGGCTCCCCTACGGCAGCCAACACCGTGGGCAGGGGACACAAGCCAACCCTCTCCCGAAATCACGGGAGTGACCTGAAAACATCCAAGGTTTCTTGGAAGAAAGCCGACAAGAGCGCAAGTCTATTTATTTCTGCTTTCTGAGGCTTTGCAAAAGGGGAAGGGAGAGGGAAGGTCCTGCAGCCACAAGAGAGAGGAATTTAATTTGAAAAGGGAAGCAGATATCACATATAACCACACGACGCCAGGAGCTGGCACTTCAGCAAAAGAGCCAACATCCCAGATCCACGCGAGAGCTGTGGGAATGGGATCCCACAGGGGCTGGCTCTCCCCAAAACACCCTCAACACCAACCCCGCTGCAGAGACCTGCAGCCTTTTTCCTTTCCAATAAAAGAGGGAAAAGGAAGAAAAGAGGCTCCTAAACCTTCTCCCATTCTCCCCAGCTCAGCTGCAGCCTCGCAGAAGCACGGTCGCCGTTTCACCCTCCCACTCCGAACCCCCCCAGCCCTGCAGAAGGGGCTCAGGGTCCCTTTGCCACTGGGCTGGATGGGAGGAACATGAAAGCTGAACCTCAGCTCTCAATTATTTATTATACGTTTCTTTTTTTGTCTGACTTGTCCTAAAAAGTCCTTTGAAGCACCCGCCACAGGATGAGATTTGGGTGCTCCTTGCCTTTAATTAGCCCTCCCCATGAACCAAGCCATCCTCATCCTCTCTCCTCTGCTGAACAGCCCAAGCTGGCCAGGGCAGCTCACACCTCCAGCAGGTGGGAAAGGTTTTGGGGAGCAGGAGCTCCTGCCACCTAGCCCCTGCAAAGGGCCACAAATGCCACCCACAGATGGGTGGGGGTCAGCACCACAGCCTCCCCCTCACCCAGGCCAGATCAGACAACCCCTGAGGATCCAGTGCCCCAAAAGTTTGATAGCATGATGCTAATAGGATGCTCTTATTAGCCCTGCGATATCCCTCCTCTTGGTCTCAGCAAACTCTCCCAACAATGAGTTCCCAATCTATGCGGCCATCAAAAAGGGTTTTCCTCTTACCGGTCTGACTCTGCCACGCACTTCACTGAGGAGTCACATCCCCCATTAACAGGGTGCTTCACAGCAGGCAAAGCCAAACCTGCCCCCCCAGCGTGGTCTCGGCAAAAAAAATGAGCCCCAGCTTGTCTGTGCCCCATCCTCAAAACCCACCAGCTCCACCCAAGGGGAGGAACCGAGTGCCTGGAAGAGGCTGTAAATGGGAGCATTGATACGAGCATCACCCGGGTACCCGGAGCCCTTGCCAGCCTGGGGGGGGGTTGCTCTGAGGTTGTCCCCCACATTACCAGTGGCTCTGACTGCTGCGTGTGTGGCAGCTCAGTCCAAAAAACCACAGCAGTAAGCAGGGACATGTCCAGGCTCTGTACACACATGTTCGGTGGGTGAAAGCCTGTCCATCCCATGTGCAATCCCTGCTGACCCATCCCAAAAGCAGGAGGGGGGCAGAAATGAAATCAGTTTGAGATGTCTCAGGCTCAGCCCTGCCCTCCAGCACCGTCCCCCTCCCCTCACTGCCTCGCCTGGGAGACTTTGAAGCAAAGCCTGAGCATCTGAAGCACCAGAGTCTGCCTTGCTCATATTTTTAATATAGCTTCACACGGAGCCATCCCACACACATCTGTCCCCCTCGGCACAGGCTCACATTCACCCGCGTGCCCAGCCGCTCGCCCACGCTGGCCACACAGCCACACGTTTCCATTTATAATGCACCCAGTCACGCACAAGCTCTCGCATCTTCATCCCGCCACACGCGGGCTTGGGGATGCGCCCTTTCCATTCCCCCCTCCAGACATATTCCATCTTCTTCCAAAATCCACCTGGAAAGCTTAAGAAAGCCTTTATGTTCCCTTCAAGCACCATTTGTATTGCCACCATCCAGCCCCTTTCCTCCTAAAAAACCACTCTCCACAGGGTCCTACCTGCAGCGCCCAGATTTCCCACTCCTGAGCAGCCCCGTTATGGGCAAAGAATAGCAGAACTGCACCTATAATGCTACAGCCTCTAAATAAGTTCCATATTATTCCTCTCCCAAATGTAAACCCAGGAAAACAGGCACAGAGCAGGGGAAGGGGCTTTGCCAGGTCCCTCCGACGCTGGAGCCAGCCCAGGGTCCCTGCTCTGCCCCAACTGCCTCAGTAAGTTCCATATTATTCCTCTCCCAAATGTAAACCCAGGAAAACAGGCACAGAGCAGGGGAAGGGGCTTTGCCAGGTCCCTCCGACGCTGGAGCCAGCCCAGGGTCCCTGCTCTGCCCCAACCCATGGAAATCTCCCTCCGGGACTTCAGGGAAGAGGCTGGAGCACTCCAGAAATGAGTTGCACAAGGAAGAAAAAGATATCTAGAAGAGGGGAAACATTGCAGAACCTGAATAAATTCCCCAGCCTGCCCCACATAAGGATAAAACCAGGAAGAGCTGGCTGCCCAATTTCACAGTGACTGGCAAGGGCTTAATAACAGTTAAATAATACATGTATTGGCAGATGTTTATAAGCAAAGCCACCACCAGCAAATAGATTTTATTGTCTCAGAAAGGGACCCTTTGCTGCCTCCGTGTCCCTTCCCATCTGGAGCGCGCAAGGAAGCCGACAGTCCCTCTCAGAGCCTGTCCGCACCTGATTTCCACCGGGAACCAGTCTGCAAAGCTCACGTGCTCAGCAAGCTCTGAAGACCGAGCGATCCTCATCCCCCAGCAAATCCAGGCATGCAGAGCGAGGCGACCACCCCATCCTCCATGGAGGCGGGTGGTAGAAGGAGGTGACAACCTTCAACCACAGCGGCTTGAAGGGGAAGGGTTTGAAACTGTAGAAATTTAAATCCTGAAAGAGAAGAGGTGCCTTAGTCAGGGAGTTTGGACCCTCGGCTTGTTTCTTAGGAAAGGAAAAAAATTTCAGCCCTAATGTAGAAACCCAAATCCCAAGGTCTGAGCCAGATCCTCGCCCACCCACAGTCACGCTAGGGTCGAGGCTCACCCGCAGCAGCACACGGGTGTCATTATACAGCTATACCTATTGCTGCACATCTGGATTGCGTGTCTGAATCCACAGGGATTGACCCAGGTATAACGACCGCTGTATATAAATACCCAGCCCTGTCACACTATTAAAGTCAGCTGGTGGCTGGAGCGAAGCCGCTGGGAGCTGGACCTGGGTCGTGGAGGGGATGCTGCATCTCACGTGCTCTGGGATGCTGTTTGGATGCTGCATCTCACGTGCTCTGGGATGCCGGACGGCAGAGGCCGTGCAGGCACAAGGTTCCTGGGGTGACGTGCTCCAGCAGCTCCCTGTTGCTGCCATTATCCACTGCTTTCTTCTGGGCATCGGGAAGAAAAGTCCATGGCAACTGAGGACAGATGTGACCATGACTTGTAATCGTGCTCCGCAGCCAGCACATTTTGGGGCTGAACGAGGCACCCATGTACCAGACACACTGCAAACCGTCTGTGAGGAGACCTGCCTCCTGCCACCCGTGCAAGGAAGGGTGACCTATAATTGCCCAAATTTTACAGCAGGGAACCTGGGCAAGGTCACACAGGGGAACCCAGGGCTGGACCCCCACTTCTAATCCCCAGCCCAGTCTCTCCAGCTCAGCCGGGGTGCTGGGGCTGCCCTCTCCCCCATGGGTTTGACAGGCAGGCTGTGAGGAGGAGGGTGGGATGTGCTGTGAATTACGCCAAATTTTTGCAGGTTGCGGCCAGCTTCCCGGGCTAGCGTTAAAGAGGAGGTGCTATCTTTCATCAGCCGGTAGCCAGGTTTCTCTCCGCAAGTGCTGTGTGGGCAAAGAATTGTTGATGCATAATGTATGGACGTCTGAGCAGGAAGGGGATGGAGCGAAGAGGATGAATAAGAAAAGGAAAGGGGCGGAAAAGAGGTTGAGAGTCAGGTCTCCTCCCTCTTCACCCCAGATTTGGCATCTTTCTCTGCTGTGCGTGGACCCTTTGCTCCCTAAAGCCTCGCAAAACCGCCTGCCCTCCTCGGCACAGCTCCATGGGACCTTTGGCCACGCCGAGGGCTGTCCACAGAGTCTGGCCGTTAAATGGGGACAGAGCCCCAGCAGCGCTGCTCCTTGGTGGCACAGCAGCCCATGGCCACAGGACAGACCTAGGTACAGGACAGACAACTCTGCATCCTCGCAAGAGACATCTGAGCCTCCCCCTTTCCTGCAGAGCCATCCCAGCAGCCACCCTACACAGGGGAAGAAAAGCCAGATGCTTTATGAGGTTTGATTTCTTCCTGCCATTTTAAGGGACTTAATCGGCTGGCTTTGCTGATTGCGGAGACGACCGATATTTCCACTAACCAGGCAAGGAATCCTGCACTGACCCCCGGCCGTGGTGGCCTGGGGGGAGGACAGGCTCAGGGCTCACCAGGCTCGGCTGACTCGATCTGCCCTTTCCTTTATCGCTCAGGATACCACCAGCCCTGCCTCTAGCAGACCCCCTTGCAGATGCAGCTTAGGAGGCAATAGCAGGGTCTTCCATCAAACAGAGAGAGGAAAAAAACAAACCCAAAGCCCCCTGTACCAAGCTGGCCACAGCCTCAAGACAATGTTGGGGATGTAGCAGCAGCCAAGAGGTCAGTGCAGGCTGGAAAACCTGCCCCGGTGACGGCGCGGGACTTCCCCGTGCCTGGGACCTGCTGGCAGAGCCACGCACGAGCCTTGACCCTGCGAGGACAGCAAGAAGGACACATTAGTACGGACAGTGGAAATTACTTTAGTTCACCAGTATCTTACTAGTCACCAGGGTTTAGTGAAGGTTGTGGGAAACAGGAACCATTGGGGAAGCCCGCAGAAGGCTCCCTCCTGCTGCGGGGGTTTCTCCAAAGCCTCAGGGCAGCTCAGGAAAAAGCCAAGGTGTTTGCTGGGAAGTTCAGCGATGGGACAAGAGAGACGAGTTATCACGGGCTGATCACAGGCAGACACTGACAGTTAAAAAGGAAGGAGACACGCTGGGGCAAGCAGGGAGAGGTCCTAGAAAGCCATGAGAGCAAAAAGCAGCAGCTGATTTATTTTTTCTTTTTGTGCTGGGAGGAGGAAAGGCAGCAGAGAAGAGCAAAGAGCAGAGCAACGCAGCAAAACCATCAGGCCTGAAGAGCCACCTCCCTCTGCAGCAGCGTCCAATGTGGGCGTGCTTGGGGCAAAATGGTGTTTGTCAAGGTCAAGAGCAGCCCTGCACCGCTGGAGACAGAAGCGGAGGAGTTCCCAGTGATGGGCTTTAGAGGGGACTGGGAAGAATCGAGTTTGGGTAATATTCTGTGCCAAAAAAAAAAAAGGGGGGGGGAACCTTAAGATTAAGACACTGTGGAAGGGGAGACGCAAGGAGAGAGCTGAGTCATGGCTAACACCTCGCTCGCGGGTAAATGCCACAGCCTGAGCAGAGCAGCAGAGCAGCGCTGTCTGCAGCAACCAGAAAAGAAAGGAAAAAGCGTAGGGTAGAGGATTCGGAGGCAGGGATTAAATATTATTTACCATGGCTGTGCTTGAGCTGATGGCTAGACAGCCACCAGGAGACAGCACAGAGGCAATCCTGAGTCATTAGCAGAGACGTAGTGAGAGCTCGCAGACCCTGGGTGCTCCTCCCAGTGCCCCGAAGTAAAAGCATGCGATGGAGAAAGAATCGCATCAGAGGCAGCAATAACTTGGATTTCTCCAGGTCCTTGCTCTCCTGAAGCAGAATTTTCTCTGCTTCAAGCGAGAGGGTCCTTGGGCTGCCCATGACATCCACGGCACCAGCTCATTTGTGAGGAGAGGCTGCCCTGTGTGGAAGGATGCAGGGGGAGCCTGTGAATCACACATCGCACAGGGCGGCCACACTGGGAAAGCTCAGAAGGTGGAAATGTCTAAAAAGAGAGAGTTCGAAGGCTATTTCTGTAGCAGAAGGAACCAGAAATCTGGGTCAGAAGGGATAGGAGACACATCAGTGGCTTGCTAGATGAGAAAGACGTGTTTCTCCAAACCTGGAGGATGAGGTCCCCAATGCCAGCAGCTCAACCATGCCCCACTGCAGAGCTCAGGGTCCCGGGGGTGTCCCCAGCTGGGGGTCAGGGACCCGGTGCCATTTCCAGCAACACCCTGCAACTGCAAAGCACAAAGCGTCAAGGAGGTTACAGGGATCTGCCTTTTGCGTATGGGTTAACGGAGACATCGATCCTGCACAGGTCGATCCTGCCCAAACCCCCCCAGCCGGTCAATACTGAAGCATGCCTGAAGTCCGTTTTCCCCCAGCGCTGTGCTGTGCTCTCGCCCCGGGAGGGCGAGGCGATGGGCGGCAGTTTGGGATGACACGCTCCACGGCAATCAATAAGCAACAGGAGCATTGCATGAGGTTTTCTTCTTGCTTCCCACTGACTCACTGATCTGGACTTGGCAATACAAATGTGGTTGATTATCTCTCCTGCCATACAAAAAGAAGGTTTTTGGCAAAGATTTCTAGAAAACTTGGGTTCATCCCAGTACAAATGAGGAAAACTTTTGAAGAGTCAAAAACACACAGGATGGGAAAAAAATCTTTTCCTGAAAAGCTAAAGCCAGATGACTGCATCTCTCCTCTTCCCTACAAAGGCGGCAGCATCTTCCTGCGCTCATGGTACTTTCTCCATTTGATTTATACAGTAAAATACCCTCCTTCCCAGCTTCCTTGCCCTGGTCTCCTTCAGCTAGAGAGAAACTCCTTTGAATTTGTAAGAGGACAGCAAGGCAGGCAAAGCCACCTGAATGGTGAAACCATTTTAAGAGGAATTTGCAAGGAGCTGGTGAGCCCTGAGGAAGCCAGCTCCGATAGACTTTTTCCTCCCTTGTTTTCCTGAAATGCAGCAGCAGCTGCCAGCAGACTGTACCTTTAAATCAGAGACAGGCTGATCCCCAGGATAGCAGCTGGAAAGGGCATATCCATAGCTCCGACAGGGATAAGAGCCTCTGCAGTCCCTGGGAATTAGCAAACACGGGCCGACAGAGTGGAGCCTGGAGCCTGCCTGGCTGCAGGTATTTAAGAGGCTGCGAAGATGATGTTCAGCCCCACGAGCTGGCGGGGAAACAAAATAGGAGTCAAATGCGTGATGCAGAGGAGCTGCAGAGGACGGGCGAGCTCAGCTCACCCAGCAGCGGGACCGATGCGACAGGACTCAGGCTTGGCTTGGACCATGACCAGGAGGGCACAGCCTGCACAGAGGGAAGGGCTCACTCCCCCCTCCTGCCAGAGCTCAGAGCCTGAGGAGCATCAGCTGTGAAGGAGCAGAGCTAGAAAACTAAACCAAAACCCACCCCAAAAAAGTGTGGGAATGGCGCAGGGGGGCAGGAGCAGAGGCACTCGCACACTCCTGACCCTGCCCACTCCCTGCATGCGTCTAAGCCCCAAAGGGCTTCCTGATATGATGCTATTTAGGATAGAAACACCAATCACATTTCCCTTCAATGTGATCTTATCAGGGTTGGGCTTGCCAGCCGGAGCTAATTAAATCCTGGCTGCAGTCACTACTTAAATGAAAGTTTGTTTCCTGCAATAGCAAAGCCGAGGATGGAGGCAGCCTGTGCTTTCTTCTATCTAGCAAGAACATCTGCCACAGCCAACTCACATTGGTCCTACCTGCTCCACAGCTGTATGCACAGCACCAGAGTGAGAGCCCCCTTCCGGGTTTGCCCAGGCTTAACATCCCCAGTGTTTGCAAGAGGCAGATAACGTACATGAGGGGCCACGTGCAGGAGCCAGCTGTGATTCCCGGGGTGGGAGGTGCTGCTTTCTTTAGCATTGAGCCCTGCCTGGGGTTACAAGGTGCATGATGCTACCAGTGGGCACCAGGTCCATTGCGAGAGCTCAGGAGAACCCCCAGAGCTTTGATTTACGTGTTTTGTTGCTATACTGACGCAGCACAAGGCATCGCAGAAACAACCTGGATCCCAAAAGCAACAGCTGTCTCGAGAGATTACAGCCCAGCCGCAGCACAAAGTTACCCTGAAGACAGCAGGCTGTGCTTGCATAGCCAGGCACTCAGTTCAGAGCTGCAAAAGAAATTTGACTTCCAGTTCACGGGGGCTAGCAGAAGGCAGCCAGGAAACACAGCTCTTACCCCTTAACCTACCCCTGGCCAGGAGGCAAAGCCATCAGACACCTTCCAGCAGCTGACGAACAAAGGAAAACAAGAAATAAAAAGAGGAGATGGGGGACCAGCAAAGCCCCCAGTGTTTCTGGCACGCTGGTGCCCCGTGAAGGCTCGTGGCTCTGCCGAGGAGCCCGCAGTGGCCGTGCGGCACAAG
>NW_008794887.1:427629-429462 GCF_000699145.1 Aptenodytes forsteri | reverse complement strand
GGGTGCCGGGTGAGGGCTGGTGGCTCTGCCGAGGAGCCCGCCGTGGCCGTGCGGCACAAGGGGTATCCCCCAGCCGTGCTCCCAGGCAGCGCCTGGCCCAGTTTCCATGACCCATAAGCAACGGGAGGAAATCACCCAGACTGATGCACCGAGTGCTTTATTAGGAGATCTTTACCGCAGGACAGGAATGTTAAAGTGCCACTTGCCGTTTGAAATCCAGGGATGCTCTGGTGCAGCAATACGCTTTCTCTTCTGGTTTCCTCCAGCTAATCCCACCTGCTCCTCATGTGGCTTCTGCTTTAAGGAGACTTCAAAAGGCATCACAGCTTTAAAATGTTGGGGAAACCTCCCTAATCTACCTTCCACATCACTAAGTCCTCATAGTCCTAAGAAGCCCTCACAGGCATTAACCCAACAGCCAGAGTCTATCCCCTTGGTACAGGGAATAGCACAATACTTTAAAGCTAAGGAGAGAGGATGATCATACAGTTAAAGCACGGACAGAAAACCCGATAGCCGGGGATCCAGTCCCATCTGCCATATGCTTCCTCCGGGACTCTTCATCTCTATTTTTGGGCGATCCATACTTGCCTGCCTCTAAGGGAAGGTGGGTGGCGGGGAGGCTATCACAAGCTGTTGTGCTTTGCGGGACTTTTTTTAGTGTTCTTATGAAAGCTGGGTACCAATTTGCAGAGTAAATTGGATAGCCTCATCATCCTAAGACATGTCCATTCAGTACAGTCTGCGTGAGCTCTGGCAGCCACAGCCCAGTCCGCTCAGGAGCAGCAGAAGCTGCTGGGGACAAGGGCTGAGGAGCATCGTGAACATCCAGAGCTGGACACCAAGGGGTTCTGCAGACCAGAGCAGCGTGCAATGCACAGGGCAGGGAGGGGAGAAACCAGGACCTGCCAGACCCTCACAGTTGGGCAGGTTCTGTCTGGCTCCATTCACAACGTCAGTCTCTGACACCAGGACCTGACAAGTTGTCCCCAAAAAGCTCAGAGCAAGAAGGAGATGAAAGAAAAAAAAACAAATGTGCTTACATGCTCCCACCCCTAATTCAACCTGTCTGGAAACCAGCTCTCCAATAAGCCCGTTCAATACCACTTGAGTCCAGAAGACGCAGCAAATAAATCATATTCCTGGGATGGAAGAGCCTTCACCCAGAGCCTGGCCGTGCGAGTGCAGGGGATGCCCACCGGGCATGCAGGAGGTAGCGTGGAAAGCCTGTCTCGCTGCAGGAGGTTTGCACACCCGTGTTCAGGTTTTGGGGCGACAACCTCACCCACACAAGGCACCGCAGACAGCAACCTGGGTGGCTGGTTGCTCCTCCCTCGTCCATCATCCCGCAGGGCTGAAGGCTGTCGTTAGCCAAGGAGAAGGGAAGGAGCCGGAGTGATCCTTGCTCTCACACATAGGTGCCTTCCCTTTCGCAAACGTTGCCAGTCAGGGAAGAAAGTGAGATGAAAACAGCTCCCGAGGGAGAGCGGGCAGCTGGAGATGGCAGGAGAGGAGGGAGGAGGCAGGGGGAGGAATCCCAAGATGCCTCGCTACCGAGTTCACGCTGAGTGGAATTGCTGGCAATTTTGTAACAGAAAAACAATTTGGGGAGGAATCCCAAGATGCCTCGCTACCGAGTTCACGCTGAGTGGAATTGCTGGCAATTTTGTAACAGAAAAACAATTTGTGTGAATCTTGGGGGGGAAAAAAAAAAAGAAAGAAAAAAAGCCTGTCAGCAGGGTTGGAGGCAGGAGGGGAGAAGCGGGGCCAGGGGCACCGTGCACTGAGTGAGGGGCCCCACGACGGTGCCCCCCGGGCGGGGAGGGGGGGGGG
>NW_008794887.1:416620-425354 GCF_000699145.1 Aptenodytes forsteri | reverse complement strand
CCTCCCCGACCCCACCCAGCTGCTCAGCAGCGCCCTTCAGCTCCACAACCCATCTGCGTCTCGATATCCATCAGGCCCTGCAAGGTGAGCATCCCCCCAGCGCACCCAGGTGCAAAGCCGCTCCACACCGCTGTCAAAGGTGCTAATAGCTGCCGCCAGCGAGCCCAGATCCGGAGGTAACCGCAGACCTCGTTACAGCCAAGGAGCCTGCCAAGTATTTTTTCAGGCTCAATGGAAGGAAAAATTAAACCCATTCGCTATATAGAGCGGCTACACACAACAGAAGTTACTGCCTAAACATTTAGCTGGCAAAGCCTGAGGATTTCCCCCCAGAGCCAAAGAAGCCATGAACACGCTCGCAGACCCCAGGGCAAGGCTGGATCAACGCTGCCCTCCCAGCCCAGCCAGGATTGCACTGAGTGGTGTTAACGATCACGCCAACCAAGGTCTGCGAAGAAGTAGAGAGATGGCGTTTATTGAGCCCAGAACTCGCCGGAATGACAGATTTAGGGTATTCTGCACAGAAACCAGACCTGTTTGATGATTGCTCCCGTTGCCCTGGAGACACAACGGGCCTCAGCATTATTTATGCTTTTTCAGTGACCAAGACAGCACCAGGATGATACGGCTCATTGATTTCCCTAATGAAAACCTTGGTGAACCATAATGTCGGACCACAAAATAGCGGTGGATCACATGAGCCAAAGAAGAGCCAGTACGAACTGCTGTTACACCCGGATGGCTCGAAACCAGGATCTTCCCCACCTGCGTGTGGAGCCAAGGAAATAACTGCGCAACCCACATGAATGAGCCGGCCTTCATCTCCGCTGGTGCCAGGACTCCTGGCATCTCCTAAGCCACGGTGCTTTCCTAAGTGATTTTTCCCATCAATGGGCCAAACTGCGGAATAACCAGGAGTTCTCATCCCTCCACCTGATGCTTTGATAAAATGCCTGAAGTACAGGGTATAAAGATCCCAAATCCCAGTAAACCAACCTCATCACCACAGGGATGCAGGGAGAAGGGGTGGGGATGCCAACCCTCTTAAATATCAATAATTACTATGCCTGAAAAACACACACTTTATACAAATGTTTAAGAAACCTAGAAGAATAGAGGGGTGGGTGTGGAAAAACTCCAAATTTCTTCTCCCAAATTATCAGCAAACTGCCTCCTGCAAAGCTGACAGTCAGAAACAAAACAGTCATTACACTACAAACCGGTGATGGGAGAGAAGAAATCTGTCAAGCTGGTTTGCGATTAGATATTAAACATGCAAATCGGAGCTGCAGCCTAACGAAGAGCAGACCAAGGGGTCAGCATTGGGAAGGAGGGCAGCGGGAGCTGGGTGGCTCCAGGGAAGCCACAGCCCAGCCACAGGCAGCGGAGAGATGCGACGGGACAGTAAAAAGCAGGCAGAAAGGAGCTCAGAAGATGGGGGGAAATGGGCAATTGGGGTGGAGGAGTTGCTGGGAATGGAGAAACCCTGGATAAAGCTGGTGGGGAACAAGGCAGCCGTTTTTCGCAGGTTTTCTGAGGCTGACATCAGGCTGAGTGCGCAGCCAAGACACCAGGCAAAACACACGCCTGGCGGGGCAGGACCCACTCTCCAGTGAGGCTTTGAGCAGCTGCTTTTTTGGGAGAGGGGCAGGAGCCACAACGGGCCAGGGCTGCAGAGTGGGGAGGCAGCCCGGGACCCCACCAGGTTTGGCAGCAGGGGAGGTGCTTTTTCTGTCCCCATGGGACACGTCCATCCCTAACGAGCATCGGATGTGCCACAGGGCTCAGTCCCAGGGGATGGGAGGCATTAGGATGGCAGCAACCAAACTGGCAAACCCTGCTCGCCTCACTGGGTTATCCTCTGCCAGGAGCCACTACAAGACACACCAGCATGGCACATCCGCATGAGGACACCACAGGTCCTTCAGCACACAGGACCGGCATCTTCGCCGGCGACTCCTGAGCCTGGTTACAGGCAGATGTGGCACATCTGTTTGCAGCAGAGACCAGCCCTACCTTCAGCATCTCTGCAGTTTCCACAGCTATTGCACGAAGGCACCGCCACCTCCCCAAACCTCCCAGATGACCCTGCAGGAAGCCAGGCAGGTTACAGCAGCGGTCACAGCCTCCAGCAAAAAAACAAAACCAAACTCTGCTTGCAAGCAGCCTCTCCCTGGCTTGGAGCAGATGCTGTTGCAGCTTCACCCAGTCAAGCTGCCTGAGCAAACCCCATCCCACAGCGCTGGCACCCATCGAAGGTGGGGAGGCAACGGGGAGGCTGATGACACCGGGGTTTGTTTAGTCTGAACAAGAAGAGACCAAGGAAGACACGATGAAAGGCTTCAAAGACATAAAGGGCAGCAGCAGAGGACAGGAATAATCTGTTCTTCGTGTCTGCTGCGGAAAGGACAAGAAATAATGGGCTTAAACTGCAGCAAGGGACATTCTGACTAGATGGTAAGAAAAACTTTCTAATAATAAGGACTACTAGAGCCCTGCGACAGGCAGCCCAGGAAGGCAGTGGGATCTCCATCACTGAAGGCTTTTAAGAACAAGCCAGACAAATATCTGTCAGAAATTATATAGGAATAGTTGATCCTGCCTTGGGGCAGGGGATAAATTAAATTACCTTTTAAGGTCCCCTCCAGCTCTCCCTTTCTGCGATTCCTTGTTAGCTCTGTCACCAAAGGCTGTATGCATTTAAGGAGAAAGCATTTCCCTAAGAAAACAAGCACATCTATCATCAGAAAAGTGCTGTCATTAGCAAAGCTAACGAGGCCGGTGCGCAGAGCCGTGCAGAGGTGAAGACCCACCAACCCAGGCGCAAAGATGCAGGATTGATTGGCTCAACGAGCCACCGGTCACCCCACGTGACGGGGCACTGACTCCCTGCAAAGGTGTCTGGGAGGAGAAACCCTCAAGCAAAGGCAAGATCCTTGGGCAGCGAAGTGCAGAGGCAAAGGAGCCCTCCTGGAGGAAAGGACCATTAGATTAGCAAAGTACTTCAGGCAGAGGGGGGGGAAAAAACAGTATAAGGCAAGATTTTTTTTGCCCGACCACTCTTTAGCACATTTTGGGAGCGTTTGGTTCCCACTGCTTGAGTAATGCCATTGCTGAGCTCTGCCCCAGCATGCCAGGAGCATCTAGAGCTACAGACGAGCTCTATCTATCCCAGGAGATGTACCCGCATGCGGGAAGAGGCTGCTTGGAAACTAGCAGGACTGATTTGCAGTTTAGAGCATCAAATCGTACTAACAGCGACAGGATTTCCCTTCCCCTTCAAAGACAAGCTCTTTCTTTGTGTCAGCTGTTTAGCATAAACCGAACAAGTGAGCCAGACCCATCTCCTACCTCCTGTAACCTTTACTCCCCACTGAGCCACTTGTCAGCTGTTTGCTGATCGGGTGCATAACTCTATCTGGGAGCGTTATCTCATGCAGGGCTGAGGGAAGGGCTCCCTGACCCCCCCCGGGTTGGGGGGGGGGGGGGGGCCACACTCCCCACGCCAGGGCAGCACGGGATGTATCTGCGCGGGGTCCAGGTTGGCTGTTTGTTTGGACATTTTGGAGTGGTTTATGGCCAGGCTGCAGACAGCGGGGCTGCAGCCGGCCCCTCTCGCCTGGCCAGCGGCGGGGACCGTGCTGACGGGCTCAGCGCCTTGCCGATGCCGTCATACAATAAATCTGCAGCGTTCCCTGGAGACAGCTATCCAGACACGGGAGAGGTTGGGCACAGCTTCCTGGGAGACCTGCTAACGAGTCTGGAGCCTGATGAGACACCCAGGGAGCCTGGGAGGGAAGGGGGACGGTGACTTACCTGCAGCCCAGCAGCAAGTCCCCTGGTAGAGCTAGCAAGAGACCACTGACTCGGGTACCTCTCTTGTCCCAGGCTGGCACACCGACCTCCTCGTGGGTCTGAGATGGGAGATAAAAAACAGCATCTAGCGGTAACCTTCATTCTGGCCATGGAGGCTCCTGCGTGTCCCTGCCCTAACACAAGTGGTTGTGTTTTTTCCGAGCAGCCTCTATAAGGAGACACTGGTCTCACCTCAGACCAGGTGGGATTCCAGATCCAGGGCAAAAGACAAACCTACCCAGGACCTTTATGGGTCTCACCAGCTTCTGCCTATTTCAGAAGCCTGCAGGACTGGGGGTACACATATACTTACACACAAGTGTCGCTGCAGGGAGCGGCATGTGCACACCAAACCGAAGCATGCAAGCACACTTGAGTGCTTCTGCCAAGCAGCATGCAAACCCTTTGGCACCCACACACACTCCCAGGATGTGGGGCTGCTGCTGCTGCTTCGGTCCCACAACCTCTGGAGGGTGATGCTGTGAATGAGAATCAGGTGCAGGCAGGGCCACAGGGAAAGGCAGGTCCCCGGTCACTATAGAAACCGGCTGCAGGAGGATGGAGAGGAGGAAGATGGGGTGCAGATCCCCATCACGCTGCTTCCTCAAGCAGCATCAGCTTCCCTTGGCCGCGAGCTGACAGCCCCCACCGGCCATGCTGGTTTTGAATCCCACAGCTTGCTGGAACCAGCTCTCCCTGCCCAGGGATGGGGACAAGGCACAAGGGGCGGCACAGGCTTTGCTGCTCCCCGGTGAGTTATTCAGCATCTCTAAGCCTTGGGGTTTCACCTCTGTAGCAAAGAAAAATGGCCTTTCCCTGCCAGGTCGCTCCAAATACAAATTCATCGATAGTTGCTTGAGATGGATATATGGCAGGGGGTGGTAACACTGCCCAGGATGACCCTTGCATGACTTTGGGCAGTAAGCAGTGTTAGAGGAGTACACAACTCACCAGCCCCAGCCTTTTCCTCCCCAGTTATAACTTGGGGTATAGCCAGGAGGACATGAAACATCCAGCCCAGGCTGGGGTCCGGAGCAGTTCAGCGAGCCTGGAGAAAGGGAATGCAATGAACACAGCCCCCACTCATCCAGAAAGCTCGGTGCATTTCACAAACCCTCAGGAGCAAAGCCAGGAGCAGGGTGATGGCATTATCACTATTTTAAAGGAGGGAAGGGGACGAGGGCTGGGGAAGGGAAGCTCATGGGGCAGGTGGCATACGGTACCCGACCCCTAGCCCATTGCCCCCCTCCCCTCGGCTGCCCAGTCTTGGGTATTGCAGCCCTACATATGTGATCAAATCACCGTGACCTACAAATTAGCTTCTAGACCCATTTTATGCTAAACAGTGTAGGAATACAACAGACTCTGGCAAGACTTCAAATTAAGACTGCCAATTAATGCTCCTCTTGGGGCTAATTAAATATTACTTTCCATAGCACTTTTGCCCTCCCCTAAATACTTTGCCAACTACTTCCAGACCCAGCGCAACGCAGCTGCCTGGGGCAGATGGCAGCAGCCGCAGCACAGGGGGGGACCCTCCCTGGTACCCAGGTGGGCACCTCTGCATCCATGCACCCTTTCAAGTTCCAACGTGGGCTGAAGTGATTTGATTTTGGAGTCATCAGTGGGTAAATTGGCCTTGCAGAGATTTCAATCAATTTGAAATTGATTGAATCGGTTCCCTGAAGTCAAGAGCTTGCAATTCCTCCTACTTTGACTGAAATGCCTTTAAGGATGTGAATTATACAAGCAGAGAGATGACGGGGGGGTGATGGGTGGCAGATTCTCACCTGTCCAGATCAGCAGGTAACAACAGGTCCCTGTGCTACAGGCTGCTGTGACAAGGCAGCAACGCCTGCATCTTTAACCCTGCCACGAGCCACATGTCCAGCAACAGCTTCGTCCTCTCCCCAGAGTCTCTCTGACCCAGTTTTGGGGTGTCTGAAAGGCCAAGGACACACACACCAGGCAGAAAGAGGAGACCTCAGGGGACTCAGCCCACAGCAGCATCAGCAATTCCCCTTCACACCAGCCTCCCGTCAGGGAGGACAAGACTTGGGAAATTGGAGAAAAACAAAGCTCAGTGAGAACATGGTTGTCCAAACAGCCTTCCTCCTTGCTCCCAGTGAGATGCCAAATGCTTCTGGCAACTCCCAAAACCAGGGAGTTACAGCACCAGCACCAGGAGAGCAAGCTGCCGGGAGCAGCAGGCTTGCAGGAGGGTCGATAGCCACAAGTGCCTCAAAACATTTTGCAGATAACAAAATGGAAGCTGACAGAGGAAAGGCTGCATCTCCAAGGATGCTCGGCTAGCTGAAAAATGCTGAAAGTTGGGTTTGCCAAAGATACTAGAATTGCACGTGTCTGCAGACAGCCACGGGCACTCACCGGTCTGGTCCTGGAGTTACACCTACAGGCAGAGCCACCCAGCCTCGCCCAAAACATGGGAGCTCCAGTGAAGCAGCAGTATCCCCAGTTAAACATGCTCAACACACACCTGAGTCTGCAGAAAGCCTGAAACCATCACTCCACGTAGAGAGAGGTTTGGGGGTTTGGTTTTTTAAAAGCACATTTTGATTTCAAAAGCTGCAACAGTGCTAAAGAGCAGAGCTGCTGCAAGGAGGCAGAGCCAGAAGCGGGGTGTGGGGGTGTTTCCCCGAGCTCCTGCATTCCCCAAATTCAGCTCTGGAAACCAAACGGCTCCCATGACCTCCAGGCAGGCACAAGACAGGCGTTGGCAGAGGGCAACACGTGCAGGAAGCCTCCCCGCCTGCAGCCCTACGGGCAAATAGAGGGCACAGTCCCCTGAGCTGGCAGCCAGGGCTGCTGGCCAGTGCTAAGTCACTAAGACAAATTTCAAAGGGTGGAGGGGGCAACAGGAAAAAAAAGAAGAAAGAATGAGAGATGAGAAAACATCGCGGCGGGTACAGCCGGCCCCCGAGCCCCAGGAGAGCATCAGCTACTGGGCTTCTCCTCCCGTTTCTATAGCAACACAATTTGGTGCTCTTTAGAAGAGCTCGCTCCCCCCTCTCCTCCTAGTTAATTTTATTTTATGTTTTGAAATAAAAGTGGTTGATATGGCTTTTGTCTCAGGAGCCTTATGAGGGCGGAGAAAAGGGAGAATATCAGCAGATCTGGAGGGGCTGCAGAGGGCAAAGGGGGACCCGGACCCTCCCACACCCCCAGATCAGCCATCCTGGAAGAGCAGCTTTGCTGGGTTCATGAAGTGCTCCTGAGCTAAGGCACATTGGGGTGCTGCCCCTGAATCGCAGGGTGGTCTCCTCTGTTAGAGGTGATGGGCTGGAGATGGGTGCCAGCCCCATCACTCACTCCCTAACCTTAGGAGACACCCCAGGACCTCAATTCCCCTCCTGTGAGCTGGGTGCCGCCACCCTCCTTTTGCCCATCCCGTCCCTCCGTGCAGGGCAGGCCCACCTCTGGCTGCACGGATGTAGTGCTCACCCCCAGCACCCCCCACACACAAATATGAGCGCCCACCCCCAAGGACCCAGCACAACACACCGAGTCCAGCCACGATATATTGCATACGATGAAACAACACAGTGGCTGCAACCCTGAGCCCTCCTGCTCCAAAAACCCTCCCTTTCCCAGACACACCACCAGGATCGGAGCAGGGAAGGGGCTGGGAGACAGAGAGCCGGCACAGCCGGGTGGTAACGGCACAGACCATCCCCTTCGCCTTCACAACAGTATTTCCTACACCAGAAACATGCATTGGAGCTGCCCTTCCCCAGTACTCGCCCACGAGACCAGGTCCGTGCCGGCCGCCCCACGGCCACTCAGGCTTGGAGCGGGGAAGCACACTCAGCCCAAGGCTGCCGCTCAGCTCCTCGTGAGCATTCGGGCTAATGAACGCGAGCGCATCTGTTAGCTGCTAACAGTAGGGCTGTTTGGGAATGTTTTGATTAAATATTTTTCATAGAAAATTCCAACTGGTTGAGATTGAACTCGTTTGCCTGAAATAATTGGTGTGGAGAAGTTTTCCAGTTAAAGGAAAAGGACCGAGGAGAAACGTGTTGGAATTTTACTTCCTTTAAACTATAATACATTCTATTTCACAATTTAATTTATAGGGAAAGAATGTTAAGAGAGATCAAGTCAATGTTTTGAAGTGGTAGGAAGAAAAATGCTTCAGTAACCAGATAGCTCTGTGGATTTTCCACTGGCTTTAACAAAACAAAACAAAAAAAAAAAAAAAAAAAATAGGCTTTTCATCCCAACAGGGAAGGGGAAAACACTTTGAAATCTCAGTCCTTGTAGCAGAGGAGCTGCCCACCTCCAGAAAGCACCCTGGTAATGACCAGCCAGGGCAGGTCCCAGCTGGACCCCAACCCCAAGGCTGATCTCAGCCATGGAGCAGGGTCCGGCAGCAGGAGCGGAGGCAGCAGCTTCCCAGCCCTCCACCCAGCTCCGGGATGGGGAACAGGGCAGGAGAAAGACCTTCCTTCTGCAGCAGCCCTGACCTCCTGCTCCACCACCGTGGCCCTTGCTGCCGGGGGCACAGCCGCCACCTCCCCTGGGACCAAAAAGCCCCTGATACCCCCATCTCCAGCTCCGTGACCCCACGCGCTGCCCTATGCAGGGAGAAAGCAGGACCCTGCCCAGCCCGCCTCCCTTCAGCACTGCAACACCAACGCCTCTCAGGCAAAGCACAAGGGAGAAAGCGAGCCAAAAAACCCCCCCCAAAACACCATTTCTGGGCACCAACGCACCCTACCTGTGCGGGCAGACCCCGGGAGCAGCAGCATCACCGGCAGCGCGGCCCTGCCTGCACTTGCCGGGCAGATATTGCCACCGTGTGGGCAGGGCTCGCAAGCACCAGCTGCAGCAGCTCAGGGAAAATACTGAAAACTCTTTA
>NW_008794887.1:411913-416440 GCF_000699145.1 Aptenodytes forsteri | reverse complement strand
GGCGTGGGGTCCTCGGAAACGGTTCGTGGGTGGGGAGGGCGGTGGGCAGGCTGAAAACACCTGAGAGCAAAGGGTAAAGTGGAAAATAAAGACATGCTCAAGGTCACGCAGAAGGCCTGGAGGGGCAGCTCTGCCTGCTGCCTCCCCCCTCCAAGAGACCCCAGAGCAACCGCTCTCACCTCCGCTTGCTGGAGCTGGTGTTTCACCTGCACCCGTGGGGACCCCACGAGTACCTGTGCACGTGCTTGGGAAAGGGGTGAGACACAACAGGGAATGCTTTTGCATACAGTAAAAGGCTGGCTGGCCTGCTGAAAACACCCTGTGGGTCTGGGCGCTCGTAGCGTGCAGCTCGTAGCATGGTAGGTAGCACCCAGGGAATAGGGTGAACGTCTTTGGGCCAGAAACCCAGCAAAGTGAGGAGGAAAAGTCAACGTGGGCATTGGGGAGCTCACGCTCAGACTCCTTCATCTCCGAGATCACCGTGTGGGGTGGACCCACCTGGAAAGGAGAGGTGCTGGGGGACCTCTCTTCCCTCTCCCAGGGAAATGTTGCTAGCCAAGAAACACGGAAAACCGTGAGGCAGTCGGTACTCGTACGGCGGGGGCTGCCACGGAGAATGACAGCCATGGTCCCTCCTGGCTTTGAAGTCTATGGGAAAGTATAAATAGCAGTCAAATAAAAAACCGCTGCTACATGAGCAGATGGATTAAGCGGAGTTGCGGGAGATACATATATATGTCTCTATACATATAAACCTGCGCGTACGTGTGTGTGTGCTCAGATATACAGTCCCCGCTAAAGTCCCCAGATTGCACGTGGGACGGGGAAGGGACTTCGTGCTCCGACTCCGTCCGCCTTGGTGGTTGCCAGAAAACACTCAGGGGGTATGACTGCAGGACTGGGGCTCTGGGGGATTGGGAAATAGTAATAATAGCTTATTTATTTGTCTTTATAGCTTTTTCATTTAATAGCTTGTTTGTTTTATTTTTAAACACAACAGCACTCAGATGTGATCGGGGTGAAAGCAGGGCACTGGCCATCCCCTGAGGAGAAGCAAATGCAGAGAAGGAAAAGGCATGGAGTAAGATAGAGAGGGAAGGGGGAGTGTGGGGAAGGGAAGGAAAGGGGGAGCCAGGGACCTCCGGGATAAGGTGCAGAAGCAGTTTGGGGCTCCCTCCATCGGGGCAGAGGTTGCACCCGAAGCAAATGGCCATGAAACCTGTCCCTGCCCGTGATCTGGGGAACTGGATGTGTCCAAAAGCCACTGAGAGAGTGCTACAAATCCAACCCATGTGGGGTATCTGCATCTTCAGACCCAGCTGCACAGCCCTGGAGAAGAGCTGCACCACCCTCTCAAAAAAACAAACCTTGTGCATCCAAAGCGTTTTATAAGCATCATTTTTGTATTGGTTTAATTATTTCAACAATAAGTTTTCCACCAAAACAGCTGAAGTGATGCAAACACTGGTGTGGACTTGCAGAGGCAGAAATCAAAGCGCTGCATTTATTCCACTTCCCGGCGGCTGAAAGTCTCTCGGTAGGAGGAACCTCGCAGCGGCCTCCCGGTCCCAGGGGGTTTCTCCCCTGCGCTGTAGCTCCCACTCCCACACAGGGCTGTGGCAAAGGGAAATTTGGCTTGGGAGCAGCCCCGCAGGCTGTGACCGTGGCCGGCGTTGGGGTTTGCACCCTGGTCCCACATGCCGCTGGGCTGGGCTGAGCCTGCAGCCAGGTGTCCCCACCGACGGCTGCGTGGGACCCAGACCCAGCACCCCTCGCACGAGCTCCTCCAGCCCCTCCGTCGCCCTGAGCAGCGGCTTTGCCTTGAACTAACCCGGCTGCTTTGCTCCGACACGGCCCCTTTTGCCAGCAGAGTGGTGGCGACGGCAAACTCTGGCAGCGAGGCAGGGAAGAGGAGCCAAGCAATTCTCCAACTGCCTCCAGCACCTCGTGGGTGACCGTGTTTGCAACCGAAAGCGGTAAAAAGGTGCTACAAGGCAGGGGTCTGCTGCGAGCTTCCTCCAGCTCACAGCCCAGCCCGGCAAAGCACGGCGGGGCTACTGCAAATTGGCGAGAGGGACCAGTACAAAACATCGGTGCGTAAATGCAAAACAGCCTACGTGGGTCCGGGAGAAGTCCAGCCTCACAAGGACAACTCCATGCTAATGCTTTCGCAATAAATTCGACGGCAGCTTCTTTCTAGCAGGCTTTTGGTAGGCATTTGACCCAACTCCAGTCAATCTAACATCGTTACACTGCAGTTAATGTCAGTTTGAAAGTGCTTTTATAGCTGAAACACTGCTGTACTTAATGTAAACACCGAGGTTATGAGGATTCTTGCATTGACACGGGGAGGTTGTACTGATTAGCTTAAATCACTGTCATGTGGTATTAGTTAAAAGGATGTAAAAAGCAGCATCTGAGGCCTTGTCTGCGCTGCAAAGTGGGGCTCATCAGGGAGGAAGGAAGCGACAGGGCTCCTGCCACCGCTGCGCCCTCGGGGACCCCGGGGTAGGTGCGTGTGCAGTGATAAATTGGGGTTTTTTTTTGCAGAGGGGAGATGGATGCCCCAGGACTGTGGTCACCCCCCGGGTGCCCAGTGGCCCATCCCTCCACCCAGGGAGCGTTTTACACTGAAGGAAAAATCCTCCAGCACAAGCAGGGTCTTTGGGCCCCTCGGCTGGGCTTCGGCAGGTGACGGACAGTAGGAAATAGGGCCTTGGCGAAGTTTTCCGGTTGATCTGGATGGAGACAGGATCAGACCCGCTGCAGGAACGATGTCCTGTAGGAAATCGGGTCATTAGAGCGACGTGCAAGGGCTGCAATGGGAGGTCACCGCTCTTTGCCGGCGGGTCCGTGCCTCGCCGGGCACCCTCCGAGGGCGGTGAAGAAGGGTGGGAGCACTGGAAACCCTCCCCCTCACAGAAAATAAGCCACCAAATTGCATCCCCACCCTCACTGCAAACATCGTCTCACCCCTCTGCCTGCCGTCCCCCAGCGCATCCCCCCGATGTCCCCTCCTGGCCGGGGCATCGCCCCGACCCCCACCTTTGCCTTGTCCACTGGGAAAACGCAGCAACGTCCTTCCACTGCTGGGGTTGGGGTGGGGTTTATAAAGATCTCATTGTTGAAAGGAAAAATGGGATCTCCTTTTACCTTCCAGGGCAGCCCTAACCCCTCTCCCCTCGTACAAAAACACACAGGAAAGGGGTTTCTTTTCTGCTTGATTAGATTCAAAGGGATCTTTGTCTGGGGGTAGGTAGAGAAAAGCCCTCCCCCACCTCCCTTTTGACCCTCAAGACTCTGTCTGGTTTTGTTTTAAACCAAGAGAGACAGAGCTACACCCTTGGGATGTTATAAATATATATACCGGGAGGATAGGGGGGGTGGCGTCATTCGATTTTCCTGGACGGCAGCTCCAATCCGGCTGACCCTGCGTTTCTCCCCCAATCTCCGGAGCACAAGCCAGGGTTTGCCTCCAGATGCACGGGGGTTTCCCAGGAGCAGCCCCCCCCCTCCCCCTAAAAGCCTCTCCTCTCCTCCAGTTGCCATGTTATTTAATTATTCCAAAAGGCTCCTCGAGAAGAAAAGCCATCAGCGGGGTCGGATCAGCACCAGGGGGGTTGCAACCCCCTTGCTCTCGGGGGGACACCGGGAGGGTCCTACTGCCGCCTGCCCGGGGGAGCTGCTCCCCCCACGGCCCCGGTACCCCTCACTCATCCCGAAAGAGATCACAGGTCTCTGTGACAGCACATTAAATTATATATATGCACACGTGGACATACGTGCTGCATGCGAGTAGCTGAGCACATGTGTGCATACGTACGTGAACACCCATAAAACACAGACGAATGCAGCTGCACACGTTACTACCTACAAAAAGTTTGTAACGTGGAAAACACACCACGGGCTCCCCGATACTTTTTTTCCTGTCTAGATTTTTCTCACATTTAAAAAAAAAAAAAAAAAAAGATCTGTTCTGAAAAGCAGGTACCTCTCCTTATCTTTACTGGCAATTAATTTCAAGGAGGGGTGTTCAATTTTGACAAGGACTCTAAACATGTTAATATTTGAAGAGGGGAAAAAAAGTATGACATTAATTATTCAGGTATTAGTAGGCATGCTGACAGCATAGCCCAAACGATTTTCTGTCACAAACTGCTATTAACGGATTTTTTTTTTCTCCTCCACGGAAGTATTTTACAAAGACTCCGTACCAGCGCTTTTCTTGAAAGAATAAGTGCCGAAACGATCGTTACAACTGTAGGAGCAGTAAGGACTAATAATGAAAATAATGGGAACCAGAGCGCAAAACAGACGCAAATCTCCCCTGTAATCGCGTGATTAAAAACCAAACATACAATATTGCAAATCGTGGCCGTGCACTGAAACCACCCCTTTGGGGTCCCGACCTGCACCCCGGGGTCCTGCACCCCAGGGACCCTCATCCCGTGTGCTCCCACCCCAGCCATGCACCCTGACCTGCACCCCAGGGTCCTGCACCCCAAGGACCCTCATCCCGTGTGCTCA
>NW_008794887.1:408799-411878 GCF_000699145.1 Aptenodytes forsteri | reverse complement strand
TCATGCGCCCTGACCTGCACCCCAGGGTCCTGCACCCCAAGGACCCTCATCCCATGTGCTCACACCCCAGCCATGCACCCCGGGGGTCACATCCAGGCGTGCAGCCCCTACGCCTGCACCCCACCGTGCCCCCCATCCCGCACCGCAGGCGGGACTGACAGGGGAGGGCATTGCTGAGCAGCCCATTACCAACTGAGAGGGGCTTCTCCCCCAGCCCCCACCCCCCCCCCCCGGGCCGGCACAGCTGGATGGGCCACAGCTGGGGGGAGCACAGCTGGGGGGAGCACAGCTGGTCCCGTCCCGGGTTCACAGAGTTCAGGCTGCCGAGATTTTAGGGTGAGATAGCGAAAGCTGACACCCGGGGAGCCCCCTCGGCCGGGCCAACAGCCGGCCCTGCAGCCCCCCCCCTCGTTAGCCCCCCCCCCCCGGGCCGGCACAGCTGGATGGGCCACAGCTGGGGGGAGCACAGCTGGGGGGAGCACAGCTGGTCCCGTCCCGGGTTCACAGAGTTCAGGCTGCCGAGATTTTAGGGTGAGATAGCGAAAGCTGACACCCGGGGAGCCCCCTCGGCCGGGCCAACAGCCGGCCCTGCAGCCCCCCCCCTCGTTAGGGAGCCCCACCCAAGCGGGGGCAGCCAGGTGACACCCCCCTTCCAGCCGGCCCAGGGCCGCATCCTGCCCGGCCTTGCTCCCCTGAGGATGCTGCTCGCCCGCCAGCACTCCCTGGTCGCCTCCTCCTTCCCCAGCTCCCTCGGTGCCGTTTCCTCTTCTCGGTCCTAAAAAAAAAGGAAATAAGGAAGGAAATGGGGGTGTCGTGGCGTCATCCTGCCCCCTCACCCCACAGCTCTGCCAGGCCCTGTCCCCACTCAGGACACATGACGGGTGCCCAACAGCCACCCTCAAGTGACACACGGTGTCCCTGGGTCGATTTGGGTGTGCGAGAAGCTTTCACGAACGAATATTTCCCTTGGGGCACCTTTCAGGGCAGGGAATCCCACCTGGATAAATGCAGGGAAAAATGGGAATTAGCAGGAAAAATAATACAAACGTGCAAGTAAAGAATGGGAGTTATTTGCAGGGTGGAAGGGAGGGAAGGGAGGCTCCGTTTTTGCAGGGCACCTCTGGTCCTGCAGGCACCCAGAGGGACCCGGAGCGGGGCAGAAGGAGCCCCATCACACGCCCGCGTCCCCAAAACCTCCCCGCTCCCTCCAGGCCCTCCCTGCCCCCTTGGAGTTTATTCACTTCCACGTGTATTTTTGTATTTCTGCTGGTGGGAACCAACGGGGAGTATCCGCGCAGCGGTCCGTCAGGGAGAACGGCAGCAGAGGGGACAAATCCCCGGCACCCGCAACTCAGAATAACCCTGTTTCCCAGAAAACCACCTTGGCTCAGGGTTTTCCAGCCTGGAAGCAGTTGGTGAAGGGCTGGGGAGGGGAGATGGCAGCACCCCGCATCTCTGGCCTCGCCGGGACCTGCCGGCCTCCCCACGCTCCCACCGGCTTTCAGGGGACGAGCTGGTCCCACACGCACTTTGAGTTTCCTGCTCCCGAAATCCAGACCTCGGCAGCTTTGGAGTCACCTTTCTCCCTTGTTACCGGCGTTTCTGTTCATGCAGCACTGGGAAAAGTAACCCCTGCATCTGCAAATGAGATGCTAAGGATATATAAAATTAGTTACAGCTAAGAACATAAAATTAGAAGCCTAACGGATAACTGCTTTGCTCTTCATGCCTCCCCCCCCCCCCCCCCCCCAAATTCATCCCTGACGGGAAGTTAAACAACAGTTCGAAAATAACCCTCAGCTTAGACCTTCACTGCGAGTCAAGGAGGGCTTTTCCCCGCGTTAGAAACCACAGACAGCAAAACGTGGGCCTCGATGCTTCGGACCCAGCGCGCTGCTCGGGGAGGATTGGTTTCGGAGCACATCCCGATGGGTCACTTCTTTTTTAGGACGTGCCGCTTGCATGCAGGACCCCGAGTTTCCTCTGCAACGTCTTCGGTTATCCGGGGGGGTTTAACCACTGTAAGGAGCGGTTAATTACAAGCAGTCGCCCCGGCGGTTGCTGGTATTTCCAGCTGATTAAAAGGCTGGATGAGCCCAGTGTGTAAAACCGTAGGAAAAAACGGAATTTAAGGTAAACACCCTGAGCGTGCAGGGCCCCAGCGTGCGGAGGGGCCGGATCCTCCCGGGGAGAGGGAGCGGATCCGGGCGTGCTGCAGGACAATTGGGGTGAAATGGGTGACACCTACTTAGGGCAAGCGAATACCCCCCAAGCTCTGCTTTGTACTGTTGAGTACAAAGGTGATGTGCTGCAGTATGTCCTGCCTAGATCTTCATCTAGGCTGCAAGTTAAGCAGGACTAGCCGCTTCTTCAAACCTGGCACAGTTCTTGAAACCAAATACTTGCTTAAAATTGATTTGGTGCTAAATGAAGCCGAAGGGCTGGACAAGAGCTGTCCTCTGACTTCACAGCTGTCTTTGCCCTGAAGGCAGGAAAGAGCAGATGCCACCCACAAGCAAAGCTGTTTTTTTTTTTTTTTTTTTTTTTTTTTTTTTTTGGGTTTCTTTTTTTTTTTTTTTTCCTCCCTGACAAAGGACAGGCGAAATCCTCCCCCGGTTTTGGGGAGGGGGGAGGTGGAGGATGAGCACAGTTTCCCATATGGCCTCATTTAGGGTAATTTCTTTCAATTGCTAAAAGCATAAACTCCACCTATTGAGCCCGTAGATTTATATGGAACAGCTGAAGGATCCTCGGAGCGCTTTGTGGGCTGGCCGGGAGGGCCGGGCTCCCACCTTCCAGAAAGGTTGCCGGATAATTTCGGGTTTGTTTTGGTTTGTTTGTTGTTGTTGTTTTTTTTTTTTTTTAAAAAAAAGCAAACTGATTTTTTGCCCTTTTTTTTGCTGTTTGGTTTCTTTGGCCTTTTTTTTTTTTTAACAGGGAGATATTGATAACATGGGAGTTAGAAAGAGCCTCATAACTCACAATAAACCCTTGTCCATTCTCTTCTATTGACTACATGTAAACATGGTAAATGAAAGGCCTTTAGTGACACTTAATCCCTCACCCCCCTCCCCGCTTC
>NW_008794887.1:407498-408329 GCF_000699145.1 Aptenodytes forsteri | reverse complement strand
GCCTTTAGAAATTTTAAATGTTTTTACATGGGAGTCATTCTGACTTGGATTCCTTTCCTCCCTGCCAGAAAGGAGGTGGGGGGGGGAAAAGCTGCAAATAAGTTTGAAGTGCCGCGTTCCTGATTTGCGGATCGATATTCGTGTGTAATTTGGATTTCAGTGATATTTTTTTTTTTAAGGGCGGAGGGGGTTTCCACCTGGCCTCCTGCAAAAGCGAGGTCATCAGATGATTTTGTGGCAATCGAATAATACCTAGTTATTAATCACAACTAATGAGGTCCTGACTGGGGGTGCGTTTCGTTTCTCTTTCCATTTTTCTCGGTTTGGAGAGATCATCTTTCTGGCTGTGGAAGAGCCGGGTAAATGCTTCCCAGGTCAGAATTTCAACCTTCCCAACTCGTATCCGAAATAACAGACTTCGGGCCCCTTTCAGCGCATTGCACAGATAAAAACCGCTCCCAGTCTTCGGGTCACTTGTTCTGATCTACATTGGGGTTTGTGTTTGGACCTGGCTCTACCGATGCTGCTCTGACAGGATCTTCCAGTCTTTGGCCGTGTTTTCCTTTGGTAGAGATTTAAAAATATATCTGAAGTGCTCCTTCCGTAAGGGGCACTACCTCCTGAGGCCCTCAAAATAGAAACACATGTTTGGGGAACAGTCTCCGGCCTACAAATTAGAGGGAAGGAGCTATTGATTTCCGATTAAATGTTGAGGAAAAAGGTTTCATTTGGGCGAAATTTGTCCACAGAAACACTCACACCCCCGCCCCCCCCAAAGCAGCCGAGCACACGCGTGCATACCCAGCTGCACGCTCACACATGCGACGGGCA
>NW_008794887.1:405595-407230 GCF_000699145.1 Aptenodytes forsteri | reverse complement strand
GCACAGGCTGATACACGCTCCCTCCGTTGCGCGCAGGCACACGCGCAACCTCCATGGGTGCACACGCCCACGCCCTGGGTGTACAAATATATGACACACACCCCCCCCTCAAAGCGAGCACCCCTGAGAGCACCCACAGCTCCCCCACACAGGGGTGCACACCGACCAACCCACCCCCCCCCGGCACACACCCACAAAAAGGGCCGAATATCAGCCAGTTCTGTAAAAAAAAAAAAATGTATTTATTTCTCAGCCTAGATTCCATATTGCACGCAGGAATTAACACTTTCATCATCATATACTTACAACAACTTCAAATAAATAAAGGTACAGTAAATCTAAACAGAAAACCCAATACATGGCTGGAAAAGGCTCTTTCCTCCCCTGGGTGGTTATTTTTAAATGCGTGTTTTAGGCCAGGGCGTGGGGGAAAGGCAGCATCGGCCGCTGGATGTGCCCAGCCCGGGGAAATAACTCCCCTCCCCATCCACAGCACCCCCCAAAAATAAATTATCCCTGGGGAGAAGCATCCCTGGATCCGGGGGTCCAGCAGAGAAGCACCCATGAAGTGACCGACATTTTTAAACCCACTGGATGGGAATTTTTAATCCAGCAACGCAAAGAGAGAGCAAAGGTCCCTGAAACCCCCAGCCCCAAAATAAACCCTTACAAACCGTGATTACGAAGCACCACACCGTATCCAAGCTGAGATTTTTCCTGAGTCTAAAGCAGGCTGCATTTTTTAAAGCAGCACCCTTTCATAAAAGTTTTCCTTTTCTTTTTTTTTTTTTTTTTTTTACAAGATACTTTCGGTTTTCTCCTACCTAGACAAACATTTCATGGAAGAAAAAAATCAGATTTTGCTTCTTTTGCACCCGTTTGGAAATAAAGCAACGTCACTAATGTCATTATGAAGGTGCCTTTATATCCTTTTTGCTGTCCTGGCGATGGGAGTTGATCTTTTGCTCAAAACCAGAACTAGTTTGTATCACTCGAACCGCTCCCTCCTCCCGGCTCATTGTGTCCCGCAGAGGTATTTGCTTCTTCCAACCAACTACCGCTTGGGTTTGTTCATTTTTTAAGTCCAAAAAAGGCTATTTCCGATATCAGTTTGGGTTTTCCTTTTTTTTTTTTTATTTTTATTTTTTTTCGATTTACTTTCGATGCATCGCCACCCCCCTCTCCAACCTCTTACTGGGGGATTGCTGGGAACATTACTTTCTTTTTTTTTTTTTTTTTGAATCGCTTCATTTCCTTGAAACGTGTTTAGAAACAAACGGGGGGATTTTTTTTTTATCATTACTACTTTTTTTTTTTTTTTTGCTGTGCACGGGATGGTTCTGCTGCTTGAGGAGCCGTTCAAGGTGTGTTTGCGTGGAAAGTTTTGAGGTATTTTGTGCTGTATTCACAGCCCTGCTACAACCCCCTTGCGCTATATACAGATACCTACACGTCCACACGCGCATACGCGTGTGCGCGGGCAGATAAATACGCACGGGCGTATAACGTCTGCATGTGTGCACACACGTCGCGTATTAACAGCTGCGTTTGCCGTACACCCACATGTACAAATGCACATATACACAGAGATAAATATCCGCGGACCTGCACACGCGTAGGCGTCCGCCCCCCCGC
>NW_008794887.1:403672-405252 GCF_000699145.1 Aptenodytes forsteri | reverse complement strand
TCCCCCCCCCACGCGTGTCCCCTTCCCTCTCCCCGGCTCTGCCCTGCGGGTCCCCCCCCGGGGGGAGCAGGGGGGGGTGCGGGGGACATGCGGGGCAGAAAAAAACCCATTCGCGTGATTCCTGCGTGCGCGCCCCCAGACAGCGATGCGGAGGCAAACTCCCCGAAATCGGCTTTTCTCTCTCCTCCACACTCGCAGGGTTTGGGGTTTGGTTTGGTTTGGTTTGTTGGGTTTTGGGGTTTTTTGTAACCGTCCACGGCTACGGCTATAAAACCTGAATATTTCGGAGACAGAAGAAATCCCCCTCTTTTGCTCAGCATGGGAGGAACGGGAGGGGGGGTGAAGTAAACAAAAAAACGCAGTTAAGCAAAAAACCCGCTAAAAACCCAAGTAAAACAAACATCGCTTTTAGCAACAATTCACCATCTCCAAGAAAAACAGCGCTTAATAGATACAAAATACGCTTGACCTTAAAAATGTCTTTTTAAAAAAATTTTTTTTTTTTTTTTTTTTTACCCACTGATGGATTTAAAAAAAAAAAAAAAAAAAATCAAAACGGGCCCTGCCGGATCTGAATATTTTCTTTTGAATTCTGCGATGATGATTCTCCTTTCCCTTCCCTTTCCACGGGAAGCTAAGGACGCCGCGAAGGGATTTTTTTTGGGGGGGGAGGGGGGGAACCAATTTTTGGAGGACTGTGGAGGAAAAATAGAAATCCCCGAGCGGGCACTGCGTGATCCCCGGCCGTGGGCTGCAAAGATTTTTCTGTTGCAAAGAAGGGGGAGAAAAAGAAACACACGCACCCCCCAAAATAAAAAAAATACCCACATCAGCTTTGATTTGCCTAACGTTTCCAAAACAGAGCGGACTTCAGAGAGCCCGTCGGGCTTTGATGCCAAAGCGGGGTGGAAATCACATCAGAAATAGTCAAAAGAGCCAGTTACAAAGCCACTGGTTTGCAAGAAAAGTTAAACTGGGATATGATTTCCTCTGCAGAGGAGAGAGGCATTCCCTCCGCATTCTTCCCCGCATTCCACTCCGGAGCTCGGGAGAGATCAAATTGTCCATCTGTACTCTATTGCTAATGCTCCTGGATCCTATTTCTTGTGCCCGTAAAGCTTTTACAGGCCTGCTACCTTGAGGCTATCGGAGTTAGGGTTATTATCCAGCAAACAACTCACTTTTTCTTTTCCTTTTTTTTTTTTTTTAATATACATGCAGCAGTTTCAAATAACTTCCCCTCAAAGCCTCCTGTTTTCTTTTAGCAAACAGAATTTCCTGGTCTTTTTAAAGTTGGTGTTTTCTTCCTGTCTCTTAAGTAGACAGAAAACATTACATTGTTATTAATATAGTTATTTGGAATAGCTGCTCCCAATTTCGCCGGGATCGACTCGGCCCGAAAAGGAGTGTTTGTGCTGCATGACATCATTATTTCTCTCTGCGTGTGATTATTATTAGTTTAATCCAATGCATTTATGGAGGAGAAGGGAGAAATTAGATCTATTCTTTCCTCCGGTTTTTGGTACATGGGGCGGGGAGGGAGAAGGGGCGGCGGGAGCGGGGGTCGGGGCGCTGCCGGC
>NW_008794887.1:402494-403087 GCF_000699145.1 Aptenodytes forsteri | reverse complement strand
GGCACCGGGATGGCGTTGCCCCCCAGGTGCCAGCTCCACAGCGGGTGAGTTTTGGAGAGGGCCCAGGAGTTTTTGACCCCCAGGGAGGAGGCAGGACACAGGTCCCCATCTTCCCCCACGACCAGGGAGGGAATACAGGGGAAGTTGCCCATGAGGCTGAAGGAATTCCGAGGCGGGGTTGGCCCGGCGCTGCCGAGGCGTTTGCAATGAGTGTTTCCCTTTTTGGCATTCCTCCTTTGAGTCTTTTGTGGCCTCCCTTTAGAGGAGCTCTGTTGCCTTTCTGCCTCAGCGCCTCTGGCAAGGCGTCTGCGCTTGGCATTCCTTTCCGAGCCATTGCCTTTCAAAGCTTTGTTTGACAAGGTGCTGGGGCTCTCTGCTCTTTTGGAGCCGGGGGATTTGAGCTCTGCAGCTTTACAGGGCTCCGTCCTCCCTCCGTGGCGCAAACTTTTCCCGTCCAGGTTGAACCCTTTGGCGTAACACCACAGCTTGGATTGCCGGATCAGCCGGTCAAAGTGCTCCCGGCGGGGCTCCCCCGTCTCCCCGGGGGGCGCCGGGCCGAGGCTCCCCGCCAGCTCCTGTGCCGGTCGCTTCCG
>NW_008794887.1:400548-401126 GCF_000699145.1 Aptenodytes forsteri | reverse complement strand
GGCAGGGGAAGAGCTCCCCCGGGTCCGGCAGCAGCAGCTGCTCCCTCCTCTTGCTCTTCCTTTTCCTCTTCCTCCTCCGGGGGCTGAGGCTCTTGCAGGAGGTGCAGAGAGCCTCCAGGTCCGCCTTGGAGATGAGCGAGCATTTCACCGCGCGGGTGGGCACGGAGTTGATGGCTTTGAGGGTCCGGAGCTCTTTGAGATCGCAGCGTCGGCTCTTGATCTTTAAGGTTTCCATCTTCTTGCTGATGGTGGTCCTGGGGATATCCTTAAACAGGTCGCTGAGGACCTGGGCCAAAGCAAACATCTGGGTGCCATTGATCTGTAAGTATCCCAAGTTTATCCCTTCGATTTCTTGATAGCCGGCATGAAAGTCCCCCGGCCTGGCTTCCCCATTGTAATCCATGGTGGCTGGAACAATTCCGAAGGTCCCTTCGCAGGTCAGGAACATTTTGCAAGGAGCATTTACTTTGTCTCTTTCAAAGGGGGCATTGAAAATAAGGACATATTTGTTTCCACTCCCTGATCACACACATCCCCCCCCCTCCGGAGAGGTGGGGGAGGGGGGAGGGGAGGGAAAA
>NW_008794887.1:400303-400517 GCF_000699145.1 Aptenodytes forsteri | reverse complement strand
AAAAGAGCCAAAGCAGTCGATCTCCCTTTCAAACGCTCCCGTCAATGGTTTGCAACATCTTCCAAACACCCGGTTCCTCCGCCTGTACCGGGGCTTGACTCCTCGTCTTCCCCCTCCCCAGCAAAAAAAAAAGAAGGAAAAATAAAGAAGTCAAACATCTTGCATCCTCCAGGCTCCCCCCGGCCGGCTCCCACCCCGCGGCCGCGCACCCCAC
>NW_008794887.1:398386-399640 GCF_000699145.1 Aptenodytes forsteri | reverse complement strand
CGGGGTTTAGCTTCTTTTTTTTTTTTTTTCTCCGCGGAGGGTTGTTTTAAGAGAGGTCGCTGCGCCTTCCCAAATCTGCCCGGATTCCTCTGGGGTGGGTGTGTGTACGTATATATTTAATAAAGCGTGAAAGATATTACTCTAAGCGAGTTGTTCAAAACGATTGACTCCGCAACAATTCATCCTTCAAGCCGGAGTGGAACGCTTATTAATTGCCAATTACTGTATTTATTAGCTGGAATGAGCACGGGCTGGAGCGCGGTATCAACAATAACATCGGCAATATGTGCAAATAAAAGCAATGCAAAGATATTTATATTCCTTTTTACTCACACACGTTCTTTATTCACTTCGCATCTTTTTCTTCCAAACTCTTTCTTTAAAAAAGAAAAAAAAAAGAAAAAGAAAAAAGGAAAAAGAAAAAAAGGAAATTCTTTTGCATGCCTTTGCGCTGCTTAACTTTATTTCAAACTTTAAGTCCCAGGATTTTTTCGGCGTTTGGTAGCTCGCTCCTGCCTTACAAACCAGGCGATGTTTTCCCAAAAGCAGGGCTGCAGATTTCTGTCTCCAAGGGGGGGGGGGGGAAGGGTAAAAAAACCAGGGGGGGGGGGGGGAAAGGGTAAAAAATAAAAAGCCCCAAGCCCTTACCCAGCCCGGAGCCCCATTGTCCCGTCCCCTCTATTTCTTTCTAAACCTGAAGCTACTTGAGCGAAGTGAGTGGAGCCGCGGAGGCTGGACCGAGGGATTTTAACTCTCTGCTCAGGAGGCTAATTTTGGGGAAACAGTTACCTCGGAAACCTTTCTGGGGGAAGGGAAGCTGCAGCTCTGCAGCGCACGCTGATCCCTTTCAAGCTTCGTCTGTCTCCCACATGAAAAGTTGCTTTTAGTTTTCCTCTGCTTTTTTTGTGGTTCAAATGGCAAAATCTGAGTAATTTGATAATAATAATTTGTTAAACTATATGTACAATCAACCACAAATGATCCCGATTTAGAAACAATCCCGGAGGAGGAGGAGGAGGAGGAAGCGCATTCCTGAGTATGCGTGTAAAAAAAATTTAAAATACCTCCGACATCGCCTTTAATTTGGGAGCGGAGATCACCTGATTCGCATTTACCTTCTCGCCGGCTGACGAGAGGGGAGCCTCCCGATGCCAGTCTCGATTCTGCCAGGGGAGGAATCACTGCCAGGGTTTTCCCCCTCCCCAGCACCCATGGGCGCCACTCCCCCCCCCCCCCCCCCCCGGGGCGCCTTGG
>NW_008794887.1:396768-398353 GCF_000699145.1 Aptenodytes forsteri | reverse complement strand
GCGTGGCCTTGCTGCGGGAAGAAAATACCCCGTTTTCCAGCTCTGGCTGCGTTAAACCACCACATTTCACCCTCGTTTTCCACAGGCAAGAGTTTCCTGTGAGTAAAGGTCTGCCGGCCAACACAAACACCGAATTCCTCTTTGTTTGGGCAGAGGGGAGGGGGAAGAGTTTGCATCGCGATGGACGGAAAGTGGCCGGTTAGGGGATACTGCAGCCTCGTTGCGGTGGCTGTCGGCGTGGCTGGCTGCGAGGGACCTCAGAAAGTCCTGCCTGCAGCCAGCCCGGATCTCCCTTCGCAAATACAAGGGAGACCCTGGGTGTTTTTCTTTCCACAGAAAGCCAGAGCCATTTTACCTATAGGCTGAGCTTCGCTCCGTGCCAGACTGGAGGAGGGAAGCGTGGGGTGGAGGGAAGGAGCTGGCAGGGAATATCCCTGTCCGGCGTGGCTGATGCAGCCGGGGGGGGGGTTTTGAGGGGGGCTTGTAAAGAAAATACAAGTTCGAGCAGCGCAATAAACTGTTCCCGATCGCTTGTGGGGCTTTAGAGAGGACCCGGAGCCCCCTGATCGCCGGCCAGGAGGAAACAGGGCTCAGAAGCCGCGCACAGGCGAATGTATGGAAACGTCATTTCCCAGGAAACCTCTGTCAATAGGAACACAAATAGACAATATTTTGGCTATGGATAAAGTTCAATACGGAATGTGTGTGTGTGTGTGCGCGTTGACGTCTCTATACGGACACAGACAGCTCGACGTGGGACATGCAGCTACTTTGCAAATCCGTGTGTGTACACACACACACACACACACACACACACACACACTCACACACACACAGAGTGGTGGGCAGGGGACTCGCGGCCAGGGTGGTGGTTCATAAGCAAAGGCGGTTTAGGAGCACCATAGGTGCCCTGTGTTTCTGCTATAGGCGTCCCTGCTGCTAACGCCGCGGGTCCCCCACTGCAGGCGGGGCGCTGAGCCGAGTGTCCCTTGCTGTGCCCCCTTCACCGCCCCAAACATTAGACCTCGTCTAAATGTATAGACGAGCTGGTCGTTATTAGGTGCACGGTGGCTGTTCCACTTCTTTATGTTTATTGTCAGGGCGGCTGCAGGCCTGATATGGAAGTGGCCACGGAATGGGCTGCTCCGTGGGTCCCACGCGAGGGCTGGGGACGAGGGGGGCTGTGCCGGGGCCGTGCTGGGGGGGAGCGGGGCTGCGCCCATCCCCAGCGATGCTGCTTCGGAAAATGGGCGCAGCCAGGAGACCTGGCAGCGTGTATATTTGTGTATTTAGTTGTATATTTGCGTATTTAGTTGTATATTTGCTTCTCGGCTCAGCTACTGCTCCCGAGGCCGGAGGGGGCTTTCCAATCCCCCCGGGAGGAGAGGACAATAACCCGGGGGTCCCCGCGGTAATCCTCACCCGTGAGGCATCCCCGGGAGATTTCTCCCTCGTACCTGTCAGGGCTGGTTGTTACCGCAGGAAGCAATAAAAGTTACCAGGTTATGGGGATATCCCGATATCCCCATTTCCAGGGGATCCCGGAGGCGCAGGACACCACCCCACCCACCCCCCCACTCCCACC
>NW_008794887.1:392805-396058 GCF_000699145.1 Aptenodytes forsteri | reverse complement strand
GGGGGGGGGATCCCTGCGAAAAAGCAGGTGCCAGCGGGAAAACGGGAGAGATGCTGCCGGTGGGAGAGGGCAAGGAGCGAGCAGGGAGCGAGCAGGGAGCGAGCAGGGAGGCGTCCACCGAGCAGCCGGCACTTGGGGCGGATACATCAGTTTTACCACGAAAAAAATGATTAGAAATTAATATTGGCCCAACTGAATTATTTCAATTGCAAGGATTCGGTTTGTTTTCTTTCTTTTCCGGTGAGGAACAAATCCCACGTTATCAGGCAGCAAAACCAATACCAAGATCCCTCCCTGCGGAGGGACAGCAAGGGACAGCCTGGCCGTGCCCCTGTCCAGAGCAGATACCCCTCAGTAAATGCTCCCACGGCAGTTCCCACCCAGGAACCTCCGTGGAGAGGCTCCCATTTCCCACCCTCCCACTGCTTGCTGGGGCAGGGTGGGCCTAGTGCTCCCACCGGGAGACTCGGGCCCTCTGGGGGGATGGAGAAGCCCTTTGGCTCAGATACGAGGGATATTTTCAAGGAAAATATTGAAATTCTGAATTTTTTGTTTGTTTGTTTTTAATTTCTAACAGTTTGTAAAAGACCTGCAGGCAGCCCACCGCGCCTGGGGGAGCTGCAAGCAGCCCAGCACCAGGCGCTGGTTAAAACCCCTAATATTTTGGTCAGAGGCAGTTACTCCTGACAGGCACTTAAGCCGTCCGGGATGAAAATATTTCTACAAATCACTTGGTGCACTGGCTTTTTAAACGTCTCTGGTACATTTTACAGGCTCCGGGAGGGAGCTGGAGAAGCAGACCCAAACCCCACCGGCCCGGCCTGCAGGACAGACGGACGGACGGGCCAGGGCCAGCCCGGAGGAAAAAAATGCCTCCTTCACTTCGGGGTGGCGGGTGGCTTCGTAACTGCTCTCCCTGCTCCAGGACCCACCTTTATGCTGCCGGCAGCCAGGGATTGGTAAAATGCTCTTAGATGCACTCGGGGACAGAGATATTCCCTCTCGTTCACATGGGACAGGCTTATTTTTCAGGATTTCCCTCTTATATTTCAGGATTTCCCTCTTATTTTTCAGGCTTTCTCTCTTATTTTTCAGGATTTCCCTCCTTTCTTCTCCATGAGCAGTTTGCGAATAATATTCAATGAACCCACCGAAAAACGCCAATTCATTCTCCAGCTAAACTTCGAGCACGTTGCATCGCTAATCCATGCTGTTTCAATAAATCCTGCTATTCCTAACATAACATTTGAATTCACCTCCTTATTAATTTTCACGTTTATAGGAGGTTTCTGGGAAACCAGTGGCCGAGGAGAACAGCGGGGCGTGTAGCGGTGCGGGGCCGGGCGTCTGCCTGCAGCGGGCCGGGGCGGTTTGCGGGGAATCTGCGCTGCGACGCCGTTATTCGTAGGCGTTTGGGTCTTTTCGGATTTTTTTTCTGTAGGTACTACCCCAGCGGGAACAAAAGCAGTGTTTAGTGACAATTTCTAAAGATGCAAATCCCGCTCCCCTCTCTTTTGTTTCAAAATACAAAGGCAGAAAAGTGGGTTTGGTTTGAAAACGGGCTCGGCTTGCGGGGCTGCGGGCTGGGGCCGTCCCTGCTGCTGCTGTTGTTCCCTTTTCCTCGCCGTAAAAGGACACGGGGTTTTGGGGGGGGAAACGCCAAAAAAAAAAACCAAAAAACAAACAAACAAAAAAAAAAAAATCGAAAATGTGCAATCTGATGAAAACTGCGGGGTTTAAACTCCAGGAGAGGCCTAGGAAGAGCAATAGATTGCATCAGACCAAATGGTGCCGCTCAGACCACGTTTAAAAGGTTTCGAGCCTTGCTTTTGGAGTAAAACCGAGAGATTTAAGGCAAAGCCGGGGCAGGTCCCGGGGAGCAGATCCTGAAGGGATGGAGGAACGAGTCGTTATTTTTTAATCAGCTGAGTTGTGTTTGCTCCGGCGCTCCTTTGCGCGGTTTTACTGGCGTGGGAGGAGGGTCCCAGTTCAGGGAATTAAAAACGCGCCCATCCTTCCCCTGACTTCAAACATCCCAAGGTCGCTCGTTCAAACTTTCTGCTTTATTTCTGTCTTTCTTAATAGACAGCCTTTCACCATCCTCTAACAAAGAAACCACATTTTCTAGAGAGCAGCTGAAGGAAATTATACAGTAATAAACACTGACGATGGGGAAAAAAAAATGTTTGTTTGTTTTCCTAAGCAAATACAGTTAAATACTTCCAAGAGGGTTTCTTCTCCTGGAGAAATCCTTGCGAAGAGGCTTGGAGGAGGGTCCTGGTGAACCCGGCAACTTCGAGGGATGCGATGGGAGGCTGGAAGGGGAGAACCTCCATTTTCCTGCTGTCTTCAACGAGCCTAATTTTTCCCCCGATTATTTAAAAGATTATTTTTGTGGCGATAGAGAGAAGTGTGTGTCTTTAAAACAAAACCCAAAAAACATCAGACTTCTAAGAAAGAGGAAAAACGAGTTTGTAGATGGAAGAGTTCATGCCTCGATCTTAAAGCCAGCAGAGAATTTGCATTATTCTTCTGTCGCCTTTTGATGTTTCCCATATTACATTGTGATTTGGTTGTTTTCCCTCTTCTTGCTTAATCCAGGCTCCTGCCCCTTTTATACGGGAACAACTACTAATAAAAAAATTTGCAGATTAGTAAATGATAAGCCCAGAGCATTTTCCCTTTAACAAATTTCAGCTGAAGAAATCTTAATTCGTGGGTTTTTTTTTTCCCCCCTTTAAATCTAGCCCAGCTAAACCAGGGAAAGTCTCTTATTATGTCTAACCCATTGATTTACTACTAACGCAGGATTTTGTTTGCTAGTTCAGTTTAGCTTTAAAAGAATGCTGGAAAATATTTTTGTTGCTAAGATAAGCCTAAACCAAAACTCTTCCTTGCTCTTCAATAAGCGCTGGTATCAGTAGAAATTAAAGGCGATGCGAGAAAGCCACAATATTTCAGTCTTTTTATATGACAGAGAATGGTCTTGGATATTGCCTTTTCCCTCAAGGAGCATTTTATATTCTTTGGGAAACGTTTATCAATTCTTATTTAAATTGCACTCATACCTACAATGCTTATTGCTTAACTTTTAAGTGTTATATTTAAAGCAATTATGATTTAAAATTCCTCCGCGACAGACAAACACCCTCGGAGCATTTTTAAACTGTGTAAAGTTTCGTGTTGTCAAACTTTAAAAGGAAAAAACCTTTTTTTTTTTTTTTTTTTTTTTTTCTTGGGAAATATGTTTTCA
>NW_008794887.1:390039-392316 GCF_000699145.1 Aptenodytes forsteri | reverse complement strand
TTTTTTTTTTTTTTTTTTTTTCACCTTTTACAAAGTATTTCTCCTGCCTGTTATTGATTGACAAGTTTATTATTATTATGAATGGATTCTCCCATTTCCCAGTCCTCTTCAAGGCCTGATGTGGATTGAGAGCCTGACCAGTTGCTTATTGACCCATGATGGCTATACAATGACCCTGCTGCCCCCAGCCTGACCCTGGGACCCCCGAAGGACCCAGCCCAACAGAACAGGGCTCAGATATGCAAAGTTGGAGCTTTATGGGGTTTGGGGAAGGGAGGGGGAGATTGCAAAGTGGGCGAGGGTTTCATTAACAAAAATGTGTTTATTGTAAATAAAAAAAAGGCAAAGGGGCTGTTTAAAGGAACGTGTCCTAAAGGATCGCAGCTACCTTCTGGATGGGGAACGCTGGAAGCGTTGGAGCCCTTTTTATACCAACACATGCCTAATTGGCGACAATAAAAGGAGAAAGGCTGACACTCGCTCTGCTGAGCTTCCTCGCTGCCTGGGTGACGTTCAGTAAGTATTGCTCGATTTCGAAAAGTTACCGAATTTGCTCAAGTTTGAAATGGCAGCCTCCTTTAGGGAGGAAAACAGAGAAACCCCGCGGAAAGGCCCGGTCGCATCCCAGCTGTTTTCCCTTCCCTCCCTACGAGCATCCCTGCGTGCGGGTGTCTGCGTCCTGCGAAATGGGAAAGCCGTACCCTCGTTTCGTGCCGAGGTCTGGCGCTCGTACCGTGGGAGGAAGCAAGGCCTTTAAAAATGTAACCGGCAGGGGCGAATGGAATAAAAAAAGGTTGGAGTGGCTATCAGCATTAATATTCACCCTGTGTCTTTTTACCCACTAAGTGAGGAAATGAAGGGGAAAGACATCTCCTCCTGCCCCTGAAATGCGGCTCCTCTGCTTCGTTACTGTACAGGGTTTGTGGGCGAGCTAGGAATTATTTGTGAGAGGTGAGAGATGGTATGCGGCCCAGAAAGCGTATGTTTTGTGAAGCAGCATTTCGCTCCATTTCAGAAAGTAAGGGGATCTGCTCTCCACCCTCACTCCCTCATTTAATGGAGATACAGTTGTTTAAATAATTTCCCTCTTCCCAAAACAAATGCAGGAGAATGAGAGCTCATTTTTTATCCTAATTGATGGATCGCTGAAGACAAGCCTTTGAAGAAAACGGCTGTCAACAGTGGGAGATACCCGGAGCATCTGGGTTAGATAGGTATAAAGCAAAGAGCAACCTGCATTCTTTGCGAGGCTGGATGCTCTCAGATTATAAACCACGGCGATTGCTTTTGATTTCACCATAAAAACAACAGCGGCAGCAGCAGCAAGTTGTTCTGACACTCTCAAAACATCTGGATTGTAAAGTTTGCTGGTTTCTGGCAAGAGCAACAATAATAATAAAATCTCTCGCCGTCCGGGCAGATCCCCAGGGTTTCGCCAGGGTTTCGGCTCGACCCGGCCGAGATGTTTGTTCTGCTGCACGACAGAACATGTACGTTTGTGTGCACACCCCGAACACCTCCCCGGCGGTGGGTGCGGGGGATAACACACCAGAGCTCTGCGGCTCCGAAGAGAAAAAGCTCTTGCAGTCGCGGTGCCCGTGCACCGAAAGGCAAGAAAGAGCAGCTCTGGAGGATGTACTCTGTGTGCGTGTTTAAATAGCCTGAGTTGTGATTTAAATCCTGGGTTACGGGAGAGCTTTGCACAAAACCTGGCATACGGGAGTACAGAGTCCCGTCAAACGCTCGTGGGGCACAAGGAGCCCTGGACCGAAGTGGCTGTGTGTCCTTGCACGTCCTGGTGCATGGCACGCACAGGTCTGTGCGCGCACGGACACACGGACAGACAGACGGAGGTGCGGGGTCTCCATGTCCAGCACGACCCGGGCAGGAGCTGCTCTACCCGCTATCGAGCTGAGTTAAACCCTGGAATTTGTGATAAAAAGTTATCGAAGGGTTGAGAATTGTTCTCGAGCACTTTCCGCACGTTAACCCCGTGCGTGGGGGAGGAGGTTGCATCTGTTTGTCTTTATTTGATTTTATTATTATTTCTTTAACACCGTGGTATCTCCCAGCTGCCAAACGGTTCTCGGTTTCGGAGACGCTAAGACCTAAAGGGAGAGGAAGGCGCCGAGCTGGGAAACAAGAAAATAGAAAATATTTGAGTTTTACTCCAAAATGGACATTTCAGCTTCGGCTCCACTTTCTAGGAATCGCCTGGCAGAAGTGTCCCGCTCCGTGGGGGAGGGACGGGGGAGCTCGTGGCTGTCCTCGTCCCCC
>NW_008794887.1:388857-389153 GCF_000699145.1 Aptenodytes forsteri | reverse complement strand
CTTGGGCCCCGGCGTGTCCCGCCCCGGAGCCCGGGCACCCACTTGCACCCCCATTCCGGGTGGATCTGGGCTGGAAGGACTCGTACCCCCCGGGAGCCTCAGCCCCGAGCCTCTTCCTGAGGAAGAGCAAGGTCCCAGCGCAGTTTTTCTCCGCTAAACCCGGACACTCCCGGGGGAAGCTCCGCTCAGCTTCGGCTGCCGGGATGGAGAGAGACCGGGATGGGGCAGGGGAGAGCGGGGACGGGATCGGGCAGACAGGGGACCCGGGCAGAGGATGGATGGATGGCTGGAGGGAT
>NW_008794887.1:386306-388188 GCF_000699145.1 Aptenodytes forsteri | reverse complement strand
CCGATCCCCCGGGCATCTGCTCGGCCCCCCGGCCCTGAGCATCACGTCCCGGCGGCCTCAGGCTCTTGGGACCCCGTGGGGCTGGTACAGGACACCCCCCCACCCCGCAGGGGGGGTTCTTCTCCTCCACCGGCTTCAGCAGCAAAGCTGCCGGTTTGCCCGGCAGAAACAGAAACTCCTCGCACGGGAGAGAGCAGCAGCGGAGGGAAAATCCGCTTTCCCAGCGCACTTCATGCGGAGATGTGTTGCTGCCTCCTGCACGGCAGGGCACACAGCAAGGAGCCTGCCTTTACACAGGTCGTTGGGAGGTTATTTGACTGAAGCGGGCAGCAAAATTCAGGGCAGGGACCTGGGAATACACCCGCTGGGTCGGGTAGATGTGGTTAAAGCCATGCAGGGGAAAACGCGCCCACCCCGATATAACGACCCGTCACAGAAAGGGGCCTGTAGGGAAAAGCACCACTAAAACCTGCCACGTCAGAGCTGACAGAAAAAAAAAAAATCACATTAGCCCAACTCTTTCTGCCTCCCTAAGTGACACAGTTCTGTAAACCGAGTCTCATTTTCAATTTCAGGTCTTCTCACTATTTTTGTAATCCCACTGTCAACGAGCCAAAACAGAGCGAAAGAAAGAAAGAGAACAGAGTGGGTTTGTCTATATTAGGAAATTACTCTAAATATACTACTGTGTTTGTGCAAACCTCTCATGCAGACCCATTATTACTTTGTGCTGCCCTTATGATAGATTATTTTAATTTAACAAATAACCAGATTGAATTAAATTAATGTAAATCTTAATTAAAGCTGGACTTAGCGCACCCGAATAGGTTTTGCACCTGTGAAATTCCTCAGCATAGTCCAGTCAGCACACCACCATCCATCTACAGACTTGCTCCCAGGCACCCTGGGATGGCCTTGCCCTCAGAGAGCTTTATGCACCGATTTTTGAGAGTTTTAGAAATTATTCCCATTCCTGGGTCTCTCGGGTTAAGGGCAAAAGTATTTGAGCATCAAGATAGATAGATATGAATCACGGCTAAACTGATTTATTCCAAATATTACTCATGAATTAGGCTGAAACCATCAGCCTAATTTTGATCCCTTAGCTCTCACTGAGAAGCATCCCACAGAAGTGGTGCCAGTGACTTTACACACTATTTTGGGGCTAAGCCTCAAGGATGTCAGAATTTGGCCATCTTTTATTTTCCAGGGAACAAGCTATGACTCACCAGTGACTAAGTAACAGGTTACAGCCTCAAAATTTCTGATGAGTAATAGGGCGTGCAAGAAGATCTAACCCATTCTGTAAGTCACTAAATAGACACATGATTAAAAGGATGATCCTAACAGCAAGGCGGGTTGGCAGAGTCCATGATAAATCACCGAAATTATCAGTAAAGGAAACAGTCGCTTCCTCTGACAAATAATTAGGACATTTATAGTAAACAGGCATCTCAGAACGGTCCATGCAAATCTCCCAAGAGCAGTGACGAAGGGCTAAAGGTTTGATTATGTTTTCTTTTCTGTCCTTGCAGCTCTTACTAAGAACCAGAGCTACTCACTGCTTGATGAACGTGTGAAGTGCAGCCTGCAGCCACCCTGTGCCATACCGGGCACCCACTGTCCCCAGCCCCACCGGCCCTGTGGGGCTTTCGGCAGGAAGCTCAAAGGGTGTTGTAGGTTTTGTAGTTTTGAGCATGGAGAGATCTCATAGAATGAGAATGGTTTGGGTTGGAAGGGACCTTTAAAGGTCATCTAGTCCAACGCCCCTGCCGTGGGCAGGGACATCTTCAACTAGATCAGGTTGCTCAGAGCCCCGTCCAGCCTGACCTTGGATGGTTCCAGGGATGGGGCATCCACCACCTCTCTGGGCAACCTGTTC
>NW_008794887.1:385581-385888 GCF_000699145.1 Aptenodytes forsteri | reverse complement strand
CAGGATAGGGTTGGCCTTCTGGGCTGCGAGCGCACATTGCTGGCTCATGTCCGGCTTTTCATCCACCAGTAGCCCCAAGTCCTTCTCGGCAGGGCCGCTCTTAGCAGGTAGATGGCGGGTGGATGTGGAGGGAGGGAGGGATGCAGGGATGGGTGCAGGGAGGGATGGAGGGGCAGACGTGCTCCGGGGAGGTACATCGCCTCTGCCGTCTGTAGGGTGGGCGAGGGGCGGCACGAGGCCGCCCTGTGCTCAGGGCCGCCCGGTCCCGGCCGGGGGCTGCTCTCGGCTCCCCCCCCCCGGCCCCCGC
>NW_008794887.1:378728-385440 GCF_000699145.1 Aptenodytes forsteri | reverse complement strand
CCAGCCGCACCGGGGGTCCCGGCAGCCCCCCCGGGCCTGCAGCACCCAGCACACCCCCTGGGCTGCCGGTAAAGATGGGGTTTTTTTGTTTGTTTGGTTGGGTTTTTTTCAGAAATCTTAGGGAGCGGGGGGGATTTGGGTGAGAGCTGACACCCCTCCCCAGCCCTGGGTGCTCTAGGGTGAAAGGTGTGCAGCAGCAGCAGAGCTTGCGCAGCTCCGTGCACGACTTTTTCTGCAGAGCTCTGTAATGGATTCTTTTGCACACTGGAAACCAGCTTGAGAAGTCATTATATACATATATATAAAAGAGTACGTATAGGTAATTTGGGAGGAAGGGAGGAGAAAGCCTGACCCTGTGCAGGTTTAGCACCCTGGACCTTTGTCAGCTTGGCAGCGGGGCGGTGAGGGATGGTGGCCTTTACCCACCGGCTGCCCCACGCCTTGCCACGCCGTGGGGCCTGCCCAGCTCGGGGTAGTTTCAGCCCTGGGAAGACAGCTTCGGCCTGGAACAACGACTCGGTTTTGCGCAGTCGCTGCAGAGCTGTTACCTTCAGGCTTTTACCTCAGGTTTCCTGTCTTAAAGGCAGTTTCCGATAGCGTAGCCAAGAACTGAACATACAATTGCAAGCTAAGCTGATGCAATGCTCTAAACCAATACAAGGGCGTCAGAACAGAACGTTTAATTAAACTGGTTTGTAAACCAATTAAATGAGAGCAACTGGTGGGTATAGGCAAAGCTTCAATTACTGCCAAGTATTTTTTGAAGGCGCTAAAAACGCAGGAATGTGAAGAAAAAGTCCAAAGGCACAAAGGGAAACAGGTGCCTAACTCCCATTAAAAAAAGATCTGTCTGTGATTATTAATCCCCCCTTTCACGTCCAGACCTAGGCTTCAGGGCCTGAATCTATGAAGTACCTAACACTCTGCCATCCCAAAGCACCCCGGGAGAGTTTAAATGCTCTCAAAAGCCTTGGTCCTGCTCCGCGCGCATCAGCAGAGGTTTGGGCACACTGAGAGATGGGAGCAGCTCCAAAGCTTGTTTTGGTTTTAAAGCCAGAGCATCTGTTTAGGTTCCTAAGAATGAACTTGAAAGCTCCTTAAAAATACTCTTGGTTTCTGGACATAGACCACATGGCTTATTTCTCTGGTAATTGTTGTGTACTTTCACTGCCTAATGTAAATAATAATAATAATAATAATAATAATAATACACTAATAAGTCCTTGGTTCTGCCTTCCCGTAGGGTATTAGCCTAATTGGTCTCTTGAAGTTCCTTTCAAAGCAATGTTTATGTGATTTTATGACTATCCCATTCGGTTTGTTAAACTGGACTTGTTTTAGAGATGTGTTCCTCAACTACACGGTCTGTGGCACATTCTCTCTTTTGCAGGAAGAAGTGAATAAACAGCTAAACCACTTTAAATACATGACCCATAGGAATCCCCATCACCCTGGTGGGAGAGGACAGTAAGGTAAGTGGGCTGGAAAGCGGTCATAAATACGGGTATGTCACGAAAGCGTGGGAGTTTCAGCTTTTAGGGCGAAAAGAGAGCGATTCTAACAGAGAGCGATTCAAAATATTTCCACTCATAAAAGAGTAATTTAGTACCAAAAGCAAATTTGTCATCTTCCTGTACAATGACCTACTATATTAATCAATTTTACCGTTTTGAATGCATCAAAACCATGAAGACAAATATGATCCACTGTCGCGTTTGATTTAAGCTGCTAGAGAAAAAAAAAAAAGACAGGCATAGAAGAGATTTCGATTGTTACTTTTTTCCTTTATAAGTCATTAATGGCACTATTTCCTTTCAAAGTTGTTAATGACATCATTGTTTCCTTTCAAAGTCCTTAATGACACTGTTTAATGAATAATAACTTGCACTTATATAGTGCTTTTTCAGACAAACAACCCAAAAGTGCTCTGCAGTAGGGAATTGGTCAGACAAAGAGGGAAAATGAGGCACAAAGGGAGGAAATGACTTGTTCCAGGCTAGAAAGTTACTGACGAAGCAAAGCTGGGAGTGCGTGTTTGGCACTTGGCTTTCTTTACTCTCTGAATCTTTCCGTGGATGTTCATACGGTAGAAACGCAGAATTTAGCCCATAACGGAGCAAGCACAAAGTAACCCATCTAATAAACTGCAAGCGCCAATTCAACAATCTGTTCCGCGAGCTGACTGTTTCTTTTTCTTTCACAAATATCTCCACTAAACAGAGTTGTTTCTTGAGAAAAGATACCTCGATGAAATGTTTTTTGTGAGGATATGAGCAGGGCAGAACAGAGATGAAAAGCGTGGGGTTTTTTGGTAGGTGTGGTTAGGGAAGAGCAGGGGCAAAGGTCTCACTTTCTCTCCCTTGGGAACGACACGCTGCGGAGGCAGCTGAAGCTCCTGTTTAAACAGAGACTTTGCCTTTGCAAGTCGCGGTCCAGACTCCCAGCTTTCAGTCCTGCAGGGTACGAGAAGCCTTTGCAGACCTCAGTGGGATTTTTCCTTGCCCGACGATGGGAAAAGAGACTTAAGAGGCCCTATATACTGTAGGAAAATGTGCACCACAGTGCTGACTGATTGCAATTGAGATTTCCCCGTCTGTGGTGTAGAGAAGTATCAAGATATTGACCCCTTGTCCCTACCGGCCTGTGAATACGGACCTTTTGTTGCTAGATAATAAAATCTATTTTTGGTGGAGAGAAAGGGAAAAAGTTTATGTCCTTTATAAACCCACCGCAAAGGTAGCAAAACTCCAGAACTATCCGCATCTATTTTTGGTGGAGAGAAAGGGAAAAACCTTTATAAACCCACCGCAAAGGCAGCAAAACTCCAGAACTATCCGGTTAGCAGCATTACATGTGGGAGAGGCAAGAAATAAATTTGGGAGAAGTTTTGTGTGTACCACTGAATCACGTCTGATGGCTTGTCCTATTACAAACCATCCTTCTCGTTTTTGTTCCTATTACAATTACTATTGCTTATGACGGCGGAACGTGCAGAGGCTCTGAGTACCATCAAGACCCTACTGATCCTGGAATAGTGCAGAAGGTGTGATAAGATGGCATTCCCTCCTCAAAGGTCTAATAATCCAAACAGAGAAGAAGGGAAACACAAAATAATCTACCTAAAGTCTTGTAACAGGTCGGTGGCAGAGCTGGAGCCCATCTTTCCAGATTTGCAGAGGAATTCTCTGCCATAGACTATTTACCTCTCCGAGGAGGGACACTCGTTGGCCTTGAAATTTGACAACTAGCATAATCTTTCCCAATGTTTTGAGACACTGTGGTGTCCAAAACAAAGGATACAGAGAAAAACATCACACGCAAAGCTTTAAAGAAAGCCGAACTGAATTATTTTGTTTAAATAGTGTGTATAAATAATGTGTGTAGTCTTCTCGCTGTGCTAGTAGGCATTTACAGAAGGATGAAGAAGCTAAACGCATATGCATCGGTGAGAAGGATGAAAAGTTTGGTCTAAAATGAGAAAACAACTTTCTAAAAGAGATATGGTTTGGAGAGTTCTCCGATTATGTCATGTTCTCCCTGGTGGCTGCTGCTAACAGAGGATAAGACTTTGCTGCTGCTATCTGTGGAACTGATCCCGCAGTTCCAACTGAGAGATTTACACTTTAAAGTAGCGGTTCTTGCTAGCGACTCGAAGGAATTTGGCTGCCTAGTGAGGATTGCTGCTCTTATCTGCACAATTCCCTCTTCCTCCAACCTGCCCAAGAGGAATAAGATAAAATCTGGTAGAGCAAACAGGTTCGTTAAACGGGGGCGTAGATTTGCCTGTCCACAAATAGGCAAGTTTTAGCCCTGCTTGGACCCAGCTAAATTACAGTCCTTACTCATGATAATCTCAAGTGACGGTTTCCCCATAAATGAAGGCAGGAAGAGTCTGCGTTCCCGGGAGAAGCTGTTGGAAAAGGCTGGGATAGTGTGCAGAGAGGCAATCTATCACTGCGAGCCATTAAGAATGTACATCCCAGTGTTTCCTTGCGTCGACCCTTTGCGTAGGCTAGGCCATAAGCGCTTCTCTAATATAGATCGGTCTTTAAATTTCCTAAGAGCACGTGGAGTTATCATAAGAAAGATAAATTTTCTTGCCTTTTTTTTTGTTCTTTTCTTTAACATAGGATGCATGTATTTTGTAGATAAAATAGGTGAAGTATGAATAATCTGGAAAATGCAATGATATGGCCTTACACCCTAGTAAGAGTATTTTATTTATTGTATCTCAAGAATTTCCATGTCAGGCACTTAGATGATAACTAAGTTTACGTTGTTTTTAAATACCAATCAAGTAAATGCAAAGGATCCCCCTGAAAATGAAAGATCATCTGTAACAAAGACTCTGCACGCAGAGATAAGGCCAACAGCTCAGTTCATGATGTATGAGCCTGTGGAGAAGCCAGTTCCCTTATCCACAGTTTTCTAGACATAGTAGTAAGCGACTAAGTTTAGTAACAACTTCTGTAACTTAGGTCTGCAGTTATGACTGAGACCCACAGGGATAATGGTTCCCATGAGTCAGTACATATCACTTTAATTTTGCCTGCTTCCTACATACAGCCACATTTTGAAAACACTGACTGATAAAATAACAAATGAACAATATAAATTAAGTATCTCCATGTCTCAGTTTTCACAGTCGTAACTTTCCCCCAAATTTTTCTCAAGAAACCGTCGCGCCCTTTCCTCTGTGGCGTAGCCTTTCCTCACCGCAGGGATTAGTTATGTAAATTGGAACTTAATCCCCTAAAGGCAAATTTGCAGTTCAAGTCCAAGTGTCTGCTAGCATGGCCAACTGGAACCAAGACCGTCAGGGGATGGCGGATGTTTAGCATTTTGTCCTGTCGTCTAAGACAATCTCAAACCGCAAGGATCTCCTTCAGGTTACAAAGGCAACCAGCCAGATTTTCCCCCTTTTCTTTTAAACAAGTTCATAACACAATAGATAAAAGAAAAAAAAGAGGGGGAGAGGAGGGGAAACCCTCCCAGAAAAGTGAGCTAAGGCTGAGTGAATTTCCAGCAATGCGGTGAACGTATTGTCTGCCCCTGTGACTCTCAAAGGAATGCAATAAAAGGAAGACAGCAACCCAGCAGGCAGCTTCTCAGGGAGCCGTCTGCCTTCCAGCCCCTTGATGTAACGCTTGAACAGGTGCAATATAAAGGATGCTAAACTGGTGATTATTAGGGCTGTTGGAATGGGTTTCCTCTCTGCTCTCCGATGAGAAGATTTTTTTTTTTTTAAAGAAACTATATGATGGGATATGCCGACCTTTCAAAGACTACCCGTCGCAAGGGAAACAGTTTGAGCAAGAAGAGGGTCGCCAGTCTAAGAGGCATTGACACCGTTTCTGGTCTTATTCAAGCTGCTGTAAATCAGGAATAGTTCCCGTGGAGCCACTGCAGCGCTGCGCTTGCAGGCAGGAGAACAGAACTGCTGAGGTTGTGTTCCAGGGAGGGCACCTGCAGAAGCATCGATGGCTTTGAAGACTGACTTTTGAGTAAAGATACGACCTCCTGGCTACTCACATACATGCCAGCGTCTGAAAACAGTTTTAAGTGCCTCCTCCTGGAAGCAGAGAGAACAGCTTTTGATTTTTTTGTCTTGATGTTTCCTTCACTACCACGACCATCTCTCTTCAGCGCTCACAACCCACAAAGACTAGGGAAAGAAGATTTCAGGTAGCTCAGTGATTCCATGGACCCCATACATTTCCTAAGCAAGGTACAATAATCTCCTTTTGATCTAATTTACAACACTTCTGTTTTTAAAACACCAAGGATTCACAGGAACAGAATTGAAAAGTAGTAATGCGAATCAGGCACCTTTATATGCCCCTTCTTATTGAAGTTGCTGTAACCGTTCCTCCATCAGCCCTACAAAAAGCCCTACCATAACAGTAAAGCAACTGGAGAGGACATATTTTTCTTTATCAGTGCAGGCAAAAAATTGTTCACTGTTGGGTTTTCTACTGTTTCTCTGCCCAGTCTGGCATCAGGCACTTCCTTTTTTTCACGAGGTCAGCGTGGTCGCTGGGTAAGGACCTACGCGAGAGATCATGAGAGCTGGGCTCCGTTCCCTCGGAGCTGCTCTGTGTGCAGGCGGATGATTTCAGGCAGAGCTGGGGCCGTAGGAACACGTTACATGAATTCCTTGGGTTCCTCCTAGGCCTCTTTTCTAAGATTTAATTATTTTTGTGCTCTCTGCTTGGGTTTTCCTCATTTCTCCTTCTCTGTTCTGGATGATGTGTCCAAGGCAAGGGCTGTTTCTCATGATATACCAGGGCTCTCATGATACTGTGTGGACTTAGGGGACCTGCAGGTGCAATCCCACGCAGCGTTACCCACTATACTTTAGGATTATTTCTTTTTACTGCTTTCCAGCTGATTTCTGACGCTTGTCCTGCTGGGCATAAGCCTCCAAGGGGGCATTTTTCTCCCTCCTTGCAAAGATAACAAAACAGGTGCCAACGGGTTAAAAACTCCTCCAGAAGGAGCCTCCGAGAGCAGGACAGGCGGTGGCGCTCGCGGAGCCCCGATCTGTCAGAGAGGAATTGCGGAGATAATAGGATTTGCGGAACGGTCCCAACTCATCACTCCGGAGCGATCCATGTTGACTGGCTCGGGCACGCATCCAGCGGTTTGCACACACGGGTGCACACTCGGATTCCTGCTCGGTTTGCTCGGGAGAGGGCGGCGGGGCGGGGGG
>NW_008794887.1:332818-377591 GCF_000699145.1 Aptenodytes forsteri | reverse complement strand
TACCCCCCGGGGGCGGCCGCGGGGCCCGGAGCTGCCTCCTCCAAGGGCAGGGAGGAAGGCAGCCCTTCTCCTCCCAGAGATATGGACTATTTGCATTTTAAATGACTTGGAGCACGCCCCTAACGCACGGTATCGGACTGGAAAGTTTTTCCCCAGGTCCCCAAAAAAAAAAAAAAAAAAAATTAAAAAAAAAAAATGTATTTGCTTTCGTTCAGATCCAGCAGAAAGGCACGGTGATTATCCTGGTTGGTTTGTTTTGAATAACACGAAGGTTTCTGGTCTCATCTGGCATGTCTGTTTTTCCATCTATTATTATCCTATCCATCTACCAGCACATCTCCAGCCTCTTCCTGTATAATCTCTCCCTCGGTGTCTTGATGCACGCTCCTGTCTCCAGCTGCGAATGTGTCCTGCTCTGCCTCTGCCCGCCTGTCAGGCGCAGGTCTCTGGGTCTGTAGGTTGGGCTTTCTTTTGCTTTTCGTACGTTTGGTGTATCCATGCTCACGGCTTTAGTAAGAAGTCGCTTACAACCAGGTAACTAAAGGGGAGTTAAAATGAGGAAGTGAAGCTCGCCGGGGATTTATCTTCATTCAGAGGCGATGCTTGGGTGTCTCCTGTCAGCAGGCAGCCTCTCCAGGGTGCCTCCGAGTGACCCGGCAGGACGAGGGTCTCTCTGGAAGGGCACTTCTTTCTGTTTTAATTTTGCTGATGTAAGTCCTCCATTCTTCCCGTTATTTATCAAACCACATGCTAGAGAATAGGTTTCTTCATCGCTCTCTTTTTTGGAGGGAGATAAAGGGCACTGGCATCCTTATGCCCACTCCCAAGATTAGTATAAACACTTTTGTTTGCTGGCAAGAACAGCTGCAAATGTGCAATGCTTTTATTCTTTTAGGGTGCCTGTTTCTAGCCCTGCACAGGTACGGAGACGGGATGTGTTTGCTGCGGCAGCGGGGGAAGCGGGCACGTAGCGTTGTTTTGGTAGAGTTGGAACATGTTAGAAAAGTCTCAGAGAGGGCACCGCTTGTGCGTCTGGGAAACACAACTGTCTGTTTAGGTCTTGTAAGAGTCCTTCAGGATATAATAATTCATAAGGAGTGTAGCAGTGTGTAGCGGATGTTCTTCAACCCTCTTTTTAAAGCCTGCTCATAAACCTAGTAGTAGTGTGGTGTTTTGGTAGGCTTTTATTTCTTAAATAGAAACAAACCACTGTAGGGGATCATCTGGGTCATCTAGTCTCATTCCGTGCAATCACACACTGGGTTTGGTATCTCTTTGTACTGCTTGAATGTCTGCAAAACCAAAGTTACCTTCTGAAATGATTGTACAGTTAAATAAAGAACCCTGTATTTTTTTTTAAGCTTGTATTATAGCTACACATTAGGGCTGATTCTTAAAAATACCAGTTCCGTTTCTGTGACAATGGTTAGAAATCTTATCTTTCCAGTAAAAAATCAAAAATGTTAACAAAAACATCTGACTGGAAATGAAGACTCTAATAAGATAGTTAAGAACATTTACGAATCATATTTTCAACTCTGCCTTACTTATGTTCTGCGTTGTTCCTTGTTTTCTTCCTTGTTTTCTTCCTTTTTGAAGCAGTGGGCACAGAAGCTCGCACTGGCTGCAGCTGAGTGCTTGCTTTTGGCCCTAAGCCCACTGCTAAAGATGGACCCAAGGCAGGCTCCTCTGTCATTGCTTTCATGTAGTTTCTATTTTCTTATGTGTATGCCTTGGCTCATCTTGCACTCAGCTCTTTCGGTTTAACTCTACAATTGCATTCGTTTTTCTGGCTGATGTGGAATAATAGGCATTAGAGAGATGGAGAGAACCTATTGCGGGTCGTGCCTGGTCCATCCCCCAGGGAACGTCACAGGATTGCTTCCAGCAGGATATTTTCAGATGCTTTGTCCAACCTAGTTTCAAATGTCTCAAGTGACTGGGATTCCATTCCAACCACCAGCTCGCATTTGAAGGTGGAATAAGGAAGATATAATTTGTTCTTTCCTAGGAGACTCCTATACCCTTGTCTGAGATGCATAGCCTTACTTCTTACCACTGTCTTTACCAGCCTCTGTTGCTTTAAACCCACCTGTGTGGTGGCTAAGAGCCCTTTCAGGGTCAGAAACGCTCCCTTTGGGACTCAGAAAGACCATCCTTGGGCGGTTAGAGGGAGAAGATCGCCAAAGAAGGTGAACAGTCTTCAAGCAGCATTGCCCCATCAGAGAAGGGAGCTAATTTTAAGGAAGCGGGAGCTGCAGCTTGCAGAGGGAGACCCTGAGAGCATCAGTAGTGATGCGGAAGGCAACAGGGACGCATGGCGTAGCTGGATGAAAACAGCAGTTTTGTTGGGTTGTCAGCTGGAGACTTGTATTAACACGGAACCTGTTCCCAGGAGTAGTCATAAAAAGCCTGAATTCAGTGATCTTGGAAGCGTGCTGCGAAAGGCTGCCGCTGGATGTGACTTACAGACTTGAGGGCGTGCAGGGTAAATGGGAGTTTCGCTTGGTGTCTGTCTGAAGTCTCACTGAGATTATTTCCTTCACGATGCTGAGATTTTTATCTTAGTCCTAATTATGGTTAAGGTGCCTCACAGCCATCCATTTCATAATTTTATATTTAGATCACTTGAAAAGTTAAGGGGTAAGAAACCACTCCAGTTGTGTTTGCTAGACCAGAATTAGACACAGTTTATGAAGCACTCCATTCCCACTTAGGCCAGATTTTCATAGGAATTTTTTATACTGGGCATGAGCTTATTTGAAAACTTGAATAAATGTGTAACACTGGACCTCTTGCAAAAGGCTGTCTGCTGCTGCTGGATATTGAAACTAGAAAGGGAATAAAATGCTCTGGAGATGTAGCTTTTGGTTTTGTCACCCATCTCTGACCGATAACAGCTCTGGCAAACTTTTATATACACCTGAGAAATTAAACAGTCGATTTAAAGATGGTCTAATGAACTCTCTTTGCTTTTTTTCCAGCTTGCTATGGAATTGTCCAGGTTCCTACCGGACCCTGGTTCTGTCGGAAATGTGAATCTCAAGAGAGAGCCGCCAGGGTGGTGAGTACGAAGCACACTTGTACTTACACTAAATAGGTTCGTTCGATGCCCTTCGTGTCTCTGCTGGAAGCAGTGTGGTCCCCTGGCAAAAGCGGTAGAGCCTGGCATTTCAGCACTACTGTGATTGCAGTCCCAGCTCTGCCTGTAACCGGCTATATCTTGCTTATACAATAGAAATAATTGTATCAAAGAATTTTATACAATGCTATTAGCCATTTTGATGAAGATGCTGCCAGAGGTGCTTTTAAGCAAGTTATCAATGACAGGATTTTTGAGTCTAGGGACCTCAATCTTCTAAAAAAAATAACGGCATTCTTCTAAAAAGTGGTTTCCCTGCTGTTTTTTCTATTCAACTCCTCGGGAGGTTTTGGAGTGGGGGGAAGTTGGCATCACCTGAGATGCTGCTATACTGTCAGAGTTATCATACTGACTGACAGGATGGATTGTCATTCATATCTTGCGGCAACAGCCTCCTGCATAAAGTCTTCCGAGTTTGTAAAACAGCAGAGGAAATGACAGGAAGCTGGATCAGGGTTCAGTTTCTGTCTAAGTAGCAACTGAGCAGTACAGAACACTTTACAAATGTTCTTAACTAATTCTGGCATTTCCCGGTGAGGCAGGAAGGTGGAAACAATCAGGCCAGGGCTGCCTCTTAGGTCTGTCTGCGTGGCAAAGCTACTTGTTCAGTAAACTAGGCTGTGAGTTTATAGCACACCAGCTACTCTGCAGCAACTTCCCATGCGAGCCCTTATCAGATACGGCTCCACCAACCAACTGCTGAGGCGCCGGGGTGTAGATCTTTATTAACATGTTAGTTATGCCATGGATGCTGCTTTTGCCATACAGTAAATCCAAGATAGCTTCCCCGCTTCGCTCTCTTAAGGGTGGATTTAAATTAAACTTTGGCTTTCCTTAAATACAGAAGGCCTCACTCAGCACAAACAACATTTTTTAATGCCTGCGCTGCCTTCTGAACCGGTTTAGCTAAATCTTTCTAAAGTGCGCACCTAGCGAAGCTGATGTAGGTGACCTCTGAATCTGCGGATCTGTTTAGGCCTGAGCAAATAGCATGCTCCATCTCAGCTGGGCTCTCTGCTTGGTGCAGTACAAAAGTTTAATCTGTTTCACAGATGGGCGAAGAACTTGGCAGAGATGAGCGAATGAGGGAATTAGGTATCTGTACCATGCTTTCTACATTGCATTAACTCATTCCTCATTGGAAGTGGGAGTGTAAACAAGACCAGACTTTCAGACCTGAGCTCTTTTCCCATTGTAAGATGCTGCTTTTATGTGCGCTGCAGTAAAGAAGATCAAATGTGTCTCTGAATGGTTTTACATCCTGCAGATAGTTTCATAGCAAAGAAAGGAATTTGGATTTCATGGGCCTCCTTCCCCCCGCTCTCCCAACCGTGCAGGCAGAGAGAAGCTCTTCGGCGTTAGCTACGATTCGATGTAAGCTGTAGTAACACATGTACACACAAGTCCTCCTCACCTGTGCTCATTGCAAGGACTGTAACTCTTCACTTGCACATTATACACTTCAAACTGCCTCCAAGGTATCAAGAAAACAATACCCCCGCAGGTGGCTCCTTATTTAACTCGTCCGCGGTGAAATCTGTTAGACAATGCGTGGTGGGCTTCAGTCATGCCATTCAGTCCTGTGGCATTCAGCCCTGCTACTATAATAACTGATAATCTTCCTTCCGGCATTCAGCCCTGCTACTATAATAACTGAACAGTGATAATCTTCCTTCTTAAGCAGAGCTGGGGATGACTTCCTATCTAAATCCCTCACCTTTTCAGTTAAACACCAGCAGTCATAGCAACAGACACGCAGATGAGTAAATACTTAAAAAGAATCTAGTTCTTTGATGTAGAGAACAGCGTGATCGGAGTAAGGGAAGTGAGTCAGGTCTTACAAGATCTGTGCGTGGCTCTGTTACTAAAACACTTTGAATTTGTGCTGCGTGGTCCAGCGCGGCTGGAGGGTGTGGCTCTTCCACTGCCCCGGGGTTGCACTGCGCCTCTCCGTGCCTGGCCTTCTCCAGCTGTCGTAGGGGCGTTATCAGCCTGCAGACGCTGCCTTGAGGATCTTGAACGAGAGATGTTGCTATTTGAGCGCTAAATACACTGACAACAGCAGCAGGGTGAATTGATATTCGTATTTCTTTCATAATGACTGTGTGGCAAACTCCTTTGAAAAACAACAATGTTTTTCTTCCCACATCTGCCTTCACAGAAGAATCTTAAAGCAGTTTACAAGCTTTGTCCATAACAAACATGTTTATTGGCTAAATATTGATACTTTTGCTTTGAAAATGAGATACGGAGGCATGGAGAATATTGCACTCCTTAGTGAGATTTTTAAAACACAGGTCTCCTGATTTCTGTATCGCTCCTTTGGAGAGATGGACTCCATCCCCTCTTCAGCTTTGGAAAGAGAGCTCAGGAGCCCTAACTTCAGTCAGCAGGTGTAGTCGCTTGGTGGTAGATCCCGGAGTTAGAAGCCCCAGGGGGTCAGGAGCTCTAACCTTATCCATCACAACCTGGTTTAAATCAACCAAGCTCTGCTCTTTTCCCAGAGTTGAAATAAAAACCCCAGAGACTGCCTTGGCCTATGCAGGTTGAATAAAAGGAAGAGGTACCGCTAATCCCTGCTCATAACCCCTCCTCAGATGCTCAGGTCCCTAAAGGATGCTGTGGATGCTATTGTGCTTACAGTAAGCAAGTGAAAGCCCATCCACTTTGTAATCAAATTGTCTAGGAAGCCCGGTGAGCTGCAATGGCCAGAGGGCACTCATGTGAGGGATCATGTGAAGGCTTTAGCTGTCATTTCGAGGCAGGGCTATTAAAAGTCTTGTGTGGGGCCGATGGAGCTGTTAACCCCTCTTGTTACAATCAGAGCTTTGCTAATCGCATGGTGGGAGAGCCGCTTTGATCTGAGGGGTGGAGGGAAGAGCGGAGGGGCCTTTTCAATTGCAAATTTCTTATTACAGTGTCTCAGTTAACCCACTTCTTTTTCTGTCTTGGCTCTGCCAGGCTTTCCATAGTAATTGTGAGAGCAGCTCTCCAGCCCTCTGGCAGCCCGGACCTAACCAGGAGCAGTGAGAAACACCTCCTGTGGTCATCCATCCGTATTTCAAACTAAGTTGCTGGAGACGGGCTGCCGACGACGGCACTGGTCTTTGTCCCCTCATCTCTTATTTATACATTATCACAGGGATTTTGTGCTTGCCGAAGGTAGCCTGTTTGACAGCCCCGCACGCTTGACTCCCACGAAAGCACTGGAGGATCAGGCTGAGCCTCCCTGCTGCCCATAGCATTGCAGTCCTATTTATTGTGCCCATCTGTCCGGGAGGTAAAACTTCAGCAGAGGAAATCTTGAACTTGCTTGAGGAAAACCGCCTTTGTGGAAGGTCCTCGGGGACTACTCGGTGGCAGAGGCTTTTGCTCGCGGCCAGTTACTGCTCAATACATGGGGTTTTTTTTGGGGCGTGGAGCACCTGCCCCGTTACGTTCGCCAGAGCCGAGCAATCACAGCGAGGCGCAGGCAGGCGAGAGCGCCAGGTCCCGCACACTCATAGCGGCACAGCCCGCCATCTCGCTTTGACACCAGGCACCTCATTTCAAAAATTTCTGATGAAGCACATTTTTTCACAGAAAAACGTTTTTTGGGGTTTTTTTGTTTTGTTTTGTTTTTTTAACAAATCGGACGTTTCCACTAGGGAAGGAAAAGGGTTGCACCTTGCAGGTTTTCAGGCCTTTTTTTAAAGTCAAACAAAGCAAAAAGCACTTAGGAATTTTCCCTGAGTGATGCCATGAGAAGACAGCAACCGTTTTCGGGTGGCTCAGCCTGGGAGGAGCCCTCAGGGCCGGGAGCGTGTTCCCCCATGCGTGGCAACGTGCCCCGAAACCGCCCCACCTCCCCCCAATGCTTCAAAAGGGCATTATGGCCGGGGGAGAGCCCTCATGTAGTGATCAGCCGACGTGGAGGCCAATGTCGGCCAGGCAAGGCTGAAATTAGTGAGGGAGGAAAAACGAGTGCAGGGCCTGGCCGTCCGCTGTGAGGTGAGGAATGGCCCCAAGGGCCGTGGTGCTGAGTTTCCCCGGCTCTCGCCATCCCGCCTAGCTGAACCCTCCCCGTCCCCTCGCCGGGTGTGCGTGGCCTGTCCCCACCCTGGCCATGAGGGAGACCCTTCGGTGGGTTTGGGACCGCTGCTGGCCTTGGAGGCCTCCCTGCCCCGGGGGCCTGGCGTGAGGGGCCGTCTCCCGAGTGGAGGGGGCTCATCTCCAGCCGCGCCGTGGCTGCTGGCCGCCGGTGGAGGAGACGGCATGTCTGCCCCTCACGGTTTTCCCCAAAAGCAACCATTAGTGACTGGGCATGGAGAGGGGCGCAGAGTTGCTCCCGTCTCTCACAGCCTGTCATGGCGCCGGGCCTGCAGCCTCCCACCCAGCATGGCAGCGCTGAGGGAGCTTCCTCCACCCTCGCGGGTGGCAAGGACTCTCCGGTGCCGACGCTCCCCTCACACCCTCCCTGTCCCACCTCAGCCCTCCCCAGGGCTTGGTTTGGGGGGAAGCAGGCTGCCCACCCGCCAGTCCCAGCCATTGGGGCCGGGCTTGCCGTGGCCCCCCACATCCCGCCAGCAAAAATGTCACGACAGCCTCGCCCACCTCTCATGAGACTGGAAAAAATATCACAAGAGAAAGAGAGAAGGAAGGAAGGAAAGAGGTAAAGATAGATAATAACTTCTTTTTATTTGCCTTCTGCTCTCTGAGTCATGGTTTTCAGTTTTGCTCCCCAACCGCAAAGACTAAAACTTTTTTTTTAAAAAGCCCCGTGAAAGTCAAGGTTCGCTTGTAGCCCTGTGGCTCTTGGGCTGAGGCTTTAAATACGTCCCCATCAGACAGGATGATATCGAGCTGTGTCAGAGTATCTTTTTGCACCCAAACCACTCTCAGCCCTTCTTCCACTTCCTCTCTTTGAAAGCAGCCCCATCTTTCATAACCATGTTGTAAATGAATCATCTCTTTTCTGGCCCCGCGCTCCTGGGAGTTAGATTAAACTTGTTGTTTCTGCTTAATTTCAAGAGATGTGAACTGTGTCCCCACAAAGATGGAGCCCTGAAACGGACCGACAATGGAGGTGAGTACCTCTGCGCAGAGCCGGGTATGTCGTGCGGAGCCTCCGGGGACTCAGCAGCTGTCCCAGGCACAAAATAATTCATTTCTGAGCCTACGTCACCAGAAAGGGAAGGCTGGAGGCTCCGGAGGAATGAAAACACTTTGCCTTTTTTCTTACAAAACTTCGCTTTCTGAAGCCTCCACGGCGAGAAGACCTTTCCCTGGGGGGGAACCTGCCTGACCTCTGTCTGGCATCGAAGCACAGCCCCTGAAATGTGCAGTTTCTTGAGTTTAACCTCGCAGGAATCGGTGCACGATCTGGCATTGTTTACAGAAAAGTGGAAGTTGCAGAGTTATTTGCTGCACGCTTGCACAGCAGCAGTGTGATCCTCAGGTTAACAGAGCCTCAGCCTTGAGTCCCCATCTGAGAGCAGGGACCAGGATGCAGTAAAGATGTTTTTTTCTGCAGGACTTATCTGCTCATCGTTGATGCTTCTCAGCCTCTGGTGCTGTGAAGTACTGCCGAGTCTGATTTCAGTTGTCAGAGCTTGCAGCTATTGATGCTACTGGCTGTATAGATCAAACTTAATTTTTCTCAAAATCTTATTTTTCAGAAAGGCTTCTGTACCTGCCTGCCACTTACCTTAATTACACAAAGAGTTAAATTAGGCAAGGAGGTCTTTATTCTGATAGATCCCATATTTAGAGAAGAAGCGCTAAGTCCGGGATATTTTGTAGAAGCATCTGCTAGAGCTGGTCATAAGTGCCAAGAGCCTTAGTGCAATAGCACAAGTATCGTGTTGGGGGATTGCTTTATAATAACATAGCATCTTCTTCCAAACATGTTATTACATGGTTTGGTCAGGTCTGTGTAGACAGGCACAAGAAGTATTACAGCCATGGCACTGTACAGAATTATGTAGCCCAAGTACTTACAGTGCTGTATGATTCTGCAGTCATGGAGTTTGGTTCTGCCTGCCCGGGTGAATCCATCCTAATTCTAGCTAAATCCTCCCAGTGCAGTAGCCATACCGGTATCGATCAGCCCCCAAAGGCTCCTGACTTTCAAACTTTCTCAGTTCTGTCCTGACCAGATGGCATTTCAACTTACACATCTGATTTGGGAAGTGTCTTGGTGGATTTAGATTTTAATCTAACTTGGCTTGCTGAAAAAGAGCCTTCTTTAGCCATTGATAACAGCCAATAAAGGGAGCTTTGTTTCCAGTGGCATGGGACTGCACGTCAAACCTGTCCCATCAGCATCATTTACTGCTTGGATGCTTTTCCTGGGTTTGGTTAGGTCTTCAACTCCAGGTCTCAAGTCCTAAGGGGGTGCTTTTAAGAACGATGAGCGTTGTACATTTCTTTTCCCAAAGAAATCTCTGCTTTCTTATTTAATCTGGAGGTGGTATCCGTCTGTCTTTCACCCACAAGGGATTTGATTCCTAACCAAGTTACAACAAGCAGAATTTCAAATCTAACATCTAACTTAAGTTGGCTCTCTTCCTTCTCTCCCTCCCATGCTTGTCTGCAGCCCTGTCTGAGTTTAAGACTCTTCTGGGTTGCCCCATGTGAATCTCTGCTCTCTGTCTTGTTTGCTTCCCCAGGGTGGGCCCATGTCGTCTGTGCTCTGTACATCCCAGAGGTGCAGTTTGCCAACGTGCTCACCATGGAGCCAATTGTCCTGCAGTATGTACCCCACGACCGCTTCAACAAGGTAAGGCCATCTCTTTCTCCTGCTGCCCCAAGTGTACTTGCCCCGCCTTGGCTTTTTGGGGTCGTCTTATTCTGCCACATCTCCTGTCCAATTTATTTTAAATTCCAGGTACTCGGATTCCTTTAAAAATAACTAACAAAGTAAATCCCCATTCCTGCAAATAACTTTTTGGTCTTCCATTTCTCTCTTCCCCTACTCCCTGCATCTTGAACAATCTCCGCCTTGGAGTTGCATGTTGGTTACTCCACATTTTGATCTGACACAGTTGTTACTTGGGGAGAAAAAGAAGATGCGTGAGTTTTGTGCATGCCACTGAGAAATAACCCAGAGCTGTTGTCATAGGAGGGAGATGACTGGACACAGAGTTGTGAGTTCTTGAAGTGAACTCCTGGTGTTCACTCTTGTGTTCTCCTGGTGAACAGTGAGAGTGAAAGCACTGTCTGCCTCTTTGAGTTGAGCACTTTTCCTTTTTTTTTTTTGCAGACCTGCTACATTTGTGAAGAGCAGGGCAGGGAGAGCAAAGCAGCCTCTGGAGCATGCATGGCCTGTAACCGACACGGCTGCCGGCAAGCTTTCCATGTCACCTGGTGAGTTCCCCACAGCATCACCCCAAAAATAGCCCCAGCTATTGGTTTTGCTGCTATGGCTTTGAGGCCACACCAAATGGGTGGTGTGGGGAGTTGGGCTGATCAGCCTGGGTTTATTTTGTGCGAGGGGTATCTCGTCCTTGCTCAGTTTGTGAGGGGAACTTCCCCAGGAAGGCTGAGGTTTCACCAGTGAGCCTTCCCTGCTGAGAATGAGGGCTGGGGATTTCCCTAAGACTGTGTGGAATCCAAGAAGAGAAGAGATGAGTCACAACCCAGGAATGTTCCTTCTCCAGCAGAGCACATGCAGGAGTATCATCTAGATGATGTGATTTCAAGGGCTGATATCCTCATGTACCCTCGCAGCCTGAAAACAACATTGTCTATCAGCAGAACAGGGAGATTCCCAGCTTTACATGGATTCCTTGCTCATGATACATATTTTGTTGGGATTGTTACCGGTCTCCCATGCCTCCCTTAAGAAAAACAAAAATTGCAAGACAATCTGGTAGAAAAGTACTGACAATTTTGAAGATCTTAAAGTTCAGACTATTTTTAATTCATATTTTTCCCCCTCCTTGCATACCATTTGCCAAGCAGAACAGGAAACTCCAAGACCGTGCCTGAGTATCCTGAACTGTTCTTTGCCCTTTGATGGGATATGTGGTCTGGTTGTACAATTTGCTTTATCCTCCTCCTATTTGCATGTATTTCAGTGCCCAGATGGCTGGTCTCTTATGTGAAGAGGAAGTCCTAGAAGTCGACAACGTCAAATATTGTGGCTACTGCAAGTACCACTTCAATAAAATGGTGAGTTTCTTCATCCCTGCAATGGAGTTTTTTTGTCACATATAAGGCATCGTCTTCATCCTAGATTGTGTCTTTGCTCAGAGCAGTAAAAATGCCAAGAACACATAAACAAGGTCTGCAGCCTGCTTCCCTTTTCAGCCATTCAGTCAGAGTCACTTAGGAATAAAGATTAATTTATATTTTGCATTTCTATAGCATCTTAAAACCCATTTTCAAAACTAGGGGTTGAATTCTTCCCATCTGTTTTGGCTCCCCTGACCCACTTTGTATGGCTGAAAGATAAGTCCCAAGAAAGGAGAGCAGCCATGACGTTTGATGCTCCAGGGAGTTAGGGGTATAGCTCAGGCACCCTGGGCAGAAGGGTGTAACACAGAACAGCCAGAACTTCTGCCTGAGGACAGAGACAGCCCAGAAGAGACATGGAGTCATTCACTGTTTGAGGGATATTTGGGGCAAAGGACTTCCCCCTATTAATTACAGTACCGAGAGGAAAGAGAGGAACCCTTTTCCTGTTCTGCATAATTAGCAGACACCTGCTCTCCCCCCTCCAGCAAAAAGGAAACTTGATCCTCTCGCTACAGCTTTATGTCTCAGTGGCTCCTTTGTTGCTGGCCTTTCCCACTTTCCTTCCTGCTTATCAGTGCTGTCACATACAGTGACTGATGTCTTGAGCTTCCCCTCAAAGTCAAACTGGAGGACACCTTCCCTGCCCTTCAGGTACCCTCAGTATCTGACACAAGTGTAGCTCTGTATCAAGTTTACTGACGCTGAGATAGATAGCAGGACTTCTGCTAGTGCCTGGAGTCTGAGAACAGGGCATCCTTCCACACACCCCCCCACGCCCCACTCGAGACTGAAAGCTGGACACTGCTGTTCAGGAGGACTGGCTTGTCTAAGCAACATTGCTGCTACCATTTATCTTGTTGTTTACGGAATGGTCTCTTAGCAGCTGTGCCTGTCTTCTTACAAGTGTCAGCGTGCATGGGCCGCCAAGAACCAAAGATCTGGGGAGTTAGATCTACATGCTGTTTGTAAGCCTACTAATAGGGTATCCACTGTGGTCCTTGCGTTAGGAACCAGACTGGGCATCTGGTACAAATAGGATTTGGTCCTGCATGTGGTAGACAAGCCATTTACTGTAACATTGCTCACTGTAACAGTGAAAGCTGGACTCTATAACACTGTTTACTCTCTCTCTCTTTTTGCTCCTGTTCTCCACCTCCTCTCCCCTTCCCCACTTACCTCAGAAGACCTCACGTCACTCTGGAGGTAGCTCCTTCATTGCTGGAAGAAGGAGTCGATCCACATCCCCTGCTCAAGAGAAGCATGTATCCCACCACGAAAGACCAAAGAAGGTAAGAACTGCACAGAGTTTTTCAATCCAGAGAGGCAGAGTCATGTGGGGTGGAGGTGAGAAGGGGAAGAGTGTGCCAAGAGCACCGATGGCTCCTCAGGTGAGCCCTGACTGTAAAGAGTTTCACAGTCAGAGATCTGAATAGTGGCTGCGTTTTTAAACAAGCCTCTAGAAATGTGTATGCAAATAGAGCAGCGCAGCCACGGGGAATGCGAGGCGAAGTTTGCATGTTCAGATTATGCCAGAGGGGTCCTGGCAGAACATGCCTATGAAACGTGCAACTTTCCCCTTTCTGTCTTGTGGCAAGTCTGCTTTGAGGATGACGTTGTGCTATGATTTCCAGCTACTGAGTTGATCTGTGTGGAAGTAGTTTGAGCTGTGGTTTTAAATGCAGCAGCTCGAGAACAGAAAATTGGAGGTCGTTGTCCTCAGATCCCAGAGTCCAGGTTTTAAAGGACAAAAAGATACTGATTAGTAATCTGCATTGTGGCCAGCAGATTAATTGTAGGCAAGAACAATAATCAGTATAAACTAGGTGGTATTTTGTTAGTTAGATTAGGCAGTCACAGGGATTCCACCTGCCTCAAGTCTACCTGTGAAAATAGTTTGTCTTCGTTAAACAATTATTTAGAAGACGGTTGCATGCCAGATCTGACTGGTACGATAGTTATTTATTTAACTCTGCTGGTTAAGATGTACTTGTCAAAACTGCTGCAGTGGTACAGGACATGTTAACAGCACACCAAGGTTCATAATTAACCAACTGACTCACGTGACAAATGCTCGTATTTCAAGGAAAAGCAGCAGTGAACGTCTAAGGCAGAATACCAGCAGACTCCTGGGTTCTGACAGGGGTGCAGGTTCCAGCGTGGAAGGGTCTGTACCAAGAGAAATGAGGAGGCCAGAGGCTTGTGAGGTATTTGTTATTTATAACAGTAAATAGCCCTAAAACGTGGGAGGCGCATTTTTTTGAGGATTCAAGTTCTAAGGCAGGTGGCAGCAGAATAAGAAATCTTCCCTACCTCTTGATGCAGCTTTTGCAATATCAAGAATCCGCAACGTAGTACTGCTACCCTCCTTTGCACCCTGTCTATACACAGCAGTGGAGTAGGGTCTGAAGCAGAAATAACTTATACAGGGATACTGTCAGTATGGTCAGATAGTTTTTAATACTTTATGGGCCATATCCTGGTTTTTGTTAGCAGAAATCCAGAATTACTCTACCAAGCAACCTCTGGATATACTCCGCTATAGTCAAAAGCCAAATTTACCTTGTTGTATAAACACAGTTGGTGATACCCCTGCAAATCGCAGTGCGAATCTTTTAAGTCTTGCCATAGGTGTCTGGCTGTTTACCTCTTCTTGTTTGTTTTTGTCTGTTGCAGTAGGCACCCTCACAATGCGTAAATGATTTTGAATGGTAATGATAGTGACCCACATCCAGAAACAGCCCGATGACACTCCAGTGGGTTATGTGGCCTAAGTCTGATGGATCTCAGCCCAGTCTCCAGGGGACAAGGGCATCCAGGCTTTCAAAAGCAGTACGGCCATCAGTTAATACTGACTGACACCCTCCTGGCACGCCCAGCTGAGAGTCTATAAATTCTGTGGGCAGGAAAGCCATCTCCTTCTTTATTTACAGAGGTTATCCCGCAATATCCAGTTTGAAACGCTGCCCACCATGTCCATTACGTGTTTGGGAAGCTTGCCCAAACCGTACCTGATACATGAGCAAACAAGGCAAACCTCGCTTACAAAGTGGTGCCTACCCTGCCGCCGACACCAAGTCAGTAGACTTCCTACTGCCAACGAGGCTAAAGCGTATGGGGAGTATTTACTCCTCTTGTGTGTTCAGCTGCTGCGAGGAGGGGAGGAGGCGGGAGGGAGAAAGAGCATCTGTGCCATGGACGGGGAGCGAGCGCTTGGCACAAGGTGAACGGCTGTACTGGAACGTGCTATTTTTAGCCAACAAGCAGGCAGAGGGGGTGGGGGAGAGGGCAGGATCGGGGTGATTGACGGCAGCTTTGGAGAGCTCAGCTGTAATTATAACTGACAGACTGTGCAAGTCCAAGGCTGGGGACTGTACGAGGGTTTCTATATTTGCACAGCTTCTGGTGGCAGGGGTGGGAGCACAGTCACGTGCCTGGCAGGTAGGAGCAGGGGAGGTGCTTCTTCCCAGCTTTGGTTAGAAAGCAGGTCAGCGCCAGGGGGAGAGCGAAAACAGGAGTAATACGGATTTATTTATAGGCTTCTCAGTGGCGCTTGCCACTATTGTTAGCCTCTGGGTTCCTCAGAAACGTGCAGAGACTCCGTCTCGCTGCTGCCTCACCACTCTCCCCTCCTGATGGCTCATTGGGTTTGCGAGCAGCAGATCCGATGGAGGCCCCTTCCAGGGCCAGGATCGCTTGGCAGGGCCGCAGCGCAAGTGCAAAATCGTAACTCCTTCCACTTAGAGAGGGGGAGTCAGCACGGAAAGGGGGACGAGGTGTGCAAAGCAGCTGAGATGGACAGGGTAAGGAAGGCACTCTCGGCTTCCAGGGGTGTTGGGTAGTTTACAGGTCTGGGAGTGGTTATGAAGTGCAGGGAGGAAGGACTGGGTGCGAGGCGGTGTGGGAACAGAGACCTTTCGAAGGGGTACACAAAGAGGGGGTTGAACCATTAGTTCCCACATGGTTTTGGAGTACGTGACTAGCTGTGCATGATCTAATTGCACATGTTTCAGGGGAACTGGGCGTGCTGCTGTGCTGACCTGAAGTAGAACAGCTTTTTCTTGAGCCTGTCCAGCTGTGCGGCCGGCTGGTCCCGTCCTCCCGGAGCTGGAGGCGTTGCAGGGGAGCTGATCACTCAGCGGCAGACCAAAGTGTGTGTCTGAGTCCCTGGGCTGCAGGTGCTCATGGCTCTCCGCTCCAGAAGGAGCTCAAGTGCCTGACAGCTCCCTTCCAGTGCAGGGCTGTGGCTGTTTACTTAGGCTTTACGGAGGAAAACTCTGGCTGAGTTAATGACTAAGTGAGGGGCACAGGATTTAACCCAGTGGCTTCAGTAAGACAGCAAAGACTTGGGATTTGGACTCCTAAGCCCTGCTGTAAAACCGTTAAGCATTTGTGAAGAGTCTTGTTCTCTGCAGAACAAGGGACAATTGTGATGTGGGACTGCAAGCCAGTGTTGGCATCCCCCGCCTCTTGCAGGCACAAATGATACCAGCCCAAGCATTTCCTTCTGTGCTGTCCTGAAAATGGGAAAGCTCCAGGCTTTGGGTTTTCCTCAGAACATACCAGGCCTTAGCAAAACCAGCCCCATTTATTTCTTTGGGGTTGGTATTGCAATGTGTGTGCTCTGCCCTGTGGGAGCCTTTGGAGGGTTTGTTGTTTAAAAAAAAGAAAGAAGAAAGAAAGAAAGAAAACAATAGCTAAATACCAAGAAAATGCTGGATGACGCACAGGGATTGAATGAAGTACAGATGTTCTGTCACCTATATTGTCTGCTTGAAACGCATAGAAAAAAATTACCATGCTCCGTGGAATGAAATTTGTCACACCAGGAGCAGACGGGAGGACATGCGCTACAACATTTTTAGGCATATACCCCATGGAGGGAGACACTTGTCCAGTGTTATTCTTAGTGAACACCTGGAACCCATAAGCAAAGTCAGGGGACTTTTAATCTGGATACGGGACATTGTTATGAGAGCAACGGTCCCTGCCCAGTGACACAGGAAAGAGAGGCAGGCACTTGGAGCAAATAAGCCCACCTGCGGTTGTTCCTCAGGTCTGGGTACGGAGCCAGTTGTCCACAATCATAATCCACCTTTAGCTCCTGAACTGCTTCCCTAGTCACGGCGGGGGGGACTTTATGGGGGTACAGGTCTCTGTCCTGACCCCCTTATCCCTTTAGCACCAGCCAGAGCGGTGCACGAGCCCCTGGTCCCACGGGGTCTGAGCAGATGCACGGCAGAGCCTGCCTCCCCGCTGCTATTGCCTCTCTGTCTAGACCTGATGCCAGTGGAGGAAACGAGCCAAGGATCTGGCCTGGCAGATTTAGCACACTGGAGAAGTTGTACTGGGCTGAAATCTAAACCCAGTGGGTCTGTGAGGGGTTTTGTGTTTGCATTTGAGTTGGTGACGGAGATCGGCCTCTTGGAGTTTTGTGTCCACACAGGCACCAAAGGGCAAAGTGGACATTTTTTTCAAGTGGGATGCAGGTGGCTGCTTGCAAGACCAGCACAGGTTTTTTGGGAAGGAGTACTGAATCTAAATCTACTCTGATCTAGCTATAGAAGCCTTGTTTTATAGCATCCTTGACCGGCTTTCTGTGACCTCTTGTTATGTGGGTGTTTAACTGCCCCCAGCAAATCCTTCCATTAGCAGGGGGTGCAGCAATAATTTGAGAGCACACAAAGCCCAGCAAGGGCTGGCCGTGCGGCCTTTTGTAAAAACTCTCATGCACTCAGAGCATGTCTCAAGGCAAACCCTCGAAATCCCCAGCACGGCCCCGGTGCAAGCGAGGTTGGAGGCAGGGGCTTAGTGTCCCTCTGCCCTGTGCTGCCTTCCTCCTCGCTGCGGCTGCCATGGCTGCAGCCCAGAGCCAGGCCTCCTCCTCCGGGTGAGGGAGTTCAGAGAGCCTGGGAAAGAGGGAGGGAGCAGCAGAGCCCGCTTGGCTCTTCCCAGCTCTTCCCTCCCTCCTTCCCCTGCCCAATCTACTTTTAATGATCCAGTTGCTGGTGTCCAGCAGATTAGAAGAGGGGGCTCAGGGAAGGGGAGACGGCAGTGGGGGGAGCAAGAGGAGCTGTGTACAACCCTTTTTGGCAGCGAGAGATCCTGTTTCGTTCCTCCTGTGCTGAGGAGCTCGAAGGGAGATTGTGTCGCCGGCACGCCCCCGATGCAGCCGCGCTCCCCCCACCGCAGGCCTGGCCTGCTCCATGCCCACATGCCAAGCCCCAGCTGCTCAGTCCTGCATGGGGAGAGTTTGTTTTCCATGAAGTTTGTTGCTGGGAGCAGGTTCACATTCCCTGCAGACCACAGCTTGCCCAGCCAGCCAGTCTGCTGCAGGGAGCGCCGAGTGGCTGCAAGGTAGGGCTCGGCTTTTGCTTGGAAAGATGGGATGGGGGTGTTGAAAGGTTTCCTGCTCTCGCAGTGCATCCTCCCTCCCTCCTCCTCCTCCTCCTTTCCTGACTTCTGCTTCATGGCACAGCCAGGCAGGTCTCTGTGGGCAGGCTGGGCTGTTGGCAGTGCCTGTGTTGTCTGCGAAGTTTCCTGGAAGGAGGGTTTGGCGAGGAGAGTGCCTGTGTGCCAGGGAGATGAAGTGCTGGACACAGAAGAGCCAGGTGGGGAGAGGGCACTTGCGAGGCAGGGGAGAGTGCTGCTTCCCCCCTGTCCCCTTGCCCTCCCCTCCCTTTGCGCCCTGCGGCTCTTGCAGGAAGCATTTGGAGCCTGCCGGTTCCTGGAGAGAACCCACATGTTTAAAAGCCTCTGGTGCAAGCTGGGGAACACTCTGGGTTGTCTGAGGGCCTGTCAACGCAGGCAAGATAGCCAGGAGTGACTGAGTACCCTGACTGTCTCAGTGCCGTGGCCTCTGCAGGCAGCCGAAATAACCTTCCTACCAGTGCCCTGGTCTGGGGGCAGCCTGGCCCGTCTGCAAAATGTCTGTGGGGTAACGGAGTTAATTGTCCTGCCCATTTAACACAGGGCACTGCATTTCTCCAGTAATATTGAAGAAGGTGTCAGATCGTGTTGCCCTTCTGAGTACCCAAAGGTATTAGAGAGTAGCTGGAGGGTGGGAGATGGGTGCTACTGGGTGTGCAAAGGCAGTGGGCACCCCAGCTCTGCAAAGCTTTAGGGCTGCTGGCTGCAGTCAGGAGAGCTCCTGGGTACCCGGTCCTGTGGGTTTCTGCTCTGCCAGAGCAGGAGGGGCACAGAGAGCCTGGAGAGGAGGGGGTGTGGGAGAGGGAGAAGTGCTTGGTAAGCGTGATGGAGGAGCAAGGTGTGCCTGTGGACATGGCCTGGGGCTGCGTGCAGGGACACCCAGCAGAAGTGCCGTTGAGCTCCGCTGCGGTGGTTCTGGTTTCAATGCAGTCCTTTGAGCAGAGCACGAAGACTGGTCTCTGTGGGACAGATTTTCTAAATAGTTTTGAGTGCAGTTGCTCAGCACATGTAGTTGGGGCCAGACCTTCAAAAGAGCTCAACACCCAGCGTTTAGCTTTTTGGAAAACCTGACCATTTATTCAAGCATCTAAATGGGAGCTGAGGCATTCCAGAAATCTGGTCCCTATTGTGCAGGCTGGGTTCTTGCTGAATATGTACATATGTACGCACTCCTACATATAACCAGGGGACTGCTCAATTAGCTGTTGTAGACTCTGCGCTGCAGACAGCGAAGGGAGATTTTTCAGAAAGGAGACAGCCAGGATTTTGAAGCTGGAGGATGTGAGTTTGGTGGTTGCCATCACAATGAAACTGTGGGAGGTATATGGTTCACTGTGGTGACAGTCAGGGCATTTCTGCTTTTCCCCATGCGTGTGCTCGTGTGTATGTAGGTGTGTAGGTTCATTGTCATTAGCCAAAATGGCTTGGCTCTGCCTTGTCTCATCTTGACCACGATACGTGAACTTAAATCATTACAGTGCTATCTCACTGGCATTTGCAGCATTGTATCTTATTCCCTCCTGTTGCAACTTCACGACTGAAATGCATTTGGGATTCGGGGTCTGAAAATGAGAGAATAAGCTTTATGGTATTCAGAAAGTTTAAGGACCAGGGCTTGTGCAGTTAGTTGGCAAAATGTATTGTAATGAGGTGTCTGGCTCCCGTTTTCCATTTCTGGCTTCCGTGAGTGGCACTGGCAGCATCTGCAAGTAGGTGAGTGTGTGTCCAGGTGGGGTGGGGAATCGCTGACTTTTCTTTCTGAATTTTTGAATGACTTTCTGTGAAATCTTAGCAAGTGCTCTCATCCCATGTGCCCTGGTTTCCCCATTTGTAAAATGAGATGTAGATATTAAAAACCTCTCTTCAGCTCATTGAAACTCTCTGCTGTGTGCTATTAAGTGAGTGCAAATTGTTACTACTACTGGAATAATGAACACTGATGTGCACATGGTCTGTGACAAGCTGCTTGACTAACTGGGCCACAGTTTCCCCATCTTCCTGTCCTAGAAGACCCATGAGACTTAGAGTTTATAGCATGAGAAGCCCCCACGTATTTAAAACATTATGAGATTTAGTAAAGATTTAATTTTGTCTTTCGGCACTTAGTCTGTAGAAATCACATTTTCAAGCTTTCCTTGTTCACTGCCAAAGCTGGAAATGTGTATTAAAGAAAGGGAAGAAAAGAAAACAGAGATTCTTGTAAAATACTGTAGCTCTAGGAACAGGGGCTTTAACAGATATGCCAAACGCCAGGAGTCTTGTGATAAAATGATAGATATTGGCAGCGTTGGTTGGGTACTCAGCAAGTGCAGTGAAGCTCTAGGCTGGATTTGCCTCCTTTTTTCACCAGCTCATCCCAGTGAAAGCTTCCATGGGGTCGTGGCAGGCTTACACTGGCAGGGTCACTGGTGGCTGCAGCATGGGTCTCCTTTTCGAGTGCATTGAAAATTCAGCCAAACCCACACTGGAAGGTGCTGATTTCTAGAGCACTTTTGCTTCACCTCTGCTTCACTTCATGCCTGCCTTCTCCAGCCATTTCCTCCTCCCTCTCCCTCCTCCAGCCCCCTTTCTTTTTCCCATTTAGTGTATTGTTTCCTAAGCTAATTATTCCTCTCTCTCTCTCCCTCCCAAAAACACACAGTGGAACTCATGTATTTGCTGCAATTGCATCTTCCCCTGACAGCATCCCATCTTTGGCATGTGCTGGCAGCTGTAGCCTCAGGGCTTTGCCTGCATGAGGAAACAATCAGCATCTTTCTGGAGAGTCAATGAATTTCGATGTGACTCTTCTGTTCCGAATGCACCTTCGGTCCAGACTGAGGACTTCAGCTTCTAGAATAAAATGCCCATGTGAGGGAGTTGTACCAGAATAGGCATCCTTTCCCACAAAAAGGTCTCGGAGACAAGAGGATGGATTTTTCTAAGCCCTGCATCTCATGCAGGTGTTTGTCTGACAGCAGGTCTCTTGGTCCATGCACCAGTGACCACACTGGGAAGTTCGGAACTCAGCACAAAAGTTTCTGCAGCTTCCGTAAAGAAGTCCACGTCTTTAGCTGACATCAGTAGCACAGAAAAGCTCCTGTAGTCAGCTGAGTGTGTTCCCACGGGAGTGTGCAGCTGAGGAAGACGGGGAGGAAGCAGGAGTGTGTGATGGAGCATGCTCTTCTATCCCTCCATCCTGTATGCCAGCTGGCCTGGGCATCCTCAAGCCTCACTGACTTGAGGTCACACAGGCCTACGTTGTCAGTCCTTTCACTGAAAACATCTCAGTTTTAGCATAAATGTCCAGATAGCACTATATGAGAATAACCCCCTCGGTTACAGTCCGTTCCTCAAGAGAATATAAAATCAGGGCGGGCAGGGACTCAGTGTTTCTCACGCCATGGTTTTTCCTTGCTTTGCAATTTGAAGAATCCCATTTTTCTGGGGTTTTAGTGCGAGAAAAAACAGGATGAAGAAATCAAACTAAATAGTCTGTTTCCTGTTAGCAGAGATGGACCCAGACCAGCTGTCTCTGTTGGGAGAGCAGATGTGGGGGATCTCTAGGTTAGGTTCAAGCCTAGGTTCTGAGATCTCCACTGACTGATCTCTTTACCTGTGCATGGGCAACACGTGCTGAAATCCAGATTCTCCCATTGTCTATACAGGGTGGATCTGAGAAACCCTTGAAGAAGGTAGAGAGCGAGGGTAAGGGGGCACAGAGTCCCTTTGGGGAAATAGCAAGAGGAAAGCTCAGGTTTCTTGAAATCAGCCAGAGCTTGTTAAGTCCTTCCCTATCATCTTACAATAAACTGATTTGGGGGCTTCTGTTGATATTCTACACTCCAGATGTTGGCTGCAGCTGGGGTAGAGATAGTGGGACACTCCCAGCCAGAAGCTGGGATGTGGGGGAAGGGGTATTGGGCTCGTGTCGATGGGTGGAGAAGGAAAGAGGAATATGAATGTATGGTTGTAAATCCACCCCTTCACACCCTCCTTTCTTTTCCCTTACAACTGCTCTTCTCAGCAGAGGAAAAGTTAGCCCTCCAGTACTCTCTGATTTCTTTTGCAGAGTCGGAAGGACAAAGAAAGACCTAAACAGAAGCACAAAAAACGTCCAGAGTCTCCCACCAGCCTTACCCCATCCTCGGTGCCCGTCGCTGCAGAGAAGGTACCAAACCCACAGGATGTGAGTGTGTGAATGCAGAGTGGGGAGGGAGGGAGGGCAGGGGGAAAGCACCAACACTGGCTTTCCTAGGAAGTGGGGAGGACAGGGCAGAAGAGCAGAGAAAGGGCTTTTGTCCATTTGTTCTGATTCCTGATTCTCGCTCTCTGCCTGACTCCCCACCTCGACGCCCACCTTGGGAATTTAACACGGCAGCTGTCTTGATTTCTGTCAGCACTGACGACACAATCATGGAGCTAAACTCCCAAGTGATTGAGCTGTAAGTGCCAGCCTGTTCTGCAGCAGATGTTCAGATTTGAAGCTCTCGCGGAACAGATAAATATCCATGCTTTGGCCTTTTCTGCTGCCACATTGTAAACAGCTCAGGCAGGTGGATAAGCAAGGCAAGGCTTTTGGGAGGAGGTGTTATCCTTTATTAGACAAACTGATGTAGCTGAGGGGAAAAAAAACCAGACAATCTTAGAAGCACATAAGATCTTCAAAGTGCATAATAGAGGTGGCTTTTCTGTGTGAGACAATGGGAGGTTGGTTTCTATTTAGTTCCTCAATTTCAGGAAAATTCAGGCAGAGAGGCACAGTGTGGTGGCCTATTTTGCTCCTGAGGTGTAGAGGCAGTCCAGCTCCTGCTGGGAAGATGTCGCTTGTGTGGGTTTGTCTTCTCAGTGCCCAGGGCTTGTGGGGCTGGTGGGGCACAGTCAGGATGTCAGTGTGTTTCTGCTATTCACTGCTGAAATCGTGCTGCTGACATGGACTCTTGCACCTGGCTGTAAATCAGGATAGCCCTGAGCTTTCTGTAATTCATGCTAGCCCCAAACTCCAGTAATGCAGAATAGACACAGTGGAACTTGCCTCAAGCTTGCATGCAACAAGGTGAAGGCCAAGTTTGCAGTTGTTCAGGGTCAGGGAACAAGTGAGGTTTCTCCAGCGCGGGGACCTTTGGAGTTGTACTCTCCTCTCCGTAGTGGGAATGTAAACTAATGCAACTCCTTAGCAGGGCTGTTCTGGTGTAAGTGAGAGTAGGACTAGGGCCAAGCTCCTGATAGAACAAATAAACAACATGTCCCAGGAATGTCCTTTTGTGCACAGAAATGCTACTTGGAAAGGCTTGGGTGTCCTTTACGTGGCAGGACTGCCTTGTGAAAATGAAAATTCACAGGCTAGCAGCGTCTGCATATGTGACAAGCACTGCAAGGGCAGTCTGGAAGAGCAAAAGCTCCTGCCAGTCAGCACAGGGTTTAGGTTTGGGTTAGGACTGAAGAGGATTTTCTATGTTCTGTGTGAGGCTGAGCCTGGAAGCAGGGAGTAGATGTAGGTCAGAGCTGAAATGGCAAAGCTGGTCTCATGGTTCTCAGGCTGGGAGAAGCAGAAAGTTACAGCAGGACAGAGTGGAGGAACAGCCTCTGAGCTGCAATCGCTCTTGATTTACCTGTGCTCATGTTAGGGAAGCTCAGCTCTGGCTTTTGGGAGCAGCAGATTCGCCCAGCTAACAGAGCTGTCAGGAACTGATGGCCTAAGAAGATTATTTTCAAGCTGAACTGAAATCCAAAACCTGACTCTTGGCCAGCTAGAGCGGTTGTTAGACAATTACCCACTGTCTCCTCCAAAGCCCTGCCAGACCTTTATAAATAAGGAGGGACGGGTGCAATTCAGTTTTACAGGCAGCTTTCAAGTCTTTGTAAGCTAAAATTCAGGAGATCCTAATTACTGTAGCTGTACTTGAGTGACAGGGTTTTAGTGTTTCCCTAGGGAGTTATTATTAATGCTCATAACAGAGAGTGTATTTCCCTTGCTTTTTTTGTGCATAGATCTCAAAGTATTGTTCAAACTCTGTTACCAAAAGTACTCGCTCCAGATCAAATGTAAGAGCTGCTCAGCAGCCTGCTACAACCCTGCACAAACCCCTCAGGTGGTGGTTGTATGAGGCTTTCTGGATAGTTGCACCAGTGTAACGTTGCACAGGTTAGACTAGTGTAAAACCTTGAGACACACTAATGTAGCATGTCCAAACAGGTTTCCTCTTGGAAGCCAAAACCATCTTTGTCCTTTCTGGGTCTTAGATTAGTACAGCTCATCCCAGTAGAGTGTTCTGGGGAGTGGGTAGGGTAGATGCAGCAAACCAAAAGCTGACGTTCATGGTGTGACTACGCAGAAGAGCATTGCTAGTCCCTGCTCTGCCATGGTTAGAGTCTGAAGAGGGCTGGGGTCTCTTCCTCTCCTTGCCACTTGCATGATCTTGGGCAAATAATTTATCGCCTCCATGGTCTTCTCCAAGTCACCCAATGAACCAGAGCATAAACTCCCCAGGGATAATCCCTGCAGGTGACACAGCCCCCAGCCCTTTGTGGGGAGCAGCTGGGTGAGAGCAGATCTCAATGACCTGCAGCAGTGAGGGCAGATGGTCCTGTCCAGGCTCCTGGGAGAAGGATGCTGGCCCAGAGCAGCCATGCAGAGCCATGGGAGGCTGGTGCAGCCCTTGATGTCCGCGCCAGACCCATGCTGCCAGCTCGCCATGCTGCTCGCACCGTAGCCAAAGTGGCACCACATACAGTGAGTCCCAGGCTCCCGTCCTGGTGCGCAGGCTGTGCTGGAGCAGGGGTTGGACTGAAGGCACTGAGCGTCACCAGTGTTTTGGAGCCAGCAATGAGGAGCAGGAGGGCCCTGGCACCGCTTGCTCCTTGGGCACCGGGACTGCAGGCAGACTGTAGTGTGGCACCAGCCACCAGGCCATGGAGAGGTGTTACTAGCACCTGAAGCCACGCTCCAATCTGCTTCCAGTTGCTCAGCCTAAAAGGGGCCTGGGGCAACAGACATCTCAGCCCCAGCATCTGATGTTGCTACCAAAGGCCTTTGAAACTTTCAGTAACCCTTTAATAATGGATTTTCAGAGCTATATAGAAAATCAGTAGGACTTTTCAAGCTACTTCAGGTTAGGCTGACAGCAGTGGAACTATGTTTCGTTGCTTTGGCGGAACAGAGGTATATCCCACTTCCTTGTTCCCTTGGGTAGCCTGGCCTCTGGGTTCACATTTTTCTTTAATTTTGCAATCCAGATTTATTTTTCAGTTCCAATTTTCACCTAATACGTCGTCCACCCTGTGCTCCCCTCTTGAACCATTTAGTTATGAAGAAGATCCTTTGATGTGGTTTCAGTCTTCCTCTTGAAATCAATTGTGCTAGACCTCTGACTTCTGCCAGATTTTTGAACATCTCACTGAGTGCTTCCCTGTGTCTTCTAGGAATCTAAATACCATTAGTATCTGACACTTGGACTCTACCAGGCCCCCGTGTCCTGTCTGTGCAGTGACAAGCTCTGACTGCCTCACTCTGGTTCGGCGGATAAATATACTGAAAACACAATGTTGGCCTCAGCTCTCATCTACACCGGAAAGTGAAACTAGGGTGTGAATTCACAGCATGCAAATGACTCTTTGTAACACCTCTTCCGAGCTCTCCTCCTGCCTCTGAAAAGTGTCTTTGGGCGATGCAATTTTCATCGCTCTCAAAGAGGGGCAGGAGACCTTGCTCGCGGGGCACAGGAGTGTCCCTTCCAGAGAGCACGCAGAGCAGCTGGCCTGCTGAAAATCCCCCAGTGGTGCTCCAGGGCTAGGGCTTTTGGATGGATTGGGGGGGGATTGTAGAGAGTGGATTTGTGCTGGATATAGGCTCTCATTCATTGTCATGCTGGCTACTTGGAGCTCCTCCAGACTTTTTGGGGAGTGGGAAGGAGGCAGAAAACATCCCCTCTGGGTAGTAGTTTCTAGCTATAATCGTTTCTGGCTATTTCATGTGGTCTATCCAAAAATGCCAAAATGCTGCCAACTAGTAACAGCGTGTTGGAAAGATGGCATTCCTGGAGCGGGCCTGGGACAGAGGAGGGTTTCTCGCCAGGGGAGGAGCAATGAGTCTCACCAGTAAGTCTTGGCAGCCAAGGCTGCTCCCTCTCTGTAGTCACACACCGCCAGACAAATTCAGGAGGCAGTTTCTGTGCTCAGGATCTCTCCGTGTAGCTGGTGCCGGGATCAGGGTTAGTGAGCAGCCGAACAGCAAGCAGCGTGCCTCTCCCCTCCCCCTGCACATGCCCCTGGGGAGCCGTCCTGCCGCTCTCTGTTGCACTTGCAGTAAATCTGCAAGATTGCAAGCCACCCCAGCTGCCTTCTTCTGCCAGCTGCAGACATCATGATCACTTGTTGACACACACTCACACATGCTATGTGTTTTGGGCTGCAACATCTGGCTTGCTCTGGGTTTTGTAATCTAAGCCGTGGATGCCAAGGCCTCCCTGCACCCACCCTCTCCCGGTCAGGTGCTGGAGAGGGAGCACAGCAGGGCGAAGAGCACGTGATTGCAGATGCCACCCGAGGCAGGGAGACTTTCCAGGTTTCCCACTGTTACTTGAGCTCTCAGCATCTACCCAGGACTGGCCCGGAGCTGACAGATCCTGGGAACTTCTGCCCTGTGCCTGGCTCAGGCAAATTCACAGTTGCTGGGATGGGGTAAGGGTTTGTGGGGGAAGGCTGATGATTACCCCTGCTAATCAAAGCATGTCTCAGCATGGATATTTGCAGTAAGAATCCCTGAGCCTTTTAGCATCCCTTGTCCTGACGTGAGTGGGAATTTGCCAGTGACATCAGGGTCTTAAAAATACGGTCTTCAGCCCATCTATGTCTCCTATCCCCGCCTACGAAGAACAGCAGCACAGTGCTGGCTGATCTCGAGGTTGAGGGGAAGGACATGGTAAAGGTTGCGAGTGCCGTAGCTTGTACAAGCGCTTTGGCCCAGAGCCCCTGATGGAGACTCGTCTGACCTCTACCTAGTGATCCAGAGGGAAAGGCAGCTGATGCTTACAGCCTGCCTGGGTGGCTGCTTCAGCACATCGCCCTACGGTGCGTGGGCTGGAGGAGCTCCTGCTCTTGTCGCATTGTTCCTCGTTCGTGTCCTCCCTGCTTCCCCTCACCAGTAGTTTAATCCAGGGCAAAGCTGCTCTGTGTTTCCGACGCGGCGCCAGCCTCCCCCACCCCTTCTGTATTTCGTCAGTGGTTCCCTCTAGGAGCTCGTCCCGCCAATCAGGAGGCAAAGAGATGCTCTTCTGATTTCCCATAAATAAATTAATGAATGAAGAGCTTGGGTGCTGCACAGTGTCACAGAGAGGCCAGGAAACAGGTACAGCCCCTCGGGGGACAGCGAGTGCCGGGGGGGAGGAGGTGTGTGCATGCCTGTGCTTGGGTGCCCTTGCGACTTCGTCTCACTTCTCCCGGCTCCTGGGTTGAGGCAGGAGTTTCCCCATCGGACTGTCACCTCCAGCTGGGGCAGCAGGTTTATTCTGGTGATATTTTTCACTTGGTTGCTTTAAATAGACCTTCAAAATGTAGCTGCTGCCTCATTTTGAAAGAGAGCTCTCACTTCCTCAGTGCTTCCCTTTTTTTTCCCTCTGCAGCATGCCCTCCCCCACACACCTGTTTGCAGCACACAAAACATTGGTGTTTCTGCACACACACAGATTTCCATGCTGGAGAAAAGCCGATGATCCAGAGATTGAGACCTCTGTTTATGCACAAGGCAAGCAGCAGGCACGCAGGTTTCTCCAGTCCTGCTCCCTCTAGGCAGCAGCCCTGAGCTGGAGAATCTCCTTCGTTAGGGAGGCGATGGGACTGCAGCCCTCGTTACTGTTATTAATATTGGCATTATGGTAGCAGACCCCTCCCCTTCAGATCAAGGCCGTGTTGTGCTTGGCAGTCCACGTGTGTCTCCTGGAAGGCTCCGCTGCCACACAGAGCTTGCAGGCTCCACGGAGCAAAGTGGGAAAGAAACAGAGGCACAGAGAGGGGAAGTGATTTAGTGTGGTTTCAGTTTCCCTCTCTTTGCTCCTTGGCTGCAACACTTGGGTCCTTGCCCCAAATTCAGGCTCTCTGGAATGGCTGCTAGAGAAGGGCCCTTTGTGGTGAGGAGGGCTTGTGGTAGTATCATACAGATCTGTCTGCTGTGACCTGTTTGGCAAACAATATCTAGGATAGCGTTTGGCAGGAGGTGGGAAAATCCTGCCCGTGAAATCTCTGGGAGTCTCTCAGGGAGGTCTGTGAGGTCAGATCAGCCCTACAGGTGAGTGTCCATTCACTGTCTTCAGCTGAGCCAGCTCAGCCTCTCTTACCCTCTTTGGGTTTTTTGCCTTTAATTTTGCAATTAAGATTTATTTCCCAGCTCAGATTTCCCCCTTCCACCCTGCACTAATTCATTACTTGCCCTGCACTCCCTTCCTGACACTCTGGATTTAGAACATGTCTTCTCATGTGGTTTCCCCCTGCCCTTCTGTGGCCTCGTGCACCTTGTGCGGAGCTCCAAAGAGGTGAATTTATGGGGGGGAAAATTCGGGGCTTTGCATTTCTGCTGAGACGTGAGCCATCTTGTTCCTGCGACTTCGTGAGCAGTCTCAGGACTTCCCATAGCCCCCAGACACTGCTATCCTTTCCCTCCCCAGGCAGATGTGGAAAGTCGGAAAGATTTTCATGCTCCCTCTGAGCTCATAAATCAAGAAGGCTTAATCTCCTACATCCAGGAGTCTGTGATGAGAAAATACAGATTCCCCCTCCTCTCCCCCCTAATTTCCACCACTCCCTTCCTCCTGTCTTTCATATTCCCAGCACATCTGGTGTGTGTTAGGCTGCCAGCTGTTGCCTTGTGCAGAGTGATTAAACCATGTGGGAGGAATGGGGAAAGATTTTTATCTGGGCATTCATGAGTCTGCATTACAAGCCCTTTTTTCTTTAGCTCTCCCCAAGAAGAGGTCATCTGGAGTCAGGGATAGTGGAATGTAAGAAAGGTATTGTGCTTCTCTGTGTCTTCCCTGTATCTGCTCAGTAAGAAATAAAAGGTGTTTGCACTAATGTACAGGTGTTACATTTTCGGCTGTAGCCATCACATTAGAACTATATCTATAATATTGATTGGTTGCAGTAATGTCTTGCAAGAAGTGATCTTTGAACACTGCTAGTTTGGTTTTGAAGTGACTTGAAGATGAAGGTTTCATATCCTAGCGTGGGTGCCCTGGGGGATCTGGTTTTCAGTTCATTCCACTCTTCCCCCTGCTAAACTCCCACACTTCTCTCTCTCATCCCAAGCTCCTGAATTTCCCAGCATCTGGCCAGCCCCTTCATCCCCCTTGCTTCCATGTCTCCTGCAGGCTTATATGGGGTTTGGATAGCATCTATTGCTGCATGCTCTGATGCTGCTCTAACAATGTCACTGTGAAATATTTACTGCAGTAGATTTGGAAAGCCCTGGGCTGGCAGTGGAGGTGCTTCAGTGGATGCTTTAGAGAACCCAGGGAAACTCCCATCACAGCACAAGGATGAGCAAGTTCCCCTAGGTGGAATGGCCTTGCTGAGGATAGCACACCTGAGAGATGCAGCTGAAATATATGCTTGAATCACAGCCAAATTCAGATTTTATTTGGGCTGAATAACCCTCTGAGGTACTCCCCTTTGCTGACGATGCGGGGGAATCTCTGATGTCTGTGCCCTGATTGTCAGTGCCCTGTTTAATTTCCTGCAGTTAGATGGGATGAGCGTAATCCCTAGGAGTATAAAGCCTGGTGCCACCAAGCAGCAGTAGAGGGGAATGTTGCTTTTCTCTCCTGAGTAACATGACCTGACCATCACTTTGTGGGCAGAGGGGGCAATTACTTCTCTTAAGGGGAAATTGGTAAAAAGAGCCCCTGCTGTGGCCACATCTGGCCTGAGTGAGTCACCTCTGTGTTTGCTGCTGCCAGGGCTCCACCAGCCACCATGAGGGGAGCAAAGAGACCTCGGAGGTCGGCAGGTCGGAGGTGAAAGGCAAGAAGTCCTCAAGCCATGGCAGCAGCCACAAGGGGAAAAAGACGGGAAGCGGGAAAAGCTCGGTTGGCTTCAGCTCAGCTTCCTCCAGTGGGACCTTCCAGCCTGCAGGTAAGGGGTGAAGGAGAAGCAAGAGAGGAGGGGGAGAACGGGGGTGACATTTTGCTTTGCTCCTCTTTGATATCTCTGTATCTGTAAAGATACCCGCTCGCCAGCTAGTGCTGTGAAACTTTGCTGATGGCTATTTCTTTAACCCCTTGAAGAGAAAGGGAAAAGTCTTATTGCTACTAACTCCATGCACAGAGGGAAGAAGTGAGTCAGATGAGCGTTACAGCTCCCCTCCTGTGCAGGCCTGTTGCACTACAAGGAAAAACAGATCCAGATGTCTGAGTGGAGGGAGGAGGGAAGGGATACTGTGCACAGGCAATATGGGCAGCACCTGCCCTCTCCTCTGTAGGTGGTACTGTCTGCAGCAGTGTTTTAAGGAGTACTAGTGGAGAGACCTGAGCCAAAACCTGATATCCAGGCTCCCCTGAGCTTTGAGTCAAAGCCTTGCAGGGCTCCCATCTGCTCTGACCTTGCTCAGTTCTTTTTTGAGCTGTTGCCGTAATGGCTAGCATGTTTCATCTCCTGGGACCCTAATCGGGGCTGGAGGCACAGTGGTGATGCAGGGCCTGGGGGAGCAGACACGTGCACGTTTGGATGGGATGAAGCTGCTGGTGTGCACCTCTCGTGCTTGCTAGAGAGCATCAAAGCAACGGGGGCGGGGGAGCAGGGCTGGAGGGTGACAAAGGTGTCCTTCAGCTCAGTAACTAGCCTGTGCCAGAGGACCTGCATTGTGACTGTGCTCTCATTGCCTTACGGGCTGAGTTACTGCCACCACGAGCCTTCCTATATCTGCTTCCCCTGTGCTTCCCCCAGGTACCTCCTGCAGCAACTTGCAGTGCTCCCAGGACTTTGTGACATTCCCCAAGCTTGAGCAGGACGAGGAGAAGTACCGGAAGCCTGTCTCTTCCTCCTCTTCTTCCCACTGCTCCCCTCTGTATGAAGGCCAGAAGGGGGACATCTTTGAGCAGAAGGTGATCTTCTCAGGCTTTGGGTCTATCATGCGCTTCTCCACCTCCGCGGTGAGCCAGCAGAGAGGCCGTGATGCTTCCCCTGTGGACTACAAAGCCTCGAACCCTGTCAGCGGCCCTTCGGTGGGGAGCAGCGGGGCCAGCGGTAGCAGCAGCAGCCACAAGCGCATGCCATCCCTCAGTATGGAGGAGGGAGAGGTGCTGAAGGAAAAGAAGCACAAGGGTAGCAAGAAGAACAAACATGGGCCTGGCAGGCCAAAAGGGGGCAAAAGCAAAGAGATTTTGGGCGCCCAGCTGGCTGGGTCCACGTCTACTTCCTCGTCACCCTTCTCCGGGGGCTCTCTTGTTAGCTCCAGCATCGGCAACTCTTCACGGTCCTTCAGCCACACGGGGAATCTGCCCAGCCTCAGCATGGAGTCCCCGCTGCTGGGTTCAGGTATGTTCTCCCTTAGGGCTCCAGGTGTGCACAGTTCCTCCCAGCCCTGCTGTCTTTTTCATCACATTTGGCTGGTGTCTGGACCTGTCTGCACAGAGTCCAGTCCTTTTAATTCAGTCCCAGGAGCTATAAAAATCCACATCTGGGTCTCCCCTTTCCATCTTGGCCTTCATCCTAGAATCTCCTCTGGGTCAGCTTCTCTATCATTGGAGCTGGGCTGCCGATCTGAGCTGGGGGGCATTTCAAACCCTTTTTGCTCAAGTGCTGGAAAACCTCAGCTAGCCAGAGTTTAATTTCCAAAGCGATAGAGAGGGATATTCACAGGCCGAACCGGAACAACCACAATCTGACCCCAAATGAGGGACTCTCATAAGTGGTTCGAGTTTAACCCCTCTTCTAAAAGCAAAACCTCTCATCCTGGTCTTACCACATCCATGTAGGGTTGGGAGACTGGCACACCATTAACTCTGCTGAGAGGCTTACAGCTGTTCCCAGCCTGAGTCCCCTTCCCTGGCCTGGCAGGGATGAGGACAGCCAGGACACGTGGCAGGAAGGGGTTAAGGCAGCAGGCAGAGGAGGGGCCTGCTGCTCAGGGCTGAGGTTTGACACTGTTCTGGCAGCAGAATTTGTCATAGGTCTATTGTGGGTTGTTCTCGGATGCTCTGATTTAGGTCAGATTGCAAGACAGGGAGGTATAATTTTGTTGTGCGCGCCTGGGAGTCCTGGCCCATTTCTGCACTGCGTTGGGAGACTGGCACACCATTAACTCTGCTGAGAGGCTTACAGCTGTTCCCAGCCTGAGTCCCCTTCCCTGGCCTGGCAGGGATGAGGACAGCCAGGACACGTGGCAGGAAGGGGTTAAGGCAGCAGGCAGAGGAGGGGCCTGCTGCTCAGGGCTGAGGTTTGACACTGTTCTGGCAGCAGAATTTGTCATAGGTCTATTGTGGGTTGTTCTCGGATGCTCTGATTTAGGTCAGATTGCAAGACAGGGAGGTATAATTTTGTTGTGCGCGCCTGGGAGTCCTGGCCCATTTGTCTGCACTGCCTGAGAGAGGAGAGGAGCTGCAAGAATTGATGCAACTTCCATAATCATAACCTTAGGCCAATTTTTTTTGCCTGCCCCCTGGAACAACAAAGGGATGTTTCAAAGAGGAGGAGGCTGCCAGGCCCTGCTCTCCTGCCTGCTTGTTCTCCCATTCTTCTCTTGCGGAGAGATGTTGGCAGGGCTCTGAAGAACCCGGCTTTGGGCACTGCCTCTGCCGCATGCCTGAGCCAAGGGGAAGTCAGATGGGTCCCCTCCCTCAGCAGCAGCTCTCTCCTTACCCTTTCTTCCTCATTCATCTGTCCGTGCCCCACTGTGGTCCCTGGGCATCACGGAAGGGAACAGGTTAGCTCAGCAAGAGTGTGGTCTCTTGACTAGCACGAGCAGCAGAGAGTGGGACTCTCTGAGTCCACTACCCCCTTCTGCCACTGACTTGTGCCTTTGGTGAGTCACTTTATGCTGTGATTTCTCTGTCGGATTGTATCGGGGCGCGAGGAGCAAACAAGAGGGGGGCAGGGGCAAGGCTGGAAAAGTTTGTGATACCTTTTGATAGAAGGATTGTGGGCTGTGACCACCCTTGCTGCATGCCAGGCCATGAGATGCTGAAGTGCATGTTACACTTGGTCTTGTGCATTGGTGCCACCTTCCCTTTCTGAGATCAAGCCCTGCAGAAAACCAGCTGCTTCCAGGCCATCGAAGGGGAGCGTGGCTCTCTAACATGTCTCCTCCCCTTGCAGGGATCTACACCAGTAACAAGGACCCTATTTCCCACGGGGGCGGAGTGCTCCGAGCTGTGTGCAGTACACCCCTCTCTTCCAGCCTGCTGGCACACCAGGGTACGTCGTCTCTCCCACAGCTCAACCGGTCTCCCTTTGCTAGCACCATCCCAGCTTCCTCCTCCTCGGTCTCCACCACGCAGGTAAGAACATCAGGACCAGGAGAGGGGACTGTAGTTCAGGAGAGCGTTGGACAGAGCAGTCAGTGGCAGAGCAGGGCCAGTTTGTGGGCACAGAGGAGTTGCTTTTTCCACTTGGGAACAGCTACTCTTCCTTCAGTTTGGAGGGGATCTGCCAGCTGCAGCTTCCCTTAGAGTCGGTAGAAAGATGTAGGCAGTTTTGTGTTACAGCCCACGCAGCCTGTTTTGGGGTGGGAGGAATTGCAACCTAAAAGGACGCATTGCTTTGCATTGACTGTAAGGGAGCACAGACAGCGCTCAGGTAGCAGAGGCCTGTTGGTGCGTGCTGTGTCCCGTGCTGCTCGTCCCCTGCTGCTCAGCTGGATCCTGCCACCAGTGCCAGCCCTACCTTCATTCTGCAGCACAGATAACTTGGTGGGAGGGCTCACACGTCCCAGCTGGGTGGGCTGTGCATGTGCCAGGAGACAGAGCCTTGTCCTTTGTCGGGAGCTCACTGTGAGAGGTGTTTTACAGGGAGGAGAGAGTTAGTTTTACAGCCTCAGTGTTAACATGGCTCATTCAGACCTCTTGGCTCTGAGATGGGTCTGGGAAGATTTCGACTGTCTAGCGAGGCTTCCAAGGAGATATTTTTAACACTCTCTCTCATGAGCAAGCTGGGTTCAAGAGTCAGGAGGAGATGGAATAATGAAGTTATTTTCCTCTTGCATTTTTGAGAATTCATTTCTCTCTCTCTCCCTCCTTGTTTTGCCATGTAGGTGTTCTCACTGGCAGGTTCAACATTTAGTCTCCCTTCCTCACATATTTTTGGGAGCCCCCTCGCATCTGGGCTATCAATCAACCCACTCTTAAATCAGTCGGAAAGCAGCCGGGCAGGTACGTGAATCAGAAGGTATGTGAGTTTGGACTTCCAAAGGGGTCTCCCTGGAAGAGTCGAGACAACTGCATCCATAGTTCTCCAGCTGCCCTCCCTGCTTGCTCCCATCCCATGCGTGTGAGAGCCAGGGGCTAGGAGAGAGGGACAGTGGCTTTTTCCCCAGGGCAGGGGGTGCTTGTGTTTGCCTTAAGTGGTGGCCTGCAGTCCTGTAAAAGCATATCTGCTGGCGTGTCCACTGGATAGTATGTGTCCCTGGACATATGCTAGAAAAGTGCAAGAATGTAAGTCCTTCCCTATAGAAATTTGTTGTCTTTTTACACACTAAAGCTGTGCAAACCTAGTGAAAACTACTGTCAGCTTTTGCTTGCTCAAAATAAGTTAAAAGTTTTTGTTGGAGTTCTGGTTTTCTGGGTTTTGTTTTTTTTAATGAGAGATAATCTCACACTCTTAATTTTCATCTTCCATTTCTGTTTTGAATTACTTTCTGCCCTTCCCCTTTGGCTTTGTCATGAATGCAACAAAATCCACTGTTTTCAACTTCCAAACTTGAACGTGCCAACACTGAATTACTTACAACTGCTCATTTTTTCCCACCAAGGCAAATTCATTTTTCTTGGAAAATTGCCTGGTTAATAAGCAGGAGACTTGAAGCATCGTAAGATTTCTTTTTTCCCAAAACAGAGTGGGTCTGATTTTTGTTTTGCACCAGTAGTTAAACAAAAGCACCCTCCTGATTTTCAGATGTTGCAGTTAGCGGCGCAACTGTCTCATGCTCCCCTAGCCCAGAAACGCTGGCAGCTCAGCATGCTGGATGCTGAACTCCTGGGAGGTAAAACTCTGCCCACTGTCACACTGAGTGACAAGCACTTTAAAGCGCACTGTCCTCATTAGAGGTAGCTCTGAATTCTCTGGATAATCTGACACCAGTGTGCCCTTATTTGCCTTAACAAGTGTGCATGCCTGCATGTAAAGCATGAATGAACACGTATGCTTACTTACGACCTTTGCAAGCCCATGGAAGGTGCCTGTCTGTCTCTCCGTGTGTCACTGGCAGCATTTTGTCTGTATGCCCCTGCCGGCAGCTTGCATCCGCTTGAGAGCAGCGGGAAGGTAACTGCGCAGCTGACCCCAGTGGGAGTCAGGGCCATTGCATGGGAGCTGTGAGTCAGGAGTGATTCAGTCACCTGGAATTAAGGAAAGAATGGGATGATTCAAAGAGTTATTCTTTCCCTCACTGCGGTTGACAAGAGAGAGGTGACCCGCTGCCGCTTCCCCTTTGCTGTAATTTTGGCAAGGTGCTGATAGGAGGAGGAAGCGAGTCAACTGTCAGGAATAGCCCTGTGGTTCAGGCACAACACGGAGGCTCGGCAGTCTGCGTTCTGTTCCAGCCCTGCGGCTACTAATGAATGAATCATGTAGGCAAAATCCAACATACAAAGTGCTCAAAAAAGCCTGATCCTTAGTTTCCATTTCCAAGATTGCTCTTTTTGTTTGACTGGGATCTTACAAGCTTCAGGACGTGTTTCTTCCAGTTCCAGGCAGCCTTCAGAACAGCTCCTGGGTTTTGTCACGTTTAAGGTTTGTCCATCACTATCTCCTCCTGCTGGAGCTAGCGACCCAGAGGGTGTTAAGCCAAATTCACTTTTTATCCCAGGGCGATTAATTAACATGCATTAAGCCTTCTGTGTGGGGTCGTGTTCACTTAACAGTGTGGTGACTGCTTTAATCCCAAATCATTAACAGGGTGGTTGTGAAGTTTTAAGTAATCCTGCCTTGTCTTTAATTCAGATTACCTTTCCTGAGAGTGTCTGTGTAGACAGATCCCGTGGAGATGTAGCTTTCATTGCAGTAATATTTGAGCTCTTCACAATTTTAATGTGATGTAGGGAAATGGTGTTACATTGTCTTACAGATGGGGGAACTGAGAAACTGTTATCACTGATGCAGGTTGATACCAGGGTGCCTTTGGCAGTACAAAAAGTCTGATTCTTATCTTCCCACTCGCTTAGTTACTGTCTAGTTCTTCCTCCCACGGCTTGTCCTGGATCGTGCCTCATTATGATGACAGGCCAAATGTATTTATCTTCTCTAGTTGTCTTCAAGGCTCTTTTTCATACTTGCTGCCTTGGAAAGTGCTGTCTCTGTGTGATAACTCGGTCATCTCCCCGTTCTGTAGACAACAGGGTGGTGTTGGCCAGGAGATAATTGAATATGGAGCCTGGTACTGTTTCAGAAAACCAGAATCATGTATATATATATATGTGTGTGTGTGTGTGTGTGTGTATATATAGTCGCGCAACCTCCCTGGGCTGCAAGCAAACAACATGACAGTAACAAGCAGGCAGTCAGAGCTTAGTGGAATGTTTATTTGGTTGCAAGTTAAAACCGTTGCGGCAAAGCTGCACATGGCGGGCTGTGGATATTTTTCAAAGGGTTTAGGTGGTCCTTGGATGGAAACAATACTGAGAAGCTCTGCTGTAGTCTGACTGTTCCCAGCCTTCTGGTAGCTGATCCTGGGTTGGAGAACTTAGGAAGATTTCATGCCTTGTGGTGTCCCCAAAATCAAGAGTTGTCTCCACATGATGTCTTATACTGGGAGACTACTGTTGACTGGCAACTGCTGGTCACCTCCAGAAAGCAGTGGCTTCTCCCCAGAAGGCTCGACCAGTTATAACTGATGGCCAGGAAGACATTCCCATGGGGATGAAGGAGTGAGGATCCCACTCATACCTGTCTGTAAGAGCTGCTGAAAAACAGCTGTGTTTCCTTGTTCTCAGCAGTAGAAAATACTGCCAATAACTAATGCCCTGCTCAGGGCATTACACTGTAAATCACAGTGTTCCCTGCAGGAGACTTCCCGGGTTCTTGCACGTAAGAAATGTCTCTTATTGTGTGAAGAAGAGGAGGGGCAAGTCAGCCAGCTGGTGCAGGCTGTACTCACAACATCTGACACGTCCCGGAGCGAGGGGAAATGTGTGTTTACGGGCTGGCAGGCTCTGGGGATGGAAAGCAAATGGCAGATAAATATACTTCACTTCTCGATTACTCTTTGGATGGGAAATATCCTGCACATGTGCACATGCACAGCGGCTCCATCCCCAGCACTGCGGTGTCCCAGCTCCCTGGGACAGAGGGATGGATATAGGGGTAGCTTCTGGACACCGAAGCACTTATTTCAGCTCTTTAGAAAGGAGCTGAGCATCTGGAAACTTTGGAGGACCCAAGCTGGGTTTCGGGAAAGGATCCTGGAGGTACAGGGCTGCGGTGGCACTTAGGAGAGCTGAGTGGGGCTTTGCACAGGATTGATTTATCCTTTTTTTTTTGCGAAAGAAGGGTGTCTCCCCCCCCCCCCCCGCAGCTTTACAGCTAAAGGAAAAGCTGCTTTCTGCCCATCCCTCCGGCTTCCGCGGCTGGGGAGGGAGCCGGGCTGGGGCAGAGGCCGGCTCCTGCGCTGCCCAGCTCCCCGCAAGCCGCTTGCGGCCCCCGGCGCTGGCGCCGCCCGGCAAATTTGGCCCCTGCCATTAGGAAGGGGGTCGCGTCGCCTTCCTTCCCAGGGTGACACACACACACACACACACACACCCGCTCCCGGGGCGCACGAAAGGACGGGGGGCGGAGGCGCATGCGGACGGAGCCGTTATGCAATGACGGTGCCCTGCGCTGCTCGGTGCTCCCATCTAGCGGGGACCGGCGCTCGCCGCCCTCGGGTGACAAACCCGGGCACCTGCGAGGGCTGGACGCCTATGAACACTGTGCCTCTCTGTGCCTCTCCCCACCCAGAGCCTGACCTGGAAGACTGCAGTTTTGGCTGCCGAGGGACGTCGCCCCAGGAGAGTCTCTCTTCCATGTGAGTGTCCTTCAGGAGTCCTCCCCTGCCGCCAGGCACGGGGGTGCCTCCGCATCCGTGTGGGCACGGCGGTACCCCGGGAAGCCGTGGGATGACACAGCAAGGGAAGGGAAAGGGACTGGGGAAAGTAGAGGCAGCTCCTTCCCTCTTCTTTGGGGCTGGGAGTGAGGTGGGATGGGAGGGAAGGAGGCAGGTTTGCTTTTCCAATATGAGCCGCGGCTAACAGGAACGGAGGGCTCTCCTGAAGTGGAGCAGGGGAGACTGAGGCTGGGAGGGATGCAGCCGCTCCCAGTGTGAGGCAGAGGAGATGTGGGGAAAAGGGAGCAGAGGAGTGCAGGTGCAGGCTAGGGAAGCATCTCTGATATCTCCCCAACCCTTTCCCAGGTCCCCCATCAGCAGCCTGCCGACGCTCTTTGACCAGACAGTGTCCTGCAGCAGCAGTGGGCAGCTGGAGAATGTTCCCCAGGCTACCCCAAACATCGAGCAGCTCCTGGAGAAGCAGGGCAATGGCGAAGCCGGCGTAAACAGTGAGTCACTCAGGGTATGGGCTGTGGGAGGAGAGGTCCTTGTGCATGTTTGTGTGGGAGCCAGCTGGGATTTTGCCCACAGGCAAAGGAGCCGGGTGGGGGACAAAGCACTAGTCTGTGCCATGGGGGAGTAGCTGGCAGTGGGACTGTGATGTAGGGCCAGTCTCCTCCCCCAGTGTGGTCTAATTGTGGTACCTCCTGTGGATCCCCTTCTCCTCTTTCCTCCGTCCCCCATTCTCTCCCCTGACCCTGTCCCCCTTCCCCCCTTCCGTTCCCTGCAGTTGTAGAAATGCTCAAAGCCCTGCACTCGCTGCAGAAGGAGAACCAGCGGCTCCAGGAGCAGATCATGACGCTGACGGCCAAGAAGGAGCGTTTGCAGCTCCTCAATGTCCAGCTCTCCGTCCCTTTCCCCGTGGTGACCAGCAGCAATGGCCCAGGCAGCCAGGCCCAGTACATCCTGCCTCCTAACGGTGAGGGGACTGGTGGGATGCATCACCCTATGCCCTTTCATAGTGGTGCCCTGGGCTGGGCAGGAGGGGGTCACAGTGGGGAGGATCTGACCCATTTATCTCTCTGTAACCACTGGCAGTATGCACCGTCTCTCGCTACTGCTGTGGCAACGTCATGCTCCACCCCTGACTCTGCATTGTCACTTCTTTCCTCCATACAGTCTGCAACAACGATTCCTTGAGCATCAGCAAGAGCCCCCCGTGCAAGAACAGCTTTGGGATCGAGAACTCGCTCTCCACTTCCTCTGAGGTACACTGGCCACCGCATCCGCCAGCCAGCTGGGGAAGGGACTTGGGGAGGGAACAGAGCAGTGCAGTCCCAGTACTCTGACTTGATATCCAGCTCATAAAGCCTTGTAGTCCAGGCCCAGAAATCAGGTTTCTTTCTCTGGAGTGCCCGTTCTTCAGTTCATCTCAGTGCTGAGGGTCTGAGTAGAGTAGCTGAGGCTGGGAGTGTGAGGTGAGAATGCTTCTAGATTATTCTGGCCGCACTTTTAGAGATCCAGCAAAGCATGTCTGAGTTCTGGGACCCCTCTGAGCATACACCTGCACTTGCACTCACAGCCCCCCTTCCCACCTCCAGCTCCTGCCCAAAGCACCCTTGGAGCTGAGCTGACCTTTCACAAGCTGCCCCAGTCCGATGCTCTTATGTCCGTTTCTCCCCCAGGACCCTCATTCAGGTTGCCCCAGCAGGAGCAGCTCTTCCCTGTCCTTCCACAGCACTCCTCCGCCCCTGCCCATGCTGCAGCAGAGTCCTGCCTCGCTACCCCTGCCCGGGGTGCAGCAGGTGAATGGCCTGGCCAGGGTGGCAGGCAGCGGGCTGGGGGGAGGCACCACTGCCAGCCACAGCCTCTCCACGGTGCCCATGGTGGACGGCCTGATGGGGACCCTGGCAGGAGGCCAGCAGATGCCCATCAACGGGATCCTGGGGAATCTGAACGGAGCTCAGGCCGCCCAGCCTCCGAGCGCGCTGACGCAGGCGAGCGGGCCTCCGACCTTGCAGCTCTCCACCAGCCTGAGCAGGTGAGGATGGGGAGCTCGCGGGGACAGCCCTGCCCTCTCCAGCAGAAGCTTAGCACCGGGAGGGAGGGAGGCCCTATGTGTGCAGGACCAAGACGGGCTGCGCTGACATTCCCTGCCCTGCTCCCCTTGCAGCATGCCCAGCCTGAGTCCCCTGACAGAGCAGCAGCGGCACATCTTGCACCAACACGAACAACAGCTCCAGCAGCTTCAGCAGCTCCTGACTTCCCAGCCGCTTAATCCAGTAAGTGTGCCTGCTGGCACCTTTTATCTGATGAGCTGTTTAATGGGAAAGCCTTGGAGCAGAGAGCAAAACTTAGGGCTCCCTCCTTCACGTGAACCCCCTGCCCACAGGCTGCAAGAGTCATGTGCCTTTTACTTGGCTCCGGGCTGCTGTGGGTGGAGTGAGGAGAAAAGCTTTAGGCAGGAAGGTGTGGCACCTCCTGGAGGGAGGGAGATGGGGATTTGAACTTTTTTGTACAAAGGAAAAAATTTAATCTGGGTTTCCCATGTCCTGAGGGTGTGAGAACATGGTAACAATGCTAAGCCACCATAAAATCAGGAGTGCTGTTACCTCCTCCAGCCATCTTTGAATGCAAATCGTGTCTGCTCCTGCTGCCACGAGCACACTGGTCTCTGGGCTTGCAGATGTGCTAAGGCCCACAGGAGAAGAGGAACTCGCTTGAGGACACCACTTGAGTTTAGAAAGAGACAAGCATGAAATTGCTTAGACCTGAGGCAGGTGAGCCGTGTCTGGGCACACTGACATGGAGAACTGGAGATGCCAGGGGGACTGTGTAGGTGGCTGAGGACTTCGGGGTCAGAAAAAGGATCAGGCAGCTGTTCTGAGGATCTTGGCTCTCTGCCTGCATCCTCTTGGGTAAAACAGCAGCCCCGTCCCAGGCTGTTGTGGGAATGGCTGCACAGATAGATGGTAAACAAGCCCCTGGGTGTGTAAGAACAGCATTCACTTGCCCTGCAGAAACCTCTGTGGTGTCCCTTCCCTGCGGTGGAGTTGCACAGGACCGCTAACAGTTCTGTCAATGAAGCTGTGCTCATTTATATCTCCCATGAACTTGGCCCGTTGCTTTGGATAGATTTCTGGGTCAGGCTATTTATAACCTGGGAAAAGCAAATTTCAAAGGGCTTCTCTTTACAGCAGCTGATGTCACCGTGTCATCAGCTGCATCTCTGTGGGTACAGGAACAATGTCAGCTCTCAGCCTGCCGCATTGGTCGATGGTTGCTATAGTGATTTCCGCAGTTTGGTTGGATTCGAGGCCGTCCCTCTGGGTGCAGGTGAGCCGTGGCCCTCATCCCCCCTGGGTCCGGCTCACCTACACCGACCCTGTGGGTCAGGGCTGAGCTGTGAAGCGGGATGGGCTGGGGAAGAAAATTAGCAGCCAATCTAGAAATTCAGGATAGTGAATGCCACAGACTTAAAATCCGTGGGTCGATTGATTGGAAAGAGCTGATTTGTGTGCCTGCAGGTGTCTTAGGGAGAGTTGGCTAATCGTACGCTTCAGGAAACAATGGGGTTGGAAAGGTCATAAGCACAGGCTATTAATGAACACAAGACAGACTGTTCCTCTCTCTACCTATAGAGACATGATCAAGGGGACTTTCTGCCTGTCCCCAGTAGCATTGCCTGGGATGGAGTGTGCCGATGTGGCTCCTGGCTCCGTTGTATTAGGTGTCACCTCCTCATGACCCCTTTGTCCCTCCTTTGACTTTTCTTCCTCACCCTTCCCTGCAGGAGCAGCAGGCCCTGGTGTTCCAGATGATGCAGCAAATCCAGCAGAAGAGGGAGCTGCAGCGGCTGCAGATGACAAGCTCGTCCCAGCTGTCCATGACCAGCCTCCTGGCAGCCACCTCCGCCCCCCTGCACTCCAGCACCAGCGCCCTGATGACCTCGGCCCCTCAGCCGCCCCCCAGCAGCAGCTCTCTCCTGGCCTCCCTCTCCCCGCAGCAGCTCAACCCTAGCAATGCCCTCATGGCCACCCAGGCCACCCCACCGCTCAGCACTCCTGGGAACAGCCTCCTGGCTTCGGGGACAGGCATCCCACCCGTCCTTACAGCACAGACTAACCCGTTTCTCAACCTGCAGGCTGATGGCAACACCCCGAAAGGAACGGTGCGTATGCTGCTAGCACTACCCTAACCCCACTGAGCTCGTGGTGCTAGGTGCTGTACAGACCCGGGGAGAGACAGTCTGCGCTACAGTTAACTTGGGGGAGCAAGGGCATCGCTTAGGCAACAGAGCCAGACTGCTCCACTGGCTTTGCTGCATCCCTGACTAGCCAGTGTCACGTCCTGATCCTACCTCCAAGGACTTCTGTAGGGCCCAGACAGGGTCGTGGGTAGGCCCAGAGGCTCCCAAGGTGCCCTTCCATGTGTGTGTGCAGACACACACCAGACCTGCTGCAGAAGCAAGGCAGAGACAGGCCGTAGATTTGTCTCCGTTAACCCTAAGACTTGGATGGGACAATGTGCCCCTGGCAGTGCTGGCCCTATTGGAGCCTCGTGATGAAATACGAAGGTGGCTGCATGTTGAAACCAGGGTTTAGAAGGAATCTTGCACCCAAGAGGAGAGGTTGCGAAGAGGTTTACAGCCTCTCTGTAAAGCAGCCTTGTACTGGAACACCAGTGTCTAGGGACTGATGGTGTGATACTTTCATCTCCTCCATCCTCCCCCTGGCCTATACCTGTACCCAGAAGGTCCAGCCCTGGTTGGAGACATTTAGGAGCCAAAGGCCAGGGTTGAGGGGCCAGTTCAGCCTGAACTGGGCAGAGGGGAAACCTGGGGCTCCCGTGTCTCCGTTGATCTCGGAGGAGCCTGAGAGGTCGCGGTGAGCAGGGCCAGGTCCGCAGCACAGCAGGGCTCTCTGCTTCTGCCCCCTCGTGTTGCTGCCCGCCCAGTACTGATACCTGTCTCCTCTGCGTCTCTTTTTCTGTTTGTTTTTTAAAGAGCATGAATGAAAAGGGAGCTCCTCTTACCCAGGACAAGGGCTAAGCTCCCCCCTCACCCTGAACAAACCAGCAGCCAACTCCTCTCAGCCAGGGGAATGTGGCTTTCCACAGTCAACTTTGATACTGTTAGAGCAATGAGCACAAGGCTTCCGAGAAGCATTTCCTGCCGCTGGGCAATGCCAAGAGGTGCTTTGGAAGACAGTACGTCTCTGACCAAGCCCTGGTATCGGGAGGAGCGAAGGTGGGGGGCTGCCTGCCGCCCTGGTCCATGCCACACATGCTCAAAGTGAAGGTGTGTTTCCACGCAGAGTGGAGGAGAAAGTTAACACCAGATGCCTGCCAGTCTCCTCCCTGCCGTGAGTGCAAGCGTATGTTCACGTGTGTGTGTAGCCCCCAGGCCAAGGCACTAGAAACCATCGAGCATCCTTGGCCAAGACCTTGGTGGAGGGAGGCCCCTCTGCTGAGGACTCCTTTCTGCACAGTGCAGAGGAATCTGGCAGTGCCCGCGGAGGCAGCGCTGGATGTGACACAGCTGGGGAAGTGGGACCTGGTGGCAGTGCCTATGTGGTCTGCTTCGCCCAGATGGGGAGGTTAAGAAGAAGTTCTGTAGCTGAGATTTCTCACCTGCTTTTCATCTGCTGGGCTCTTGGGATGCTCTTCTCTCTATAGCCATCATACGAAGCCCCAGCACCTCAGCTGGATCCAAACCCAGCCTGAAAAGACACGAGCGGTGGAGCGATGGGTAAGGACTGGTGCTTGGGGAGGAGGTGAAAGGCACCTACTTCTTCAAAGGACGTTGCCACATCTGCTCTACCAGCTGCTGTCGGTTCGGTGCTGTACTTTTCACGTGAAAAGCACACTCCTGCTCCTTGTGCCGTCTCTCACTCTTTCCTTCCAAGATTTCCAAAGGCTAAAATTTCAGCTTGCAAAAAGGGGCTGTAGCCAGTATTACCCCTGTCGTAGCCAACTTCAGAAGGTGCATTTGAACCTGGCAGTTGTTTCCCAGGCCTAAGCTGGGAGATAGAAATGTGTGTGGGGAAGAGAGAGTCCCAAATCCGGTACCTGTCCTTTCTTACCCGCCACAAATCACTCCAGTCTGGCAAAAACACGTTCTTCCACTGGTCTTGGGCACTTCAGAAAAGGGATCTCCAAGCAATGGGACAATTACCAGTCTCCTGAGCTAGGACATCGGACCCTTCATTGTTCTCCACCTTTCGACCTTAGCTCCGTCTTGCAGCCTGGAACCTCAGCAAAGAAATCGGCTTCCTCTGAGCTTGGATGCGATGGATTGATTGAAGGACAGGTGGGGCAGCTCTGGGGGAAGGGGAACATCTACGTCAAACGTACAAATGCCCCTTCTTTTCCTCATCCCCTGGTTAAATCCAGGTCTCCTGGGGGCAGGCGGGAAGACTCCAGCTAATAGAAACTCTGAGGGTCTTAAAAAAAAAAAGTTGTCAGACCTTAATGGATATTTTTCAGCACATTCCCACTGCCCCTAACTAGTTTGCACTATTCAAATTCGTCAGCAGTGGGTCTGTGCTGATAGTACTAGAAAGGCTTGTTATAGGCAAAACTCATCTGCTAAATATCTTTCTTCCTTTTTATTTTATTTTATTTCTTTTTTTGTTTGTTTGTTTGTTTGTTTGGAAGATTGTAAACACAACGGTTGAATAAGGCTAAAAGGAGAGAAAATACCTTTCTGATCTCAGCCTCCAGTTCTGTGAACTGGGCAGAACACTGCTGTCTGCTCAGAGATATATATATATTATATATATATA
>NW_008794887.1:324969-332635 GCF_000699145.1 Aptenodytes forsteri | reverse complement strand
TTACTTACAAAATGTGAACGAGATCTTGCAGTTGCAAATGGTTTGACTCTAATTTTGGCTCCCTGTCCCTGAAATCGCTCTGGCACAATTGTGTGCTTCAACTTTTTAAAATTTCTTTTTCTCCGCCCCCCCCCCCCCCCACCACCCCCCCGCCGAGCTGTGGTGTTCCCCTCCCCTCTGCTAGCAGAGGTGCCACCCAAACCACCCCGGCACAGAGACCCTCTGCTCGGTGCGGGATCCGTTTCTGCAGCGGGGGTCCTGCCTTGCTGCCCTCTCCATGCGTGAGGAGTCTTGGGCTTGGAAGCAACACGCAAAATGGCTATTTCAGGGCTGCCATGCTCAGTTCAGCCCTGAAGTGCCCTGTTTGTGCGTGTGACGGCTGCGTACGTGTGAAGGCTGTGCCTGCCAACCTTTGGCAAGCAACAGGACCTTGGGGATTTGGGCACAGACATTCCTTAGTGCTGGTTTGGGTCAGCAAGACGATGGACAGAAGTGCTAGGGGTAAAACTGGCTGTTAAATGTGCAAATGTGGTCTCTGCCAGCTGCTTGCCCAGCTGCATTTGTCTGGGGTTTGATTTTTTTTTTATGTTGTTTTTTACTTTTTTTTTTACTCTAAGGTCCCAAATTTGCATTGCCACCTGTTTTGCTGTCATGCTGACCATCAGCACAGTCATCAGCACGGCCTTCAGACCAATCTGTAACCACGAGGGCCTGACATCGTGCCCAGACCTGGTCAAATTTTCCAAAATTCATTCCTTAGTGCTGGTTTGGGTCAGCAAGACGATGGACAGAAGTGCTAGGGGTAAAACTGGCTGTTAAATGTGCAAATGTGGTCTCTGCCAGCTGCTTGCCCAGCTGCATTTGTCTGGGGTTTGATTTTTTTTTTATGTTGTTTTTTACTTTTTTTTTTACTCTAAGGTCCCAAATTTGCATTGCCACCTGTTTTGCTGTCATGCTGACCATCAGCATGGTCATCAGCACGGCCTTCAGACCAATCTGTAACCACGAGGGCCTGACATCGTGCCCAGACCTGGTCAAATTCTTCCAAAATTTAACCACGTTTCACACCTTTGAATTAGAAACAAGCCAGGACCAGGAAGAGAGGGGATGGGAAGGAGGGAAGGCTGGTTAGCATCTATCCCTTGTGTAGCGAGCCGTGGTACGACACTCATGGTCTCCCAGGACAAACAAAAACCTTGTTCTGGTCAGTCGTTCGGTGCCCAAATCCCTGGGCACCAACCGAGAACTTGCAGGAGGTCGGTGAGAGGTATTTAATGGTGAGCTTGCGGTCAGGAGGCTGAAATGGGCTGTACGGGGCTCCGCACCGCTACTGGGAAGATATTTGGGAGCCCACGCATCAGAAGAGGTTGGAAATAAAAGGACCCAATTCAAGGAATTGGTTTTGTAGGCAGGATCGCTGTTAAAAGCAGGGAGGGCTGAGCTACGCGGCATCCCTGGTTCCCCCCCTCTCTGCTGGCCATGCCGGTGATTTTTGCTGGTGGCGGTAGTTTGAGTATGAAGGCTCTCTGCTCCCCGGGGCTCTCTGGAGCAGGGAGGGACGAGGCTGGAGAGGACGAGTGGGGGAAGAGACATATAGCACTTACACGTTTCTCTGACATCTTCCAAAGGCGCCCGGTCCCTTTGAAGTGTGCTCCTTGGCTAATCGCCTCAGCCTGTCCCAGAGCCAAAGGTCCCTTTGGCAGATTGAGGGGAGAAGAAGGGGGCACTGCTGGAAGGTCGACATTAAACATTTGTATCTCTGTGAAAAAGAGGGAGAGCAGGGGAAAGAAAAAATAAAAGCTAAAGATTATCTGTGTTTCAGTTGCACTGGGGTACGTTTCTTTACCCGTTTTGATGCTGATGTCTCATTTAGTATGTTGCATGTGTCTTTTTTTGTTTTGATTTTTTTTATTAAATAAAAGAGAAAAATGTGTATATTTTTGGCAATTTAAGGTAATGTAGCTAAGATATATTTTTTTCACGCTGCTTGACTGTTCTTTATTATAATAAATAATATTAATATTAATATCAAAGACTTTTTTAATACAGCTAGGGTTTCGAAATTGCAGTGGGAATAGGGTCTGTGTGATTAACTTCCTGTGTATGTGCTGAGGTCCCGTTGTCCGCGGCGCGCACAGATGCACACTTGGCACCGTCCCGAGCAAGCCAAGCTCTCGAGGAGGCAGGAGCGAGGCCCGGGGAGGGTTCTCAGCCTGGCTCCTTCCTGGCTTTGCACCTCGGGAGCGAAGGGAGTCCGGGGCGAGGGAGGAGCAGTTGGTGGTCGTTCCTTAGCAAAAAGGTCCCCCCCAAAAGACCAGCGGTAGCCCGTGCTAATCAGTAGAGATGCCCGAAACCAAACTCGCTGACCTTGTAGGCTTCCCAGCTGGCTCCTCGGTCTTCCCTAATATTAATAAAAATATCAAAGACTTTTTTAATACAGCTAGGGTTTCGAAATTGCAGTGGGAATAGGGTCTGTGTGATTAACTTCCTGTGTATGTGCTGAGGTCCCGTTGTCCGCGGCGCGCACAGATGCACACTTGGCACCGTCCCGAGCAAGCCAAGCTCTCGAGGAGGCAGGAGCGAGGCCCGGGGAGGGTTCTCAGCCTGGCTCCTTCCTGGCTTTGCACCTCGGGAGCGAAGGGAGTCCGGGGCGAGGGAGGAGCAGTTGGTGGTCGTTCCTTAGCAAAAAGGTCCCCCCCAAAAGACCAGCGGTAGCCCGTGCTAATCAGTAGAGATGCCCGAAACCAAACTCGCTGACCTTGTAGGCTTCCCAGCTGGCTCCTCGGTCTTCCCCTCTCCCAAGAGTTTGTTTCTCCTAAGCACCAAAGGGAAGGGCTCGTGCTGTTTCTGCTTTCTTCTGGTTTTCCCCCAAACAGCCCCGCATAGCTGGGTGATGAGGTCTCTTCAAAATACGGTTTGGAGAGATGTCCTGCTCTTGAGAAAACCAGCTCCCGCTCTCCAGTGCTCGGCTCTTAGATCTGGCTTGGCACTTGAATGGGTCATGCTTCAAAACTGCATGCTTTTCTGTCTCGTAGCCCACAGGCTCCGTGGTTCTGCCTTCTCCTTCTGCTTTTAAATCAGAAGCTGGTTTTATTGTCCTTTTGTTTTTCCCCAGCCGCATGCGCCCACGTCCCATCAGCGAGGTGGACCCTGCTTGCCTCCTGGGTCCACAGGGCTCCTTTAAAAGGCCCGGGACAAGTTCTCCCCAGCAGCTGATTCTTCTGCAGTGCTTTTCTCTCCCTTATTGACCAGCAGTCAGCGTTGCCACCTGGGCGGGGGAAATTGCAGGCCAAAGAATTTGCCCAGGTTTCTCCAGACAGCCCAAGAGCTGTCAGGAAGGGAGCGCAGACTCCCCTGGAGACAGGGGAGTTGATGGTTTTATCTTTAAGAGTGGTTTTGGTCATTCAAAGCGTCATCCAGAGGAAGCAGAGTTTGGCATGCAAAGGCTGGTCTTGCAGAGTTGGGCCATCAAATGCTCTGGGTCGTTGTAGGAAACTTTCAGCTGGTTTTTTTTGAAGGGAAAAGGAGGTTTGGTGTCTGGTTCTGAGGACTCGGTTGCTCTCTGCAGTAGCTGGTAGCTGCAAAGCCTCTTCTGTGCCTGTTAGTGGTTAGTGCTGGGGTGCAGGCTGGGAGGGAGAAGCAGGGGATGCCTGTGGAGCACCAGGGTCATAGATCCAGTTCTGCTGTGTTTCTTGGAGCCCTGAAATACGAAAAAGAAGCTGAATGTTTCCGCAGAGTTATGTTGGCTTGTTCCTGGCATGGTTCTCCTCTTTCCACTGCTTGGCTCTTGGTAGCATTTCTGTTCCTGTTTTGCACGGATGGGGACTGGAGAGGCAGGAGAGGAAGGTGCTGAGCAATGTTCAGTGGTTTTGTGCCCAACGAGCAGGTCATGGCATCTTCTTGGACCAGGATAATGGGAGAAACGTGTCTATAGCAGGTGCGTGAAACGCAGCTGTCCAAGCAGTGCTACGCAGAGCCCCTCTCTTCCACGAGCCTTAGATCCTACGTGCTCCGCTCCAGGTCTCCCAACCGGTCACCAGTGTCACCTGGACATAGCTCTTGTCTGAACGGGGGCTCCCTCAGCCCTGGCACCCGCTGCACTCTGCAAACCCCTCATTTTCTCTCTGCTTTCACGCTGGCACACGTGCTCTAGCCGCGAGCCGGCTGCCCCAGCGGGACAGGGCTGGTTCAGACTCCGGCACTGTCCCTGCAGACTGCATGGATGCAGATGGCTTGAGCCCCTTGGCTCTGTACCAAAGACAACATAGATGTAGATGAGGTCTTCTCATGTGCTCAGTAGAAGACTCCAGAGGAGACATACCAAGCAGATGGTGTCATACTCTTCGGGGTGAAATGTTCAGGCTAGTTGGCAGGGCGAGAGGTGACCATGTCTGAAGCAAGCGGGGATCCAGCCCGCTGCGGTGGTGGAGCGGGTCCCTCGGGAGCTCTGAACAGGCTGCAGTTGTTTGGCGTGACCGGCGGATTGGCTCTAGGACACAGAAGCTTTCCTGCTGCGGAGGAGAGCTGGAGAAAGGGCCATCTGCCTGGGGGCTTCTCTGTTCAGTGCAAGTCCATCCCTTGGTCTAAAGTGTCCTGCCTGTCCCCGAGACCTCTCTGAAGGACAGCGTAGCCACGGCTTGCACCAGGGGCCAGCTGTACACAGCAGCAGTGCCAGTCGCTCCAAAAACCTTTCAAGTTAAAGCCTGGTTTGTTTGCACACCCCTCTCCGGTGCACGCGTCTCCCCATCCAGATGGTGATAAGGGCTTTGCTCTGCTTTGTGTTTGCCATTAAGGACACCTGCATCATCTGTCAGGTTCCAGCCCGGACGGGGCCGAGCAGGCAGCCCTGCGCCCAAAGTGGTTTTTCAAGGGCTTTCTTCCAGCCCAGCCAGTCTGTCAGAGCTGGCAGCTCATGCTGCTCCGTTATTTACCATTGCCCTTGGTATATGCTGTGCTGTGCGGTTTCTTAAACCCACATAAGTAAAAATAATCAAGTGCCTGTGATCAAAAAAGCCTTGAGGCAGGGAGTTGAATGGGTCCCTGGTGCCTCTTCTTTGTGCATTTAGTCTAAGAAATGGAGTTGTCATAAAGGCTGTGGATGTCACCTTTGCAGGAAAGGGTGAAGTAGCAATAATTTTAATAGTAATTTTGCAGCAGCAGGTCTGAAACTGCAATTCAGAGGTGTCCTCTATTCTCCCATTTTCCAGACGGGGAAGCAGAGGCACAGAGAGGAGGAATTTGCTTAGGAGCCAGGTCTCCTGCGCTTTGCTTTTCCCTCCCCTCTGCCCAGAAAAGGGACCCCGGCTCTGCGGTACCCACCAGTGGGAAGCGTGGGCTCCTGGGTGTCCCATGCGGCTTCAATCCCACAGGGAAGCTTCTTGGGACCATGGGATGCAGAGGTAGCCCAAGAGCTTGTAAGTTTGTGCGGCTGCCGATCCTTCTGGTCTTTATAGCAGCGCGTAAAGGGCACAGCCCGGCTCCGGCTGTGACTCTCTGTGCCCGTCAGGGCAATTGCTGCTGTGTGGGGCAGCGAGGGCAGCTGGAGCCTTTTCCTTTAGCTCCGTGGGTTTTGTGTGAGGACCCTCAGCGCAGAAAATCCCCTCCCAACCCATTGCTGCCTGCCTCAGGACACCAGACCTGGGGCATCGCTGCGGTGGGAGCTGCGGGGGACGGACGGAGGGTAGGTGGGTGGGAGCATCCAAGGAAAGGATTTTTTGCTGGCGGGACCTTTGGCGAGGTTGTGCTGAGTGAGAGGGTTTGGTTCGGGCTCGGCTGAATCACACCCCCCCCTTTTATCCCTTCCCTCCCTGGTGTATGAGGTGGAGCCGCTCTGCCTGGACGGGCTCCCCCCTTGCAGCTCCCTGCCGCAGACCCACTGCTCAAACTGGAGTGACGTCTGGCCTGATGGAGCGGGGGACGATTTATGCGGGGTTTTTTAATTGATATTTCAAAAATTATCAGAACTTTAAGAAATTGGTTTGTGCTACTGATGTTTAAAAAGTAGGAAAATGGAAAGACTCTGTTTAGTTAACGATTATCGTTTTAACTTTGAAAAGTCATCGGTATCCTGCCCAGCAGCGCCGATCTGTGACTGTGCTCCACATTGCGTGTGACATCGCAGCTGAAGGGTAAAGTGCAGAAAACCCCTCCAGGGCCTGGTTTGTATTTTTAATTTAAGCAGCAAATGCAAAGTTTTAGCACCTGCCTGGGCTGTAGGGAGCCTCCGCTGACGGCCATCCGCGGATGTAACCTCTGCAAGACGGTTTAATCAGGTAGTATTTGCAGACCTAAAAGCCGCAGCGAGCAGCAGGGTCTGTGATGCAGGTTACGGGGGGGGATCAAACTAAATGATCGGCCGCAGACAGGTCCCTGCGTAACCACGGCCTGGGACGTTCCCGCCCCTTGGTAGCTGTTTGGTCCTACTGCTTAGGAAAGCAGAGAAGATGCGGAGGTCCATCCCTGTTCAGGATGGACGCACACAGCACACAGCCTGGATTTCAGAGGGATTTAAGCACATCCTCAGAGTTAGGAGGGCTCCCCACGGCGGAGCCGGTCTCGAGTGGGCCAAAGAGGCCCGTGGAAAAGGGATGAGCATGAAAAGAGAGCGGGGAGAGAAGCGGCGAGTTGCAAATACAAGAACATAAATATATAAGCAAATATTTGTATGGCGGTTTTGGTTTTTTCCTAAGAAAAGGTTTTTATTTGAAAACTTCATGGGCAGATTTGTAGCCAGGAATGTACGTACTTTCTTACATATTTGTACAACTGCCATGTGTCAGCGTCTTCCGCGCTCGCTGCGGGAGGCTCAAGGGGAGGACGCTTTCCATTTTAATTTCTTCCTACGGACAAAAACCAATTCAGGTTCTAAGGGCAGCAGGATCTCCTAGACAGAAACCTGCTCCTGTTTACCCTTCTTCTGCCTTCAGCGGAAGTCAGCGAGCCTCATTTTTCTCTCCCTTGTGTATAATGCAAATAACATCTTTGTATCATTAATGTATTTGTATGACTGAGAAATTGTCATGGTCCTTGTACTTTTTACTAAAAGAAAGTTTTCAAAAAAATAAAAAGTAGGTTAAAAAGATCCGCTTCCCCGTCTGCTCGTTTTCTCGGTGTTTCTGGACAGGCGCGACGCTCAGCAGTGCTCCGTGCGCCACAGAGGAACGGGGTTACTCGAGCGCAGCAGCTCCCAAACGACTTGCAGACCTCCGGTAATCCGGAAAGCCCAAGCCATGGCCTGCAGCTGGGCTGCGGAGCGACATTAAACGGAGAATTTACAACCTCCTCAGTTAAAAATGTGCAGAGGTGGATGTTTGGATGTCTCCAAGTAACGCTGTAAGCTGAGGCACCGAACCCGGGGCTCGAGGTTTGGGAGTTGCTGCCCGGAGGGGAGTTTTCCTACCCCTGCCCTGGTGACGGCAGCGCTGGGGAAGAGCCCTCGGGGCTGGGGGGGCACTTGAGAAGGGAAGATAAAATGGCCTTGGGTTGGACATTGGGCTTAGCACCTCTACAGGGCGATGCACTCGGCGCCTGGATCAGACCCTTGCTCCCGTTGCACCGGGAAGCTGGGCCGGTGGGAGCTGACCGTGGGCATCCCCCACGCAGGACAGGGGGTGACCAGGGGCCGTGACCCCCCAGGCCGGGTGGGATCCTGCCCGTGAGGCCGGCT
>NW_008794887.1:322224-323967 GCF_000699145.1 Aptenodytes forsteri | reverse complement strand
GATGCGCTGGGCCATGGACAGGGCGGGTGGAGCGCAGCTGGGGGGGATGGAGGGGTCGCGGTCCCCCCCGCTTTGTGCCCAGAGCAGGGGGACAACAGCACAGCCCCCGGGCCAGCCAGGCACCCCCAAATCCCCACCTTCACCTCCTCCCCATTTGCTTTGCAGCCCTTCTGCGACGGCACCCACAAGAAAGTGACCCCGGGGATCTCCCCGCTGCGCTTCACCCCGGAGGAGGACAAGATGGCCTGGCTCTGCGGGTGCAAGCGCACCCGCTCCCCCCCCTACTGCGACGGCACCCACAAGGAGGAGGCCGTGCAGAGCGCCCAGCTCTCCGCCCAGCCCTGACACGGCTGCACCCCGCAGGGATGGAGGTCACGGAGGAGCCCACGGGAGCTCGGGACCACAGGGATGTTCAGCCCTCTCGGGTATGGGAGGGAGCGGGGAGGAGATGCCCAGCTCCCACCCCAATTAACCGTAATTACCGAGCCCTGAGGGCTGCCACCAGCTGCAGAAAACCAGCCTCACCCCACCACGGGGGCAGCAGTTTTGCCTTCTGCCCCACTGGGGCCCTGCCAGGGATAACGAAGGCTCAGCAGTGGCTGGGGAAAAAGGTAATCCGCTGCACAGTGGGACTTTCAAGAGTGGTTTTGCATTGCCAGAGCTGCGGGTGCCCATTGGGATGCGGGACGGAGGGACCTGGGCAGCTGCATCCGTACACGCAGATGAAGGGAATGACAGTCTGCAGCATTTATTACATTTACAAAGCTGTATAGTTATACAAATGTTTAACCAATAACGATATATGAATATCAGAATATATTACAAGACATTAAAACATCGTACAGGATGCAAACATACAGAGCAATTTGGTTTGTACCATATAGGAAAAAACAGAAAACAAAACAACCCCCCCCAAGAGCCCCACACAAACCCCAGACCGAGGCACTTCAGCTGCCTCCCTCAGTCCATTTTGGCCTATTTACAAGGAGAAAAGGGGTGTCAAAGTCGAGACAAATGGAGCCCCCCGACACGCTTCGAGCCCCTCGTCCAGCCCCAGCCCAGGGATGGGGAAGAGAGAAAAGGGCCGCAGGGACCCTTCCCGGGCACCATCCCGAGTGCCCGGAGGGCAGCGGAGCCCGGGGCTGTGCTATAGCAAAGGTGCCGCTGTCGAGTGTGTGATGGGGGTGCAGTACTTCAAGAAAAATAATTAAAAAAAAAAAAAATACAGTAACAACATCCCATGTTTCCTGACCTTTGGAGTCGGGCTGTTCATACAATTCCCGTGCCGCTTTCCTTTGGTTCTCACTGTGCCGTCGCGGGCGGCCGCAGCCGCTGCCTGGCCGTGGGGTGCCGTCCGGGCGCTGCAGGCACTTGCTTATTTTTTTTGTCAATCATCCCCCTCCCCAGCAAGGGATGGAGAGAAACCCCCCGGGGTCTGTGCTCCCCGGGGCTCGTGTGCTTTTTTTTGTCAATGTAGAAAGTTGGTCCCTTCCCTGGAGCGCGCGGGCAGCCGGCGACGCCGGTGCCGCTCCGCTCACGCTCGAAACACGGCAGCACCTTCCCTCGCTCGCCCCTCACCGAAGCCTCCTGGCTAAAGGCACTGTAGTCTTATTTTTTTATTTTATTTTTTTAAAAACCCAATGTGGGGGCAGGAGGAGAGGGTGGGAAGGACGGGGCGGGGGGGGGCCAAAAATAAACGCTCTGAAATGTGGCGTTGAAGCCATGGAAGTGAGGGGGGGGCCG
>NW_008794887.1:321487-322120 GCF_000699145.1 Aptenodytes forsteri | reverse complement strand
CGACTGGGTGCTGCACCCACCATGCACTCAGGCAGGGCAGCGGCATTTGAAGCCCCTGGGTCCCACGCAGACTCGCCCAGCACTGCCAAAGCAGCCCCCAACGGTTTAGATGCCCCCAGCCAAAATTTCCCGGCGGTGCCCGGAGCTGCTGGCACCCAGCACTGCCCGTCTGCCCCGGGGAGGTGGCAGCTCCCTTGGAAAGGAAAAACCAATATTCAGCGGGGCTTGTGCTCCTACCCCCGGTACGGCTGGCCCTTCGCCGCCAAGGTGCAGGCAGGGGTTTTTTTAAGCTGGGGGGGGGGGGGGGGGAAAAGAACCTATTTACTGTGCATAAAGGAAAAAGCGTCTGTGTGAGGCTTTGCTAGATCAGAGCCTGAAACACCGTCCAGAGACCACCCAGGGAAAGCAAAAAAAGAAACAGAAACATGCACAGCAAGGCAAAGCTGGGGGGGCAATGCCAGCGAGCGATGCCCGATGCCAACAAATGGACTACTGGTCCCCGCAGGCCACAGGCACCACGTTATCAAACCCGGTGCCAAAAAAACCCCAAATAAACACAAAAAAAAGCAAAAAAAACCCCCCAGGGCACGGCAGGGCTGGGGGGGGCAGGTTTTGGCTTCTTTGGTTTGACCC
>NW_008794887.1:321153-321391 GCF_000699145.1 Aptenodytes forsteri | reverse complement strand
GGTAAGTGAAAAGCGTTAGAGAAAACGAGCAAGGAAGGCGGCAGCGCCTGCGTGGCTCCCAGCTCCGGCATGCAGCTTACATAAGTTAAAATTAAAAAAAAAAAAAAATCATTTAAAAATATTCAACCACATTTATGTGTCTTATTTGCATTTTAAATTAATCTGGTCAATCAATAGAAAATAAGTATGTATAATTTTTTTTCTCCCTATGTACACATATATATTTATATATGTATAT
>NW_008794887.1:316668-320547 GCF_000699145.1 Aptenodytes forsteri | reverse complement strand
TTCAATTTTTAAGTTCTTCAATTTTTAAGTTCTTCAATTTTTAAGTTCTTCAATTTTTAAGTTCTTCAATTTTTAAGTTCTTCAATTTTTAAGTTCTTCAATTTTTAAGTTCTTCAATTTTTAAGCTTTTTAATGCCTTCAGCCTTCCCCTAAAGGACTGTTTAGATTGGACACGAGGACTGCTTTTCCGAGCTTTTCTCCAAGACAAGCCCCAGCACCGGTGCCCCCGGCAGGGAAGGAGGCAGCTCCGCTTACCCTCCTCCAGGGATAGATGTAGGCGATGTCCATCAGGGTGTAATACTCCTTCAGGGGCTCATCTTCGTAGAGAACTTCCACCTGGCGCAGGGGACAGCGTCAGTGCCCCGGCACGGGGGCAGAGGCACCGCCAGCCCCCCCGGAGCCGCTCACGGGGCAGCGCAGCTTTGCCGTCCCTGCGTGCCTCTCCCAGAGCCGGGGGCTGCCGGGGCTCCCGGCACTGCCCTTGCCAGAAGCCGGAGTTAAGTTCACAGTTTACATGCAACGCGCCATAAGGGACGGATCCTGCCCCAGCGCCCACCCGCTGATGCAAAGCCCGGGCTGCCGCGGTATTTGGGAGCTGGCAAAGCACAGCGTATCTGCAGCAGGGGACGCAACACAGGACAGCCAAAATGGCATCGGCCCCTCCGAGCCCACCGGAGCGCACCAAAAGCCGGGCAGTGATGGGACCCCGGGCACACACTCACCTTGTACTTGCTGGGAACATCCATCTTGTTGCGGAGGAACTTGGCCAGGTGCATGACGGTCATCGCGGCGGGACAGCGCAGGAACCGCACCCCGTTCTTCTGGGGACGCAGCAGGAGGGAGCCAGGGGGAGAGGCGTTGCTGAGAGTCCGCCGTGCAATTAATGGGCAGTCCCCACCTCCTTCAGCAGGCGGTCTGGGGTGCCCTCCTGTCCCCCCCACACCCCAAAAGCCCGGGAGGCAGCTAGACACGGAGCTCTCCGTGCCACGGTCCCACCACACTCACCTTCTCCTTCTCCAGGTCCCCGTTCTCGACGGTCCCTTTCTTCTCCTCTCTGGGGGGAGAAAAGCAAACACAGGACAAAGTTTGTGGAGGAATAAAAAGGCGGAGAGAAAAAATAACCCGCCAGAAGGGCTGTCCACGGAGGGGCTACAAGGGGAAACATCCAGTGACCTTCAGCCAAGCTCTGGCTTCACCACCCCTGACCACATACATGCCCAAGTTGCTGCGTTTCCGATCCAGCGCACTGCAACCACTGCCCAGGCTGCCGCCATCCCTGCCTCCCTCTGAACCGCTGCTCCGGACGCCAGTGACACCCTCGGAGGCCACCACCGGCACCGGGGACGCGGCAGGCCTTGGGCTCTGCTGCCTGGGAAGGAGCCTTCCCCTGCCTGCCCAGGGAGCAGCGATGCCGGGACCCCGCTGCCATAGCAAGCACCCACAGAGGATGCAGGATGGGGGACCCGGGCAGATGGGTTTTGGGTGCTCCTCTGTCCATTCAAGCACCCCGGGAGACGCTGAGCCCCGAGCAGGGGCTGCGTCAGCCATCACCACCTGGCATCTCAGCTCCGTCTCTCGAGTGGGAAGAGAGGGCGAGAGTTTATTCTCAACCCTCAAACCCGGGCAGAGGCTTAGCAGCAGCCAGAAAACGATACCTGGACCCTTCATAGAACTCTATGGACAGGCTGACGATCTCGTCGTCTGTCAGGTTCCCCTTGTCCTGCTCGGAGACTTCCCCGCGATCTTCGTTGGACCCGTTGGGAACTGCGGGAGCAGAGGGAGGGAGAGGCTGAGCCGTTGTGGGGGGCACAGCCGGGGCGAGGGGGGGGTCCCCGGGGCTGACACTCACCCTCTGCCATGGGGTAGGCCGCGTAGAAGTCGCGCCGCCTTTTCATCTCATCTGCGGGAGAAGGGAAGAGGAAGGTGAGGGGGAAAAAAAAATCACACCAAGGGGGAGATGGGTGGAAAGAGAGGGGAGCAAGAAGAAGCCCCGGATTGCCGAGCGCCTGCTCCCCGCCGGCAGCTCAAGCACGAGCTGCCTGGTGCAGACGGACCCGTAGGAGAGCAGTTGCTTTAGCAGGAGCAATCAAGTCGTACCAGTAAAACCCTCGGAGCGGCTGCAAATCCGCTGCTGTGAGAATGCCTTTATGGCGGCTCGACTGTCCTCAGTCTTTCCACACCTGCAGACCCCCACACTTTTTCCCCCGAGGACGGGCAGGCACTTGGAGAGCAAATCCGCGGCTCCTGCTCCCAGCTTTGCTTTCCGTGGTTCCCCCCAGCAGCAGCCCCCGGGCTGCCGGAGCGTGGGATGGGCACTATCCGGACGGACCCATCCCTGTCCGTTCACACCATGCATTTTCCTGCAGTCCCCGTTACACGGGCAGGGGCGTGCGTGGGCAGCGCGAAATCCGGGGGACCAGTTTCACTGGTGGGTGGGAGTGAGTTACAAACAACCCCAAACCCACACAGTTAGAACTGTCCATGGCTGTACCTTTGAAAAGCCCCGGGACCAGTTTGTACACTATGTCCTGTAGGGTTTTGTCCGACCTGGGGGAAAAAAAGAAATAGGAAAAAAGAGAGAGAAATCAGCTGGATGGGAGCGGCTGGCTTCCCGGGGCTGCCGAAAGCTGCCCTGCACCACGCGTGCCCCGGCCAGCCCGAACGCCGCCTCTCCCCATCTCCCTCCCGGGAAACCCCCAGCACAAAGCCCCAGCTCCCCATCCCATGGCGATGCCACAACCCCGTCTCGCAGGGACACCCGTCCACCCTCGCGCTCACCGCAAAGGGTTAACTCTGGAAAAAGAAAGAAAACCATTTCAAAAATCCTTGTAATTGCTAGGGATGATGACAGCAGGATTTTGGGGCCAGGATCCGTTTCAGTAGTCAAAACGATTACAAAAACACACTGAGAACTTACAAAAAAAATTATCTAAGATCAGCAAATGTTTCTGCAAGTTTTAATTTGCATCTAATCTTATTTTTTAACTCGGCTGCAGTTCAGGGCTCAGGCTTTGATTTCCCTCTGTTGTAAGGATGGCAGGACGGTGTCCGCTGTCAGGCTGTTATACAGGAAAGCAAAGCGGATTCCCTAAGATGTGAACATCCCAAGGTAGGATCTTCTAAAGCACTCGAGGAACTGGGGAAGCTCAAGTCCCATCCTCAGCACAGAGCCGGGAACGGGATTTTGCTGGAAGGCTTGGGACCCCGCGGGCACAATTTAAAAGCAGCAGCTCAGCCGAATAAAAAACAATCTCAGAAACAAAGCAAGAGCAGTGGGACTGGTGAAAAGTAAATTATATCTGCAATTATTTCCATTTTAATAATAAGGCCTTTACTTAAAAGAAAAACAAATGACCGTACCCTATATTATTTTTAGCCTAGCCATGTCTTTCATCCCTAATTCCTCGGTGATGTCACTCTGGTTCATGAGGCCCTGCTGTGATTTTATTTATAATACATACCCAGAGAATTTGCTTTATAATTTACAGCAAGCTAATGAAAAAGCAACCTCAGCCGCTTGACTGGCAGCCTTATTACCAGTCGGTCGCTGCTCTTGCATGAGTCAACCCCATTCAGCCCAGCACGGTGGCGCTGGGTGGGGGCCGGGGTGCCACGGGGGATGCGGTGGCCACGCGTGCGCAGCACCCTCGGCACCGCACAGCACCACGACGGGGCGCGGGTGTTTCGGCGCTGCCGCGGCACCGGTTTGGGAAGCAAAGGGGAAAGCAAGCCCCTTGTCGGTGCAGAGAGTTTTCTATGGCACCACATCTGGATCAGGCCCCTGTCACCTGCAGCAGCACCTCTGCCCACGTGTGCCCCATATTTCCCCCGCCGGGACCAAACGGGACGCGAAGGCACCACGCCGCCCCGACAGCCGGG
>NW_008794887.1:313359-316621 GCF_000699145.1 Aptenodytes forsteri | reverse complement strand
GCGGCTGTGTATCCGTCTCCGCACGCAGGCAGGCATGTTTCGGCGAGGGAGCCGTGGGAGCCGGAGTGTAAATATTTCATAGTGAACCAGAAAAAAAAAAAAAAAGGGCAGAAAAAGTGTTACTACAGAAACGGATTTACATGGAAGAGGCTAAGAAAAAGGAGGGAAAAAAAAAAAGCCGAGTGATGTATTGCAGCCTTTCATGGTTTCTATGCCAACCACCTGCAGAGCCAATTCCACAACTGACGGGACGTGTCTGGCTTTCCCCAGCCAGACGCGGGGCCGGGGCAGAGCCGGCGCGAAGCCACCGCCATCGCAGCCGGGCACCCTTTCACCTGCGCCGCTGCGAGCCCACCCCGGCGCTGCCATCCCAGCATCCCCCAAGGGACACGGCACCGTCCCCACGGGGGACAGAGCAGGGAGTTAGAAAGCGCAGGTGGAACCAGGTTAAACTGCGCCTGGTGGGACTGCGGGGACAGACGGATGGATGTCTGTGGTCCGGGATGCGCAGGGACAGGCGCAGGGCAGCCCCTGCTCCAGCTGGCACCCGCCCCAGCCTCCTCCTGCTGCCACAGAGGAGACGTCCCTGGGTCCTGTCCCCTCCATGGTGGCATTTCCCACCATCCCTGTTCCTCTTCCACCCGGAGAGCACCCCAAATCCCCACTGCTGCAGGGTGCAGGGTCAGGAGCAGAGAGGTTTCATGCTGCAAGAGATGCAATGGTCCCTGCTCGGCTGCACCACCACACTGCTGGCTGCAGAGCCCCACTCCCCATCCCAGGGTGCTCCGGGCTGCACCCCAGAGCAGGCACAGGCTGCACCGACACAGGGCCAGGGCTCGGTGCCACGCAGGGGCACGGCGTGCGGGGAGGCCCTGAAGCTCACCTGATGCTGAGGAGGGGTCTGGTTTTGTGCACTTGGACATCACACATGGGGCAGTACTTGTTCGTCTCCAGGTAGCGAACGATGCAGGTTTTGCAGACTGTGGGGAGAGACTCAGCGTGAGCAGACGGACGGACGAGGGGGCAGAGCCCCTGTGCCAGCCCGGCAAAGCACCCCGCACCCCTGCACCGGCTCGGGGCAGGGACCCCTGCTCGCCCGCCTTGGTCCAGCCCTGTCTACGCGGCATGGGACCGACCCCACAGCTCCATGCGGTAGCAACACCTGACGCAGGATGGGTTTGGGCGCTGCGGGAGGGTCTCGGTGCGGCACAGCCACCCTTCCCGGGGCTCGGGGCACCCCCGGCTGCAGCATGGCCCCAGCCAGGGGCCCAGGACACTCACAGGAGTGCAGACACTCCACGATGGTGGTGGCGTCTATGAAGTAGCCGCCGCACAAGGCGCACATCAGGTGGGGGTTGAGCTCGGTGATCTTTATCCTGGTGGTCCTGTGCATTTTGGAGCAGCGCCGCGGCAGATCCTCCCTGCAGGGAAACAGCCGGGGCCACCCTTAACGGCCACTTCGTGCAAGGACGGGACCTGCGGGACCCACTTCACCCTTTAACGAACAAATCCAGGGCAGGGTGGGGGTGCCTGGTTCTCGCCCTGATGTGCCACGCTCAGCCCCCGGAGCACTGGGGCAGCCCCAGCCCCGCACCCTGCCAGTCCCGGGGGTGCGCAAGCAGCACCCACACACCTCCCCATGCAGCCCCCGGCCCTGGGCACTGCCCAGCTCCCTCTGCCTCATGTTTGCATCTTCCTGGGGGTCCCCAAATGGGTCCCCACCATGCCGAGATGCCTCTGAGAGGGGTCAAATCACCCCTGTTAGCCAGCCCCTCGCCTGCAGCTCCCCGGGCACGATGTGCGCGCACGCACACACACACACGCACGGAGTGTATTTTTGTTTTTTTCATGGAAAAGGCATTTTCAGCCACCGCCTCGCGGTCTCTGTAGAAACTCCCGAGTCCGGTGTTGGCGACCTGCCCACGGCCAGGAGCACCGGCAGCACCTGCGTGGATGGGTGTGCCCGTCCGGGTGTGCACACGGGGCACGGGCAGCGTCCCCCAGCGCGGGGCGCAGACGCCGGGGAATTGCTGCCTGCCCGTTCCAGCACTTCCACGTTTACAATGGGAGACGCAGAGCCGGGGCCTGAAATCGCTGCAGTTTTATTGTTTCCATGACAACCCCGATACTTGGAGAGGAGCCAGAATATTATTACAACCATCCGAGGCGAGGGGGAGAGGGAGAAGAAACCCTGGGTTTGTGTAAATGAGTGTGGGCGCGATGGCAGCGCCAGGGTTGCGCCGACAGCAACACCCGTACGCACCCACACCCAGGGAGACACTCACACGTGTGTGTACACACATACTACACGTACATGCACATACCCCCTACATGCACACAGGCAGAGGCAGACACGCACACACCTGCACCCCTGCGGTACAGGTGCCCACACAGGGCCAGGCGTGGAGCGGTGTCACCGGCCGCCTGACACGGGGCCAGGCCTTTTTGCAGACCCCTGACAGCCGTCAACCAGACAACAGCAGAGACAACCACCGAAGGCACAACGGCTGCGGTGAGGGCACCGCAACTGGGCGAGGAACAGGGTGAACCCCGCAGCCGGGGAGCAAACGGGGTGCACGTGCGTGTGCGTGCACAGGGCTGTGTGTGCAAGGCTGTGTGTGTGTGCAGGGGTGCCCACGGCAGGTGGGTGTGCACAGGGCTGTGTGTGCAAGGCTGTGTTTTTCTGCGCGTGTGTGCAGGGGTGTGTGCTCGGGGCTGTGCGTGGAGCGGTGCGTGCAGGTGTGCTTGTACAACACCGGGTCCGTGCCAGGTGCCTGCCCTGGGGAAGCCGCCTCACGCTCCCGCTCGCTCCCTGCGGTGCTTCTCCTGGGCTCCAGTCTGGGTCTCTCATCTCGCTCAGCCGCCGTGGAGTCCCCGGAGGCAGGTGTGCAGGGATGGGGACACCACGGGGACAGGGACGGAGATGCTGCAGGGACGGGGACACCACGGGGATGGGGACCTCGAGGACACCCCTGTGCTGGAGGGGCAGGGGCCAAGCCAAGCCCCAGGGTCTCCTTGCAGAGAGGGGGTCAGGGGGGCACCAGGGTGTTTGGGAAGCCCCTGCCCGCCCCAGCCTCAGCCCTCACCCCTGGGCATCCCCCGGGCGGGCACCCCGGGGTGCCCTGCACCTTGCTGTCCCCGGGCAGGTGCCCTCAGCCCTCCGCAGCCCACAGGTGCTGGGGGCCACTGCCAGGCTCCCCCCGGCCAGGAGAATACCTGGGGGGGCCGCGGTCCCCAGCCCCAGGCTCCCGCACCGACCCCC
>NW_008794887.1:310147-310492 GCF_000699145.1 Aptenodytes forsteri | reverse complement strand
CACCCGGTGAGGCGACCTGGGGCATCCCGGGCCCCGCGGGACCTTCCCCGGGACCCTCGGGCGGGGGTCCGGTGTCTGCCGGTGCTCGGCAGGGCCCGCGGGACCGGCGGCGGGAGGGGAAAGCAAAGGGAAGGGGGGAAAAAAAGGAAGGGAAGAGAAATAGAGGGAAATTAGAGAAAGAAAGGGGAAAATGGAAAAGGGGGGAAGAAAAAAAAAAGGAATAGGAGGAAAGGAAAAAAGGAAGGAAAGAAGAAAGGAGGGAAGAAAAGAAAAAAGGCAGGAAAAAAGGGAAGGAGAGGGGGGGAAAAGGGAAAAAGCGGGAAAGAAATAAAAAGGGAAAAAAGG
>NW_008794887.1:307355-309564 GCF_000699145.1 Aptenodytes forsteri | reverse complement strand
GGAGTCTCTGTGGCGCAATCGGTTAGCGCGTTCGGCTGTTAACCGAAAGGTTGGTGGTTCGAGCCCACCCAGGGACGGCCCTACTCTTTTAGCTGAGGTTTTCCTTTTTTTTTTCCCTCCCATTTTTCCAGGGCCAGTCCGAGGGAGCGGCCGAGGATGGACACGGCGAGGGGGCGGCAGGCGGAGGTGGCTGGGCCCCGGCCCCCGTGGGACGGGCAGGGTGGTTTTTCACTGTGCAAAGAGCTGCGCAGGGGCTTGGTGGGGCTTTCCCTGCTCCCTCGGGGTGGTCCTCCCACTCAGGACTGGGCTGAGCTGGATGGGGAGAAGGTGTGAACGGGCAGGATGTGGCCCCGGTGCTCCCTGTGGGGTGCACAGCTCTCTCCAAGGCACTGGGCAAGGGGGAAACCAGCCCCCAGTGTGAACAAAAACATTTCTGCACAGCCTGTGGTCCCCTCCACACCGCCGTTTCTCCCATAAACAAAAGGACATGTCGGGACATTAAAAACGGAGCAGAGACTTGAAAGCCCGTTTCCATCCAGAGTCCATATTTTGCCTTAAAAATAAGCTGAAGGGGGTCCAAAATCTGCATTGCTGAAGTTCCCCTCACTTACAAAATCTTGTAAAATCTATTTATGGTCCCCGCTTGCCCTGATTTTATTTTCATACCAGAAATAACGAAGTTAATGTTTTAATGCAGGGCATAAAGCCATACCAGGAAGATCCCTGTTGTTTCAAAAGCCCAAGAGCCACAAAATGCTCCCACGGCCGAGCCCAGCGGTCCTGTGGCTGGGGAAGCGCCGGAGCTCTCTGGGCCGGGGGGTCTCCGGGTCAAGGACCGGGATTGCTGCTGCCTTCCCGATCCGAGAGCACGAGCCCGACAGGAAAGCGGAGAGAAGCGGTGCCCAGCAGGGATCACCTCCCTGCTGCCGCCCGAGACAGCCAGCGCTGCCGAAATCTGCCTGTGGAGCTATTCCCATCTGGCCCCGCTGCTCCTTCTCTCCCCGGCGCGTGGGGTGTTCCCACCAGACAGAATGCGGCCTCTGACTTCATTCCTGGAAGAAACCTTTTACAACGGAAAACACTTTAAAAATACAACTGCCACGGGACGGGCTGCGCCTCCGGGGCTCGGTCCCGGGGTGGATGAACAGCCCCTGCACGGGCCAGAGGTTTTCATTGAAACCAGGCGGGCTGATCTGTTGTGCATTTGAGAGAGTTTCCAAACAGATGGATCTCTTTCCCCTTGGCACAACATCACTCCCCTAAATTAAACATTTAATCCTGTCTCCTTCAGGAGAGGGGAGAGCTGGCGAGCGGGGATGGGGAAGGAAATCCAATGCTCCGCAGAGCGCAAATCCCCCTTTCAATCGCTCTCTGAATAAAAAACACCCTTGCAGCCACTTGCCAGGCCCCCTCCCCTCCCCAGGATGTGCCGTGACTCGCTGCTTTACAGAGCGACTTTACAGAGTGACTTCATTGTGCCAGCGCTTTCCAAAGAGATTTTTTTTATTTTTCCCCTCTGAGGAGACCTGCCATCCCTGGCCCCACGGGGCGAGTTTAGGGTTTTGCCCCTGGGCCCCCGTGGTGCAAAAGCGGACGGTGGGTGCGCGAGGCCTGACGCGCACCGGGGCTCTGCGTGGTGGAGCGGTGCGGGCTGGGTTTCCTGGAGTTTCTGGTTAAATTCAGCCAGGTTTGGCCAACTTTTCCCAGTGCACGACAGGAGGTGCCAGGGCTGTGTGGGGCTGAGCTGGGGGGAGATACCCCTGGGCAGGTCCCAGCCCGGCCACCCTGCGGCGATCCCGGCCTCGCCACGGGCACGCAGGGAAGGGGCACGAGGGTCACGGCCTCGGGGCCCCCCCCAGCGCCACCGAGTGATGGGATGGCCGTACCCGCCCGCCACCTCTGCAGTGCCCCTGCATGTCCCTCCAGCTGTGCCACGGCCCCAGGGGCATATCCAGCTGTGCCATGCCCTGCATGTCCCTCCAGCTGCGCCGTGCCCCTGCGTGCACATCCAGCTGCGCACCCCGATGGATCCAGCTGCGGGAGCCCCCCCTCCAGCTGCGCACCCCGATGGATCCAGCTGCGGGAGCCCCCCCTCCAGCTGCGCACCCCGATGGATCCAGCTGCGGGAGCCCCCCCTCCAGCTGCGCACCCCGATGGATCCAGCTGCGGGAGCCCCCCCTCCAGCTGCGCACCCCGATGGATCCAGCTG
>NW_008794887.1:278062-306260 GCF_000699145.1 Aptenodytes forsteri | reverse complement strand
CTACCCGCTGACCTTTTCTCTTCCAGTCTATTATGTCCTATAACGGCGGGGCCGTCATGGCCATGAAGGGGAAGAACTGCGTGGCCATTGCTGCGGACCGGCGGTTTGGGATTCAAGCGCAGGTGGTGACCACAGACTTCCAGAAGATTTTCCCTATGGGAGAAAGACTGTATATTGGATTGGCAGGACTGGCCACGGACGTGCAGACTGTGTAAGTGAGACTGCCGCCCGCCCCTGTGTTCCCGTACTGAGCCTGTACGGTTTTATTTACAATAAAAACTAAGTGGCAGCTTACGCTGAGCATAAATGTCTTTGTTTATTTGGGGGGGAGGGTGTAATAGCTGGGTGCCAGCATTCCTTTTCTTGGTCTCCCTTCTCCCTTTTTAAAATAAAGCTGCACGTGATTTAAGATCACATCGCTACTAAGACTTAATAACTTCAGGTATAAAAGGAGCTGCATCTGGAGTACCTACCTGCTGCAGGCACGCGTCAGGAGCTGGTATCTGTCAGTGTGCAGTAGAACAGTTCAGGCCTGGGTGAAGATGAAAGAAAAAGGAACCTGCTTCTGCTTTAATGCAGATTATTTAATGCTGATTCTCATCTCTTGCAGTGCCCAGAGACTGAAGTTCAGGCTGAATCTCTACGAGCTGAAGGAAGGCAGGCAGATCAAACCTCAGACTTTTATGAGCATGGTTTCCAATCTGCTCTACGAGAGACGGTAACTGTCAAACAACAGAGTCGCTGTTTACCTGTCAGTGAAGGCTGTGGTTGTTGGAGTTGATCTGATTCTAGAGAGGTGGGAGGCCGAGGAGGGCTCCTGTAAAGACTACTTGTGGTATGGCAAAAGGAGACTTTAATCTAGTGACAACGTTATCTTCAACCTCCTTGCAAAAGAACATCGAGTATTGTTAAAATAATCCTGTAGCAGTACAAGTTTGTCCTGTTTGCCACGCTGAAACCATTGCAGGGTGCTTCTAGGTTGACCTGAAAGGTCCTCCACCAAAAGCATCCGTGGGATGTTTTCCTTGTATGGATATTTACGTGGGATGTTGTACTGCGTTGAGGTGGTTGGACTACTCTATGCCATGTTGTTCTTCACAGGTTTGGACCTTACTACACAGAACCAGTCATTGCCGGGCTGGACCCCATAACACACGAACCTTTCATCTGCTCTCTAGACCTGATCGGCTGCCCGATGATAACCAATGACTTTGTGGTCAGCGGCACCTGCTCCGAGCAGATGTACGGCATGTGCGAGTCCCTCTGGGAGCCTGACATGGTGAGTGAGGTGGCTGGGCTCAGCTCCGATTCTTGGATTCGGCCTCCTGCTGTTAGCTGGAGAACCTGAGATACGCGGGTTGGATGAAAAGCTCTGTCCTTCGGTACTTCCTGAAGGGGCTCAGGAGAACAAAGAGGCTGTAGCTTGCAGGAAAGATCTTGCAGCATCTTGGATGATACTTTGGGTTTTGAACAAAATCCGATGACTCAACATTCAATTTTTACACCAACTAAAATAGCTTCTGTTCCTCAGGAACCCGATCACCTCTTCGAAACAATCTCGCAGGCCATGTTGAATGCAGTGGACAGAGATGCCATATCTGGAATGGGCGTGGTAGTACACATAATGTAAGTGCTGCTCTCTTCCCCTACAGAACAGAGGTAGAATTTAACAAGCTGTGTGTTAAAGTCAGTTAAGGCATCGGCTTCCAGTGTATCCCTAATCCTGCTCCCTTCCAGCAGTACCCTTAGTAATGTTTTGTCCATTTTAAGTGTTTTATTTCTCATGGCTGCTCTCTGGTGCAGTTCGTAGCGGTTGCTAGAACTGCAGGAGCCATGGAAAATTAATCCTAGAGTTAAGACTCTTGCTGCATAGGGATTCCCTAGCTGCATTCCCATCGGTATTTAGGAGCGTGACTCCTCACATACGGGTAAGCACTGGCCAAGAGGATGCTTTTTGCCACAGCCGGGTGCGACGTTAACTTCCAGACTCTGCAGTCAGACTGACTTCTGAAGCGGCTTACTTTGCTCGCGGTGCTGTTTCCGTGCAGTATCCCAGGCACTGCTGCTTACTGAACCTGCTGGAGCTCCCCTGGGGTGAAGCGGCGGGAGGATGGGGTTTACTCAGCCGGAACGGCCGCCTTCAAGTTCAGATGCTCCTGCCTGCACCAGCAAAGAAAACTACCTATGTGCGCTGCAACTTCCTAACGAAGGGACAATCTGCACGTAGGTATTAAACGCGGATTTACTAATAGTCTTCTCTCTTTCCCCCTCTAGTGAAAAAGACAAGATCACCACCAGGACCCTGAAAGCTCGCATGGACTAGCCCAGCGCATCTGCTCATGCGCTTCCCATCCCAGTCTGCTTGGAACTTTTTTAAATAAAACTCTCTATTGTATTGAACTTTCCTTTTCTTGAGTCTGAACGCTAGGATTAAGTTCTCATCTCTAAAGCTATCAAAAGGAGCTTGGTAGCAGAGCTTACCTTTCTCTCTCTGAGCCACCTATACTAATCTCCCTCAGTACACCCGTATGTGTGAGTGACTGAGCTTCAGCTGCGCCCTAGGGAGTCAGCAGCATCTCCTTCAGACACCACGGCAGTATTAACTTCTCCTGTCAAATCTTAATTTCTTCTGATATCCAGGACTCGGTACTTGGTAAAATCAGTTCTTACTTAAAAACCCCGTTTTACAGGCACATACAAGTCTTTTCCAGTTGTGGTTAATCTAGGACTTAAAACGACCACGTACCTCATGGAGTAACAGTTGATGATTAGAGCACTTTAAAGAGGACAGCAGTGAGGAACAGATGTACACAAAGTTTTAATTTTATTTTTCTCTGGTTGGAGACTCATCTTGTAACATGCATGCATTTCAAAACAGTAACAGTGTCTCAAACTGCTCCTAGCAAACAGACAAGCACAGAGGACTTAAAATTCCTATTTAAAAAACAGCAGTGAAAAACCCTAGAATGCCTTTTTTTTTTTTTAGTTTTAGATTAAACTTAATTTATTCACATTTTTTCAGTTGCACTGATTAGCCCTGCCCACCCTTGTGACCTGTGTGTAATACGCTCACTTGACACAACTCAATCCAGCTGCATTTAGCATTGTGCAGCTAAACGAAAGACCTGCGCAACTTCTGAGTGGTAAAAACTGAAACCACTAAAAATGACGGATGACCAGCAGTTGGTTCCCCGAGCTTTGCCATCGCTATTACACAAGAATTCGTTTCAAAGAGCAAGGAAAATCAGTAGTGGCTAATACGGATACCGGAGAATGGCTCTGCAGAAGTAGGGGGAGTTGACAGGCAAACCTGAAATGGGGCATTAAGACACAGACGGGGAGAGGATAGCCGTTTCGGTTTTGGAGCGACTGTAAGGACGACCTGTCTCAGATCGGTTACGCAGTGTTGCAAACCAAGTTTAGGACACACACGCTGACTTCTGCAAGGTTTGTACCACCTCGAGGTTAAACGCTTTGACCTCGGTGCAGCTCAAAGGGAGGCACCTATAAAGACTGCATAGTAGTCACAGGACTGGGAGGCATCCGTCCGTGGAGGCTAAGACACAACCCCTACCAAACACGGCCCGTAACTACAATACAACCTCGCTTTGTGCCTTTCTTGGGCTAAGAGGCGAGTCCCCAGCTGCCGTCCCCACTGACGGTAGCTGCGGCAGCGCTCCGGAGGGGAAAGCAGGAGTTTCCTCCCAGAAAAGGAAAGAATCAAGTGTTTTAGTGTTCTTGCTGCTGCTGATAATCCAACCATCAGTGGGAGCGCAGCCTCATTTATGCAGGGAATCTGGAGTCACCTACTACCCCAGAAGTTCTCCCTGTGATGAATTTCACGATCACGGCTTTCATAATTAAAACCAGGTCAACCAGAGGTGTGTACAAGACCAGAGGGAAGGATCCCACCGCCCCTCCTTGCTGTGAGGAGTGAACTCCTGCTGACATTCTTCTTAACATACAGCAAACACCAGGCCCTCTTCCTAGCACTGACACCAAAGGGCGGGTGCCGCCTGGCACCTCCGGAACATGTGGTTCCTATTAAAGGGTGACCCAACAGGTTCTCGAGTGTTTTTTATTGCACTATTGGAGCAGAACAGCACCCAAACTGTGACTCCGCACTCTGCCTTCCCTCTCCCACTCTTATTTACGCTGTAGGAGCTATCTCAACGGGGAAGATGTAAATTCTAGGTTCAAAGCAGTTTTTAGTTCTTAAATTTTGACAGATTAGGCCCGTGTTCAGAAAGAGAGAGACCCTCGGTACCCACAGGAACACAGATCCTGCAGCTCGCTTCTCACACAAACTCACCCTGCCTTCGGGCACTGGAGAGGGACACTGCACACTAAATTTTTCTTCGTTTTGAAACTCCGGTTGACCAAAGAATTGCACTGCAATTTCTTGAGAAATCCTGCACTCTGACCAGGATCCGAGTGATCTGCCTACCTACTGCAACTCTTTCAGCCGAGGGCGGTTTTCAGTCAAATGCACTTCAGTGTAAAGTGTTCCGCAGGGTACATGCTACAGACAGAAATATCTACATTCAGCAAACTAGAACTAAATTCACACCAGAAACAGACGATAAACTAGCACAAGCAGTTGTAAAACCAGAATTGAAAGGGCTGGGTTTTCCTTTTAAATACTTGAGTTAAAAAAAGTGACCTAAAACAGGATTTAAAAAAACCAAACCAAAACAACAAAAACAAAAGAAAAAGTCCCTTTTAAAAACAAATCAAATATTTGCAGCTTCACTTCTTATTCTGGTAATAAAAATACTGTCTAGAAACAAAAATTAGCATTTTTAACGTAATGCTACCTCTCAAAATGTAAACAATATACAAAATGCTTATGTTAAACAAAGTTACATACCTGGGTAATACATCATTAAGTGAGAAAATTGCATTTCATTACTTTAGTACACACAGTATGGCAACTTGACAGAGGTGCCAGAATTGGGGAAGTGCTAAAGTGAATAGAGTTTATGGGGCTTTTCATATCACTTGAGCCAGAGACAGCCAATTTAATTCTAGCAGGAGTTTCTTTGGAGTGGAATAAGAAAATACAGTTAACTGCTCTTAAGCCCTTAGTATCATGACTTCTGTAAAGATTGCTGCAGGAACTAACTGCATTTTAATTTCGTTCCCGTTTATGAAATTCAGTGAATGAGACTGTTGCTCCTAGTTATGCAAGCTTCATTCTTCTACTTTCTTTGGGTTGTTTGTTTTGTAGTGTCTCATTGCAGGATGTCTGCAGTTCACCAATTTCCTTCTCCCTTCCTGCCCTTTTTCTCTTAGAATTGGGGAAGTGCTAAAGTGAATAGAGTTTATGGGGCTTTTCATATCACTTGAGCCAGAGACAGCCAATTTAATTCTAGCAGGAGTTTCTTTGGAGTGGAATAAGAAAATACAGTTAACTGCTCTTAAGCCCTTAGTATCATGACTTCTGTAAAGATTGCTGCAGGAACTAACTGCATTTTAATTTCGTTCCCGTTTATGAAATTCAGTGAATGAGACTGTTGCTCCTAGTTATGCAAGCTTCATTCTTCTACTTTCTTTGGGTTGTTTGTTTTGTAGTGTCTCATTGCAGGATGTCTGCAGTTCACCAATTTCCTTCTCCCTTCCTGCCCCCTTTTTCTCTTTTTTTTTTTTAATACACGATTTAAAGATCAACAGTTTAAAAGGTACAAGCTAGCTTCCCAAAAGGAGAACGGCAGACTTACCAGGCCAAAGTTGCAGATTCAATGCAGATTTTTAAAACTGTCAAGAATAAAAAGTGATTGGTATTTAATTTCTAATTGATAGTAAACTTAAGTGCTTATTGTTTAAGAGAAAAGCAACCAATATAATGCCCACAAAACTAAGCTGATGATGCCCCCTAAGTCCTCCCTTTTTTAAAGTATTCTCATAGCTGCATTTGTTTTGTGGCTTTTCCAGCTACACACCTTAAGACATGAGACTCTCCAGCCTCCCAGACAACGGTGTGTTAGCCCCCACATCGCACAGAATAGGGACCGGACTACAGTGGCAGAAGAAATTTGTCCCATGTCAAAGGGAATGACCCATGAATGAATAAAAAGATTCATATCCCATTATGACCCCTAATATTAATTTTCGATTTCTTAAAGACTCTATTTACAGTGCACTCTCATGGGCTGAAACTTTAGCCCCCTTTTGTCCCCTTCAAAGTCGAGACCTGGGGGATTCACATCATGAATGTGGGTATGAACATAAAAAAACCCAAGCCCACACTCAGAATCCAGACCAGAGCTAGCGTTAGTCTAGGGAAATTACCAGGATGTGATGAGCACCAGTTATCTCTCAAAAGGACCAAATTCCACACAGCAAACTGTAGCACGCGTTACAGCACAGGACAGACATTCGAAACAGCTTATTCCCGAAACAAAGGCATATGTGAAAACAGTTTCAAGGCAGATAAGCGACATGTTTCAACTGCAAGAGGTTTGTTCAAAACGCTAAATCCTGCTTAAAAAGAAGAAAATTAAAAAAAAAGAACCAAAAGACCTGTAACTGTTGTGCAGCAGAGCTAACAAAACCCAAAGCAAGTCTGACAAGCTTGGCTGTGAAAAATATTACAAGCATTCTGGAGACAAAACAGGACGTTATTCAGTCACGCAAATCAGTTCCGATTCCTTAGGGGGGGGGAAAAAATCTGGCGCAAGTGTTCAAACATTTCCACTCCTTGACTGTCGCTCTAGAGAGGGGTATGGAGCAGAGGAGAGTAAAAACAATCACAGCTCAAGTCCCGAGTCCTCTTGAGCAGTGGAACTTGCTCCACAGTCACAGCTCCCAGCACTCCCCACTGGTAGCGAGTCCAATTCCTTCGTGTGCAAGTCACATTGCCATTTAAAAAATAAACCAACTAACCAAAGAACCTCTGTCAGGAAACAAATTCAAGTACCTGTTGCAGATCGGGCAAGTAAGGAAGACTGAACATTAGCTAGATTAACACTGGCAGAACTGCGATGTGAAGCTGTAATCTAAGAGACACGGCAATTCCTGACTGAGGTGCGACAGGGAAACGTTCCAGATAGTCAAATACTATCCCGTATCTACAGGTACAAAATGCCTTTTTTTTTTTTTTCCTTTTATGAAATCTTCATAGCTGGCCAATTTAAAGCACAACGGGTCCGAGCACATTATTATCTGAGGTTGTTCAATGCCTCTACTACTTCTCACACTGGTTTGTTTGTTTTTTTTTTTACGTTCTAGGGGTTACACCTTTTTAAGCGATCATCTTTGGTAGATGTTCATTTCCCTCGTCTTTCTTGTAAATCAAGTGCAGTTACAAAAAAAGTTTTTGTTACTTAAATTAACCAAAAAATATAAAGTGTCCCAGTCTGAATTTACCTAAAGTTCAGCGACTCCTCCTTATCAGAGTAATATTTTCCGTCCTTGAAATGGTGAGCTATTTTCCTTCCAATTCCTACCAAGAGGGAAATAAAAGGGCTTGTATGTCTTTCTGGTAAAGACAGTCCAATAAAAAAAAAAGTAGTAGTTTGTGGAATCAGGCACTGCTTCACTCCCACTGAACGTGATCTACAGCGACCCCTTTTATACAGTGCCACATACCATATCCCTATGGGATTCTCTTGATCAGAGAGGAGAAAATGTCATTAGAAAGAGCAGTGCTGAAACAATGCACTTTTCTTGTTTTAAAAAGCCCTCAAATCTATGTCTGGGCACTTCTGTAACATAAAAATCCACTTTTCCACCTGGGTCAAGTGGACTGTTGGAGGGTGCACCTAGAATTAGTTCTCTCTTAAGTCACACAGTGCCACACACTCACTCTTGCACGCACACACACACGCACACACACATGCACACCCCACATGCTGCTACAGTGTCTGTTTTAGTGTCACAGGCTGCATTCTCTGTTTGGAAGTAGCCCCTCTTCTCTTCATTTCTCGCTGAAGGCTGAAGACGACTATGTCAGGATATTGGAGATAAATTCGTTGAAGCGTTTAGAGTACTGCTCTGGATTCACGGTGGAGATCTCTGCCCCAGCCTGCAAGGCAGAGAGGAGAGAGAAGTCACAACACCCTCCTCGAAGGGCAGACCCTGCAGCACTGCAAAGGGTGGAGGAGGGAGGACAGCAGGGAACGATCATGTCAGCCCAGCCTGTCTCTGCCGGGAAAGACCCATAAAAACTTGCAAGTTCTAGGAAAAAACATCCAGAGAGGTCTAGAGAGATCCCCAAGGCAACTGATTTTTAGCTCCAGCTGGATCTTCTGCAGACAGACCACTGAGTCAAAGCATTGAATTTGTTCCCTCATGGTTTAGAGGAGATTTGGAAGGAGCATGAAAAACTCCATGTCCCGCCAACCTGGGCTTTTTTCAAGCCCTTTTGGGAAGTTCAGGATTGCTGCCAGGGAACAGGACTGGCCCCAGGAAGGGAGCAGGGTAGTATGTCTCCCTGCAGCCCGTCCATTCCTGCTCTGTGAGGCTGTTGGTGCCACACCAGGGAAATGGAGCACCTCCCAAACTGGGACGTAAATGCAAGTCATCTCCAACCAACCAGAGGGAAAACCTTTCCAAGACAGTCTGAGGAGACAGTAAGTGAGGGAAGAGCTGTTCTTGGGCACGGGATCACTGGAGAATTTCCATACTGGTAGAAAAATCAGTGTCAGGAGACATCACACACACACACGCAGGCATGCAGGCAAAGCAGAAGCCCCAAAGCCCATCCTCCCTGCGGGTGGCAGGCTGCTTACCCCATGTTTCACTGTTTTGGCAGCATGTGCAGCTTTCTTCTTCGCATCATATGGCGTAAGAATGTCTATAATGGCCATGAAGTACACTTCCTTCTTGGGGGCACCTAGCAAGGCAAGAGAGTCGCTAGCACACCCTGAGCTGTGAGCAAAGCCCAGCTGCACCCCCCTCCTTAAGAAATATATGGCAGATCTGTTCTGATGCAACTAGCAGAGAAAGCAAGGCAGCTGGAGGCTGTAGAAGGGCAGAGAAGAATGACTGGAAACAGCACACCAGAGGCCCACATGCTCTCTGAACATGCCACTACTCTCCAAGCATCACTTCTACCCATTCCAACTCACACCATCCACAACAAGGGACTGCACAGCAAAGGAGAGAGACTTGGCAGGGCCTCTCTCTCTCCCCCTGTGGACAGTCCTCCCACTCCATTTAGCCCAGCCAGACCACAGGACAGCTCTGCCCTCCAGACCTTCTTCAGGACAACATTCCATGATACTCACTTTCGTGGCTTTTCATGGCGTAGACGTCGACAGAAGGATCGAACTCTCCAGGCCCAAAGAAGCGAGGGTAGTTGAGGAGATTGCCAGGGCTGTCAGGGGGTGTGCCGTAGGAAGAAATGGGGTTGCCTCCGAGACCATCGTTCTCACACTCCTCATCCTCTGCCCGATCCTCCACTTCCATCTCTTCCTGCTCTGCTCGGTCAACATCGTGGATCCCAACCAGCAAGCTGTAGTCCATAATCTTCAGCTGAGCTAAAAACTGGGAGAAAGAGATGAGTGAGAACAAGAGCATCCACGTGGGATCAGAAATCCTCAGTCCTACCCTGCCAGTATCTCCCTGAACAGAAAGGGCTGTAGTGAGAGCTAAACCTTTACTAGACTCCAGAGAATCTACACATGAGCTCATATGTCCACTGCTAACAGCATAACCCTGACTGTAATTGCTTGACTGATCCAGGAATGACTTGCTTTTCAGTCACTGCTGCACCCCTTGAGCCAGAGGCCACAGTGAGGATAGTTATGGGAGGCAGTAAAAGCTGTCCCCCAGGAAACTCTACCTCCACGTCCCGCTTCAGCTTTTCAAGGAAGTTCTTTTTACTCTCTTCTCCAACATGCAGCTTCTGACCCTCATTCAAGAAGTCGTTGTCCTTGAACGTTGGTAGATCCTTGGCCTGCAACAAAAAGCCTGTGTCAAATTTTCCAAACCCCTACTTCTTGGGGGAGGGCTGGTACACTGATCCATTAGCAATATGGTGATTGCACAGAGACTCTGATCGAGTGTGCGGTTGCACCAGGACCTTTTGCCTGTCCATAAGGTGAAGTGGCTCATCCTGTCCACTAAGTATGAAAATGGCATCAGGCAGAGCACAGTATTTCTCAATGAATCCATGTGCTGAGCTGTACCTAGGGGGAAACTGAAGGGAGACACAGAGAGCCACTCAACTTTAAAGACTGCCGGAAAGATGTGCTGCAGGCCGAAAGCTTGACAGCTGGGCTCCAGCCAGCAACGGTCCAACCAGCTCCCAGAATAGAAAAGAAATGCATTTTGTTGGCTTCAGACTGGGGGGAAGGGGTGAGGGCTTGAAGAAAAATGCTTCTCTCCCTAAATACTTGAGGAAAAAATTAAAACCACTGCTTTTTGAGGAATCTGCTTGCAGCAGGCCCTGAGGATTTCTCAGGGATATTGAAGAATATACAACCCCTTTGTGCAACTGGGAATTAAATTATTTTGTTCTTAGAATGACATATGAGCACGTGGTGGCTTTATATAGATCCACTATGAATCGTCTGAGACAAACTGCATAAGCAGAAAAACCAGACAGTAAACAGCCAGCAAGCTGGGGACACTTGGGCACGATGAAGCCGTGCCTTGACGCCAGAACATTCAGTATAAATGGGAGTTCCTTGGCTCATGCCAGAGATCTCATTTTAGGGCAGGCTGGAGTAGACTTTCTCTGTGGTCCCAAACCTGAAAATCCCACGTGCATGTGCAAAACATGTAGTACCATGAGTTACTGCTGTGATTTCAGCAGGACTTTTCATGGCAGCATCACAGCCAAAGTTTTGCAGGGGCAGGATTCTTAGTCATAAGTTCTCCTAAAGGCACCAGAAACCAAACTTACAAACATGCTGAGATATGCCAAGAATCTGAGAGGAGCTGGTCTGGTTTATAAAAGCATCTGTTGCAAAAGCTAACTGCTGACCTGACTCAGTTTGGTACACAGGGAGCGCTATGAAGAAATCCTTCCATAAAGACACCATTGCACTAATGTGGGTTTTGGTACTTGTGGGATTGTCCCCCAGGAAGTTCCCCCCACTCCTGGTAGTGTCAACATAACAGAGCAGGGCAGGGCAGCACCAGATCTGCACCATCTCTTCCTGAGCAGTTACTGGGCACAGCCTGAAAGGTGGGACAGAAACAAGTTATCACTCAGGGCCCATTTAATATCCCCTGCTCAATACCCCTTTGGAAAAGGGAAGTCAGTTGGATCCCATCTGCTTCCAACCACCAGGAGGAAGGAAAGGCTGGCCAGGAATGGTCCATACCTTCTCTTTATCGCTTGCTTCCCTGGATACTGTTGAGCCCTGATAAAAGAATAAAGAAAAGAGCATTGCTGCACTATGTGTCATATTCCCGAAGAATTCATTGACACCATTTAATTCCTCCATGCAGAAAAATAATGAAAGTATCTTTAAAAATCAGTGCTCAACCCCTTTTTCATGCCTGAGATAGACTTACAGATCTCCCTGATGTAGTGTAGGCCACTTGTGATGGGGGAATGGTACAACATTTGGGCCTCAAGCGAAGCCCCATCCAGAACCCCCAAAACCTAATCCCCTGAACAAAAAGCAAAGCCCGGGACCTTGTCAAGTAGGTGTGACAAAGACCAACTCCCACCCTCCTGGAAAAGGAGCTCTCAGCTCCATGACTGCCCTCCAAACACTGACCTTCAGGTCATATTTCCGGTGCACAGTCAGCCTGTGACTAAATACGTTTCTGGTAACCACCATGTAGGTTTCCACTCCGTCCACGGTGAGCCGGTACATGCCAAGGAACTGGGGCAGGAGGGTGTTCCCGTGACACTCCACTATGAACTGCAGGAGAGCGGGGAAGGGAAGGGCAGAAAAAGACGGTACTGTCACACAAAACCGACCTCCGACAGAACACAAGCTCAGCAAGAAGCTGATAGCGAAGCCTCCAGTTCCAGCCATCTGACACCGATGTGAAAGGAAAGAAGGCTTGCAAATGGCTCCTAGGGTCTCAAGAAAAGCGAGTTAGGACATTGTAAGAATCTTCCAGCCCTGAGCTGAGACACAGCATCCCACTGTGCGTGCATGTCCAGCCTGCTGTAACAGGCTAGGTGTGCATGTCTGTCACCCAGTCTCAGTGGGGCGAGTCTGTTGTTGGCACTGGCTAACTTCACTTCTTGTGGTTACGTGAGTGTATCTGAAAGCAAAGAGCAGATGGACTGGCAGAGAACGTGGACCAGGGCAGAACATTTCCAGCTGTCCCACTTTGGCCCCCCTTCCCTGCTGCATGTAACTGTCTCCTCCCTGGTCCCTCTGGCAAGTCTAATTCAAAGGATTGAATTAGGAGCATGTTTACAGATCTCAGGTACCAACAATCCATAATTCATTGATGTAAGGAACAGGGTGAGCTGTGAAGGGGCTCAGCACTGTGAAGAAACAGGCAGCTGTGCCATAATTGGCTCTCGGATGCTAAGGAACACTGTTTTCTTCTGCAAAAGCTATTTGCAAGCTCTGCCAGGCTGGAAACTGTGAATCCAAGCTCCAGTTCCCCAGCAAATCACAAGGTGCTCCCCAACGTGTTTGCCATGCCCTCCCCCTCCCAGGGTTCCAGACTCACCGTACCTGATGGTACTTCTTTAAGATGTTGTGCATCTCTGCTACATCTTCGCTCGATACCGCCTTAATGACAAACCTCCTGTCGTAGGTGGTGAGGAACCGGGCCCCACATCGGCCCTGGCTGTCACTGTTCACTGGGGCGCTTCGTGTCACCGAGTTCTGAAGGAACCAGAACAAAAAAGTGGGAAGGAGGGGCAGGAGCTGCCACCTCCCTGGGGAAGAAAGAAGAGCAGTCTTGGAAAGCAGATGAGACATGGGTGACCGGGGCCAGCTCCACAACCTGGCTTTGGAACAACAGACATCCCAGAGACTTTGCGCTCCACCTTCGTAACTGTGACAGTGTCCTCGCCAAGCTTCAGAGCACACCTGCAAACACACTCCCAGTCGTGACCATTAATAAGCAAGCATCCTTGAGCGTTCAGCACTACCGAGGTTAACCCAATTGTTTAGAAGTCTGGACACGGAGTTTAGAGCTTTCATCTGGGCCTTCTATTTGTTTACCTGTTTTACTCCAACACCTGGCATGCGTTTTTGAAAATGTCTTTTACTAATGAGTTATTAAGGAGGCATATTAAGGCTAAGACTTTTTAGCATTTCCTCCTGGAAATCTAAGAACTGTCAGGATATTTCCAATATTTAAGGAAAAACAGAACAAAATGAATGAAATGGCCTGCCTTCTTTTCCACCAAAAGGCAGTCTAAACTGGCAGAAGTCTCATTGTTTGGGAATTCTTTACAGGTCACCCTGAAACCAAAAGCCACCCTCAGCCTCTGCTATTCTTACAACTGGACAAAAAAGATTGTGAGTATAAATAGCTTGGTTGTTCTTCCGACAACCAGCAGCATCTGTCTTTACATCCCTGTCTCCACCCTTAGCAACGAAACATTGCAGCTTCTTTTCATACTTGCAGCACAATTGGAAAATCCCAAGCAAACTGCAGAGCAAGTATCTACCACATTCCTGGAGCCACAACATGAGCTCTTTGTTCTGATCCTTCTCCCCAGGTAGGGGGACTTACTGTGAGCCCCATCGCACTAAGAGCCACTTCTCTTCACACCTTCCAGACTAACCCAAGCAGGTCACCAGCCTCCTGCTTGTTTCCTCCATGACTTCTCAGCAACTGCCTTCCAACTCCACCACCCCAGTCACCAGTGTCTGTTCAGAAGCCATTTTGTCAACCAACAGCATAGGCACCCACTAGCGTTTCCTTGCCACTGGCGCAAGCATATGGGGACAGTTGTGCTCTGAAACACAGTGGTACTGACACCTGGGTAGTGGTCTTTAGCTCAAGGTAGATGTGGCTTTCAGGATCTCAGGGCTGGACAATGCATTTCATGATGTACTTTTTTAGCTGCTAGTTACACTGTTCTCTCCTTCCCTCAGCTCCCTGAAGAGCAGACAGCAGAGGGAGCCTGCTCTTCTGCAGACACGGACACGCAGGCAAGCAGAGCCTGCTGCGAAAGAGGGATTTACCATTGTCACGCTGCAAGTGAGCCGAGAGGTTTCCTTTCAGAATGAAGCATTTAAAGCTTTTAAAACTTTAATGAAGCAGGGGAAAAACTCTACTCCTGCCAACGGCTTTAGAAGCTGTCAGGAAAATAAAGGCAAACAAAAAAACCCCCTTGCTTCTTGCTGACATTTGCAAATGAGTGTGCTACACAGTTTAATCACCCCTCACCTCAAAACCACAGAGCTTTTCTTCTACAGAAGATGGGAAGCAGAAATCATGACCACATATAGACATTACCAAATTCATAGCCAAGGTTTACTTTGTTCCCTTCCTGTCACTCCCACCTCTTCCACAGTTCGGGTGTTATATTTATCATCCTGGCTCGATTCCCACTCAAGCCATCACATTTTACCCACCTGAATTTAGCTCAGTGAATGTCTTCTGCTTTCTGTTCTAGCTGGACACTTTTAAAGAGCCAAACTGCTCTACCCCAGAGATGGCAGAAGTAATCCTTCAGAGCAGCAGGTAAAACATAAATGATAAACCAGGTATTAAGAACCAACAAGATTGCGGGCGCTTCTATGTAAGTTACTTCACGTGGCTCTGATCATTTCTTAAAAGAAACTGAGAAAAAAATTTCTAAAATATACTATAGCGGATGGACCGGGAGAAAAAATAATTAGGAGCTAATGACTTCACTGCATGCAAGTACGTTGAAGGGTACGGAGGAAGCCAGCACACAAAGTAATTCCCTGGTACAGCCAGCCTCAGGGGCAGGGTGTTGCTGGCCAAGCAGCCTCCTCAAGAGCCATACACAGCCTGGCATGAACTACTGTCAACAGACCAGGAGGCAATGGTACTGCTTCTCCTGGCAAAACGCCATCACTGCCTAGAGAACAGGCCTGACGGTAGGAGGGAAGAAATAGAATTAATAATCTAACAGGCATGTGCTCAAGAAAAGCATTGACTGAGCAGCCGTGTCCTGAAGATAAAAGAGATCTTCCATCACAAGCAGAAGAGATCTGTGTGCGCAACTCATGGCTCTCAGGTAATTACAAGGCACTGAGCACACACAGGCACAAAGAACGGCACCTGCCTCCTAACGCTGGGCTCAGCTCTATCTCCGTCAGCAGATGGGCAGTCATCCAGACCAGAGCTGCGACAAGGCAGCAGCCAGCATTTACTATTCCTCCTGGGGATGGCCGGCCCCTTGCAGAAGAAAAGCAAAGATGACTGTCAGTTCTGCTCGAAAAACGTGTCTCACTTTGAGCAAACACCCTCGGAGTGCCCAGCGTGCCTGAGAACAGGCAGCAGAGTAGGATGGGCCCTGGCAGCCAGGAGAGAGGCAACTGAGACACAGTTACACAAAGCCTCAAACACTGATCCCGGTATCCTCAGAGGTCACCCCTTCTCACAGGGGGACCAGCATGCTCCCCCCTCGGTCTGGGAACAAGGGGCAGAGGATGGGATGCAGGTGCTACACATCTGCTCCTTGCCCCGTACCACATGAGACCAGAAACAGGATCAAGTAGATGTAGTGTCTCACCAGTGCAATGAGCCACGCAGCTGGAGTAAGAAAACAGATTTCTTCATTATATTAACCTTGAAACAGGGGAAGATCAGGCAATAATCTAGATATAATCACAGAGAGTTTTGACAAGCTTGGGAAGGGCGTATACGCAGATGTATGCGGACAGGGGCACACACACACTACGAGAAGGAAGCAGTTTGGTAGGATTAGCAGGAACAGCTCTGCTCCCATCTCCTCTCCCCACAACACAGGCAGCAGGGAGCATGGCTGGACTTGTACGTGAAGCAAAGAAGGGAGAGAGCAAGAAGCTTGCACCGCTCACCCACCGCGCCAGCGCTAACGTGCCGCTGTGGGCTGGCGTATTCCAGCGAGTATTTTAGTTGAAGCCCTCGACCAGTCAGTGCTGGCGCATTGCCAGCCTTTATCAACTGCAGTGGAGTGCCAGAGATACTGGGTTTAATTACCTAACACTCAGCCTGCTAAAGGCCACGCAGCTATCAAAGCCACCCTCTTTTTCTGCGCTGGCTTTTCCCTCATTTAAGAGGTCTCCAAGCAGCCTGCTACTACACATCTCCCGTGTGCGTAAGACTAAGAGCTGTGTGTGGAAGGCTGGCCCTGCTGTAAGCAGCGAGAGTTGCGACATCTCTCTTTCACTGGATTTAAGCCCAGCGGTATTAATACAAGAAAATGTGTCTCCCCTCCAAGGCAAGTCTGAGCCTCTGGCCTTAGGGGACACGTCCCAAAGCAGCAGCCACCTTGATAAACCCAATTCAACAGCACCAATGCTTGGCACACGTACTTGGTTAAAGTGGCACCCGAATCTGTAAAAACACGACAGACTCATTTTCCTTGCAGATGTTCTGCACTAGATCATTGTTATCCTCAAGCTCCCGCCTGTCTGCAACCATCTGCTGCCTTTTATTTTATACCTAGACTGCAAGTGCTCTGGAGCAGGGACCATCTTTTCGTTCTGCAATTGCCCAGGGCCTGGCACAGCAAGATCTACTGCTGGGGGCCCTTAGGGTGATGGTAAAACCATTCAAACCATGATTATAAGCCCATAAAAACTGACCACACAAGAATGTTGATATCATAGTTTCTCTGCCAGCTTGGTTATTCTGTCCTAGGGAAAGACGTTAGGAGGGCGGGGAGAAAAGACACGGTACCTGGTAGTCTTGATCGTCAATCCCAAATCTTTCTCGGAGGTTTCGGAACACCAGTGGACAATACTCCTTAAATTTAAAGCGACTTGGCAAGTTTTCCCTAGGGCAAAGCAGAAAAGATATTCTTGTGCAATGATCAGCTTGTGAAATCAAACTCAATTCTTCTCCCACTTCACTGCTAACCCCCAGGATATCCAAGCCCCTTCCTACCTACAAGGGCCCTACTCTGCAAGTATTTACCCTCATTAGGGTAGCTTGTTTCTTTGGATGCCTACAAAAGTCATCCGTTCATAGAAATGCTTGCAGGATCCAGCTTTTGGCTAACAGGCTCTTTGGATGAGGATGTCTGTCTTACAGAACAATCTCCCCTGTCACAAGCACAGATTTGACAGAATAATTTCTCTCTTTCCTCCTCCTTTGTTGCTTTGTTCCGTTCAGTAACACAGCTGCCCTGCAACACACTGTTACTGTTTAAGATGAAAAGCTGGAGGAAAGGGAGGGGGGCTCTGATTTCAGATCAGATCAGATCACTCGTGCGTCAAAAGAAAGGTCAACACAAGACAAACCATCTCACCCAGAACGCAAAGGAGAGGGGGTGAATCAGCTCCAGTCTGGCATGTTCCAGACCAATCCCAACCATTACAGACTGAGCTTTGCTGCCAGGCCTCGCCAGCCGGGAACGGGGCCTCCCCAGAACACAGTACAGCAGACAACAGACAACATCCCCTGTTGCTGAGGGATGCCGCATCTACTCCCTACCAGAGCTCTTATTCTGCCCAGTGGGAAGAGGCAGAGAGGATGGTCCTGCTTGGGCACAGTGGGAGATTTTGTCAGCTCATTCTCAATGAGAATCCTTTGCACCAATACGTGGGAAACTAAAATCTATGTAGGAGAAGAGGGAAAAGCAGATACTGCAAATTGTAGGTGCCAGAGAAGACAAACTTTTGAATCACACTCCCACTCTCAAAAGCTGATCCCTGTGAAACTTAGTGAAAATGAAGCATTAATCAGGGAGCGCTGCAGACCTGCGCACACACAGAGCCCGAGTGGAGAACACAGCTCTGAGCACCAGTCACGACCATGGCTTTAAAAGGGCTTCCAAAAATTGATCTTTTGGGAAAAGGGGAAGGGGGTAACTCTATATAAACCCCATGGGCCAGGGGTATAATGCAGCTTCATGGCTGTCTCCTGTGAACAGTTCCAAAGAGACAGGGAAGCTAGCAGGTCACAGAGAGCAAACTCCTGCCCTCTCCTCCATGGTCTTGGGATTTGGGTTCTGCTGGTCAGGACAGGACATCCAGACAGGGCACAGCAGGGGTCAAGAGACAGTCCTGCATCGGTTTTGTGCATAACCAAGATGTGCAGCAAACTCCAGTCCTAGGACTTTGGACAAGTTACTCTTTGTGAACTCTGAAGTATTAATTGTCTTCTACCCCGTCCAGTGAATATCTATGTGTAACTAGCCTTGTTTTTAAGTAGTGCCACTTCTGAGCCTGGCCTTACCAGACTTCTCATCACTCAAAGGATATAAACCAAACCACAAGACAGCATCTCAGTGACAGACTGCCCCACCACCACATCCTGTTGAGTGGTCTGGGCAGGGCACAGACTTGTGGCATGTGTCCAGCCATGCCAGACCCTCTTGGCATTACAACAGGGAACAAACTAAAAGGCCTTCAACATGCCAGTTTCCCCCACAGCAAAGAGCTCTAATTACAGAGGCAAACAAGTTGGGAAGCACCTACTTACTTGTTGAATAGATGATTGTCCACCTTAATCTTACTGTAGGCTTTAAAGTCATCGGGCATTAACATGACGGGGACGGGAACATTGCTGAGTTCGTTGATCTAAAAGAGAAAGGAAACAGAGACTCAAAACCCAAGTTCCACTGCCCTGCAGTTACTGTCAATGGACTTACGGGGATGCCAAATACCCCAGAAGCTGGTTTTGAAGCAATATAACCCCTTAGACTTTCAGAGCAACTTGCTGTGCTGAAGCAACCTGGAGAACACCGTGGTTACAAGCCACGGTGAGAATGAGAAGCATCTCATTCAATCATGTGGTGAGTAGTTCCCCAGCCAGCCTCGGCTCTTTCATCTGTTCACCTGCCACTGATCATCCAAGATACAGCTTAGAATTGAGACAAACCTACAGACCAAGAAATAGCAGATTTTATGTTTTAGATAAATCACATTTGCCTTTATTTAGGAAATGTTGCATCAGCCAATTTCTTAACTAGTTCTCACTGTTACAAATCGCGGATGACCAAAGTCTTCCACGTGGCCAGAGAACAGACTCTGGGTAGCTTTGGTGCAGCACAGCACAGCTCTCCTGTGGATGCTGTTTCTACGCTCGCTGTCTCTTGTTGCTCTTATCCCACCTTCTCTAAAGGGATGAGTCACTCCACTAGATTGTTTCTGCTCCTTAGTCATGTGCGGCAGCCACAGGAATACAGGGATGCAGAAGACTGAACGTTCAGCTACTACTGTACAGACAGGCTCATGCTACAGCACCCAGCAGCGAAAACATCAATAGTAAAAAAAAAAAAAAAAAAAAAAAAAAAAAAAAAAAAAAAAAAAAAAAAAAAAAAAAAAAAAAAAAAAAAAAAAAAAAAAAAAAAAAAAAAAAAAAAAAAAAAAAAAAAAAAAAAAAAAAAAAAAAAAAAAAAAAAAAAAAAAAAAAAAAAAAAAAAAAAAAAAAAAAAAAAAAAAAAAAAAAAAAAAAAAAAAAAAAAAAAAAAAAAAAAAAAAAAAAAAAAAAAAAAAAAAAAAAAAAAAAAAAAAAAAAAAAAAAAAAAAAAAAAAAAAAAAAAAAAAAAAAAAAAAAAAAAAAAAAAAAAAAAAAAAAAAAAAAAAAAAAAAAAAAAAAAAAAAAAAAAAAATCCACCTCTGGACTATATCTGGCTACCCTGCTCCAGACAAGCCCATGCACTGACAAGGATGTGCCAGCGTTCAAGAGCAGGTCAAGAGGCAGCAAGTTTCTGAGCTGCCTTTTCTGAGGACGGCCCCAGCGTCATTCATTCACATGGACTTCACAGGAATCACAGGAGTCCCATCTAATTGAGCTGCTATTAACATGCTGGATTTAGGAAGCAGTTTTATTACAACTCCATTCTCATAATTACTGTGCCAAGCAGGTAATGCTGGAGAGAAGCAGACAACACTGGCAACAGCAGGGTTTGGCTAGGAGTCAGGCCTGGGGTCTGTTCCCAACGCCAAAACCTTAGGCAGGTCAAGCGACTTCCAGCACACTTGGAAAGCACGCAGCATTCCCCTGCTGACTGGGAACAGGGTCCAAGCCGTCAGCCTAAGGAAATGGACTCCAGTTCTGGGATTCCCCGGTCCTTGTGTGCAACAGGACACACAACACCGTCCGAATAGCTGCTGCCACATCTCCTCCAAGGAGGCAGAGATAAAAGGAGGCGTGAGGGATTCTGCAGTGGGATCTGCGGCACAGTTCAACTCTGCAAGGACCAAGTAGGTTCCAGCTCTGGAGATGTGCAGTGAGCTGTCTAATTATATGAGCAAGCCTTTGATGAGGTACGTATTTTTCACATCCTTTCTCCATCATTACCAATGAAAAAACAGACCGGATTTAACAAACGTCAGACTGCAAAGAGAAAAGACGACTATTTTCAGAGAGCAATCATCCCACACAACAGATAAGCGGAAAGTAAACTGGCTCCGTTAAGAGCAGAGATGGTGCTCTTCAAAGCCCTGCCCAGAATTTACTTTATAGCAGCACCGAGGAGCATTAAGCACTCCCATAAAGCGCTTTGGGATGTATGGAGAATGCTGCACAGATGAATGAATAAATAATGTCATATGCCTCCCATCATTTGTAATCACAGTGGAGTAGGGAGGTCAATATCCCCCGGCTTAAGCTGAAGGTTCAATCCTGCACTGAGCCACTCCTCGAGCCACAGCTAGAAGAGAGGAAAGGCAAGAGGACCGCAGGTGAGGAAGGGATCTCCCAGATACTGGTGTCCAGCTCCCAGCTACTGCAGGGAGCTGTATCAGAGAGCCCCATGCAGTGATTTCCCCTCAGGGTGAAGAGAGGGGGGAGAGAAAACAGCTAATTCTGTATCAAGAAGGAGGCGCTGCCTCCAGCCACTAATTATTGCTATCTAACAGGAGGGGAAGCCCGACAGCACAGCTCCTTAGACACGCCTGTTCTCAGCCCTCTTCCCGGTGGTGGGTAAGGCACAAACAAGCTATTATCAGCTTGTTCCAGAGCGGAGGAAGGGTGCTGACGACTGAGAGGGAACAGTGATTTGGAGATTGTCTCCTCCCTGCCGGAAATTCAGACACAAATGTTAGCAAAGTGAGATGTCAAGACGTCTCTCGATGTCCTCATTTCTGCCAAAGCAGAAACCTCAAAGCAAACGTTGTACCTGTTGCAAGTCTCCTGACTGGCAGAAATGGTGCGCCAGGGTACCTCGTCTCATTTAAAAGATGCCCCCGCTCCTCCCAAGATAGAGCAGCCTGACAACAGCCAAAAAAATCCCCGCTGCAGAAGCCTTTCCCCCCTTCCAGCTGCGTACAGCAGAGCTTTCTGGATGCTTCGGGATTCCGGCTCTGGAGAAGATGGGGAGAAGGAAGGGATTTGTGCTGGGGACTAGAATCACTGCCAAAGAACTGAACCGGCCATTTCTAGTCCCAGCACTGACAGCCTGCCCTCCACCGCACAAGGCAGCTCTTGGTCAGATGGCTACCGGGCCTTTGTTCCTGACACCAGTCGGAAAGCTAACAGGGGTTTGGTTAGGGTTTTTTTGTTTGTTTGTTTTGTTGCTGCTGTTGTTTTGTTTGTTTTTTAAGCAAGAGGGACATGCACTGTCTGCTCCCACAGCAACTCCCATGCTTGACACTTTCCTCAGGATCCCAAAGGGAGAGGAATGAAAAGCCCCCACACTGCCTCGGAAAAGGGATATCCCAAACTCTCTCTTCTCGTGCTACAATCCTCGGCGTCCAGTGCCCCTTCCTAAGGCTAATCGGGCCAGGTCCTGCAGCACGGGTGCCAAGTGAAACACTAGAAGACCTTGCCCAAACGAAAGCAACGGACAGCACTGCTCTATAGGGATCCTCTCCTGTGCTTATCATGGTGGAATCTGAACAGCCTCCGAGAGCAACGTGACTAACGCCTGGCACATGTTTGCTCTCTCGCCTTCTCCCCAGGGAGAGGCGTGTAGCAGGAGATTATATATAGCAGAGTGTGTGTCTCTGTGTATTTATGCTACAGAAGGCAAGGTCACAGCAAGGTGCATAGCAATGAGGTGCCTGGCTCCTGGGGAGCCTGTTCCCACGGGTCTGACCTGCCTGTCTCCCACAAAAAGATGTCACCCAGCTGTAGAAAGTTTGCCTGTACCTGGAGCTTTGGAGATCTCTGGGGCTGGTGCTGGCCACAAGATGGACAGCGAGATCTTGGGCTTGGTTCTTTGTTTTGGAAGAGGCAGCTGCAGAGAGCAGAGGTGCAGCAGCAGACAGCACCGCAGTCACACACCTTGGTCCCTCACCGCAGGGGTCACGGGCTATTTTGAGAAGCACGGCAACTGCAAAGAGCAGGTCCCGTGCTGCACAGCAGTCTGTGCCTGGGGTATTTCCACATCTCCATGTCAAAGGCTTTAGAGGTCCCCAAAGTGGAAAAAGTTAAGAATGGCTAATTTAGAGCACAAGCTCTTCAGAGCAGGGATCCGTCTCCAGACCCAGCATGGTGCTGTTTTTCTGTAAGTCATCCAGCTTTTTAGACCTAATCTGCCTTTGAATCCTCTTGAAAATAAGCCCAGATTTTTGCACAGTCCTCTTATCCCAGGAGTTTTCTATTCCTGCACTGGGTAGAAAACACAGACAACCTGACAGGGACCAGCCCAGTCTGAAAGCACCATTAAGAAGTGCATTATGCCACTGCCACCTGCATTTTGCAGGAAGACATAAGACACTGGTCCTGCCCCTCCCCAGGCCAGTGACAGTGTGAATGGCACATGCCCATCAGCCTCACAAAAGACTCAGACACGCACCAGGCTCGGAGGATCTCAGTGGAGCTCAGAGGATTTAAAACCAAGGCATATTTTAGACAAACCAATTGACATCTTCACTAGGCAACAGCAGGGGCACTAAGAATTAGATGCTTCACATTTCTCTGCTGGTTTCACCATATTCTGAGAACAAAGGAGCAATTTCCCAAGCAAGGCAAACAGCCCGGTGTGTCTGGAGGTCACCCCAGCAAGGAGCGAGGTAAGGCAGCAGATTGCCCGGTGTGTCAAAACAGCCACGATCCCAGCCAGAGCCCTGGAGGGAAGGGCAGCCTGATGCCACTGAAGGAGGGACCAGGGCTTGGGGCAACAGCAGTAGGTGGTGGAGACCACCTTCATCTCTCCAAAGCTGCAACTGCCACCCTCCTCCTCTATTTGCCCAGCAGCCAGAGGAACAGCAAGCTCAGCTCCGCTGTTTCTCCATCTTCCCAGCCAGCAGCTCTCCCCTTCCCCCCGCAGGAGTGGCCAGGCCCTTCATCCTCAGTCAGCAGAATTCATTTTTGCCTACACCGCTGAGAAGTCTACAGCCACCCCTGGCCTTACAGGGCTGGAAAAATACCACCTCGCCTCTGTCTGTTCAGCTTGTATTTCCTGGTCACTTGAATTTCTGAGCAACACCAGTCAGTATGATTCTGGGTTTATCTGTAGTTGATAATTTGTCTTCCCCACCAAAGCCAATTCCTTTTTCAATAAAAGACACATCAATATTCTGTGTCATTCAGGGACAGCTGTTAGAACGAATGGGCCAGGCACAATTTTGTTTCAAAACCTGACTGTAGCCTCAAAGTGGCAATTACCATTAGTAAATTGATGGGAAAATGCAATTTGTTTACTAACAAGATCCAGATGATGGAGTGTGTGAGTCTACTCTCCAGGATTCTTTACAACAGGAATTTGCTCAGGAAAATAAAAATACTTTGTTCCTCTCAAAGCCTTTCGATCAGGCATCGCAAAGTACTTTGTGAGCATTAGTTAAACTTTATAATACTCCAGGGAAGTAGGTAAAAGACACATAGCAAAATCACTTTAACTAGCATGGAGGCAAGCCCACATCTGCAGCAAAACTTCGCCACTGCTTAACACAGTACAGCAACTGGGCAACGGTTTGAGAAAAAAATAGTTTTCCATGAATTAGAGCATGATTAATCAGTATCCAAGCTCACAAAACCCCCATGCAATGCTATGGAAGCATGAATCTTGTAGTCAATAATTTCTATTGGCGCTCTAGGGACACCAGCATGCTTTAAGAGGAAAAAAAAAAGCATCCCCTAGTGACAGCGAACCCACCTCTTCCTGAACAAAGTACTTTGGAGCCTGCTGGAAAGCACTCCCGCGTCCTGATGGAGCTGCAGCACAACACTGCGTCACAGGCAGAGGAATCAGTCACCACTACCCTGCTGCCCCGCCAACGCAGGGCAGCCTGTCACCCATCGCGTCAGCATGGCCTCAGGACCACCGGAAAGCATCCGTCCTCCCAGTCCACTTGCAGGTAGGCAGAGCTATCGCTTCCCTTGGTTCAAATAAGAGCTGAGGAATGGAAAGGTTAAACAACCTACCCACGGCCACAGGAGTCAGTGGCAGAGCAGGCAACTGAGCCCCATTTTCCTCCCTGAACCACCCAGGAAAATCTTCTTTTCTCTCCATACCCCAGGAAGGAAAAGGGCTCCTGGAATCTCTATTTTAACAAGAGGTCCCGGGATAAGAAGGTTCAGAGCCACCGGCCTCGATCATTAACACGGGCTACCATGGCCATCGCCATATGCTGCACTCTCCAGAGGTCAATTAGAGCCACAGCAGACAGCAAGTGTTGGAAAGGACAAATACATGCTGTTTACCCTGTGCCAGCACCAATTTATAGGACTTCAACATTTGATATGTGGCAGATGCTGCTCTGGCTAGAATTAACATGGCAACACCAAAAACAACACTGCAGAGAAGGGAGAAGCGTGCTGCAAATCCCAATTTTGTTATTTCACTTGAATACTAAATAGCTGTGTTTTGTACCGGCTGGCACCACTCCTAAAGGTCCTAGGAGATCGGCTGGTGCTTCAGCCAGTATCGGAGCCTCTGGAGCGCAGGAGGCTGCCTCGGGCAAGATCCACACAGCTAACAGAAGAGATCTACCCATTTCAACAAAAATGGGATTTGTTTATGCCTACCCCCTGCCCCTGCCAACATCCACAGAGCTCCAGGGATCGTTTCCAGTTGACGAACTGCCACCTAGAGAAGCATCATCACGGCCCGTATGAACTCGACTGTTCATTTAACAAACAGAAACAAGAGTCACCTCTCCAACAACCCCCGAACTCACTGGGATCCCAGTGCCTTGTATAATCAGCACCTTACAACCGTTTCTATGGTTTCCAGAGCATCACACAACACTGGCGTGTTCATCTTGCTGTTCAGTGCGAGATGGCTTCTCCCTTCCAGAACCATCACAACTTTCCCTCCGCTGCTGGCGAGCTCCCATGCACGGAAAACTCCAGCCAGGGCACGGAGAACGTGCATGGAGCAACACGCACATAACCAACACCGAGGAGCTGCGTCCCCTCTTCCAATGCCATGACAACAGCAGTCGCAAGCAAAGCTTTCCCAGGAACCATCTCCACGTTTGCTGAATTTCACATTGCCTTACAGAAAACTCAGAAATCAAGGGTGAGCCTCTGTGATTCCACTTTCTTCTCCTATCTGCACGAGTTCTCCCCTCCATGGTTTTCTAGTTCAAAATTTAGCTGTCGGGCTAATACCACCCACGTTTGGCCCTGCTTACACCAGCCACAGCCCCACCCCGATCCCGATTCACTCGGTTTAAATGCTGGCTGGGGACCACCAGGACAGCCAAGACCCAGCTTGCTATTTAAACAGAAATGCTTAGAACTGGTGTTCCAGAAACCAGTTCCTGTTCTTGGTGTGCTAACATCATTGCTCCTGATCCTCTCCAGGCCCATCACTGCCTGTATTCACACCAGCTGCTAACAAGCTTGTTTAAACACAAGGCAGGGCCGAACTGTTGCCAGACTCGGTTAATGGACCCAAGGGAATTTCTTCAGTCAACAGAAATGGTGGATTGCATAAAATGGTTGTTTGTTTGATTTGTCCACGAAAAAGTTCATCTCTAATGCAAGTATTTTTGACAGAATCTTCCTGGCACAGCCTCGTGGTTTGTGCTGATAGCAGTTTTTTTCCCCCTCCTACTGCAGGGATCCCAAGGCAGGGCTCCACAGACACGGGATTCATCCCTCCTTGTAAAACCGTGGTTCAGAAGCCAAACATTAAACAACCCCCCAAAAGATTTCTAACAAGGTCCAGAGATACTCCTGAAAATATTTCTAAACTGTCCAGACCCATCTGCTGGAAACACATAAGCAATTCTACTTCCCACATAACCAGGGCACCAACATCATCTCCCAAACGCAGACCAGGACGAGCAGCTGCTCATGTGTTGAGTAAACAAAGCCACCTCAGCTCGCAGCCTGCTCCGCAGCACGGCCACACCAGCCACCAACCCTCTTAGGCACTCACAAGGCTCACCCAAACGCAGACTGAGATCGGTGGCGTACAGGTGGAGGAAAATGAACTAGCAAGAATTTGTGGGAAATCCTGGATGCCTGTCCAAGGGTGAGGAGGTCACAGCTGAAATTTTCTAAACGCCTTCCCAGCCCCTCAGGACACCGTCCTCCTTTCTGGCAGCAATTTCTTCATAATGTGCATCCAATATAATCTCATTACTAGCTTAGTGTTCATACAGAACTGTCAGCTTGCCTTCCTCCCTTTGCCTAAATATTTCACAGCCAAGTGCTCCAAAAGTTACATTGTCCTGATCCAGTGCCTACAAAAGTTGCCAGATTCCTAGTACCCAGACAGCTACAAAAAAAAGGCTAATTGCCACCAAGCAACAACTGTCCCCAAGAGGCCACAAATGAAACTCAGAAGAATACCACCAATTTCCATTTCTTCAGGGCTCCTAATAGTACCACTGATCAAAGCCTGATTAAATTCATTATCCTGCTTCCTGGGCAAGGCTCTGAGCAGCAAGCACTCGGAACGTCCTTTGACTCAGAAAGACAGTGCTGTGTTGAACTACATTTAGAAGCTTTCACTCTATCATCAGACAAGCTAGAAATACAATTCTAATTTTTTGTGTGCATTATTTCGTTTCTGCAAAAATTAAACCTAAATCCCTTTCACTCTCTAGAAAACATCCATTAATCCACGGGAGAAATAGGTGTCTGAGCCCCGAAAGCATATTAATTTAGGAAGGGATGACGTTTCTGAATTCTTTGACCACCTGAATATTCTCCCAGAACAGCATCCAGAGAGCAGTGGCAAATCAATTCCAGTACGAGATTTGTGCCTGCCATCACAGATGAGGGAGAAGTTTCCAGAGAAAAATACAAAGATGGTCTTAGGAACCTCCAAAGGAGGTGGATGAAAGAGCTGAGCTTTCACTGACGTTTCCAAGGGACCCTCTCCCAGCTCCTTCCTAAGACTCGTGCCAACCCAGGGAGGCCGGGGAACATACATGGCCTGAGTTCTGGTAGCTGAAGCCTAAAGTCAGAGGGAGACAAGGTTGGACAGATGGGGCCCAAAAGACCATTTTATATTTTGGGATGGAGAAGAGAGATACGTGTAATTCTCCTCAAACAGCCAACTGAGGAACAGGATTGTCACTGTGTGCGTGGGGCCTCTGGGTCGTGACACGTGGGAGTCCCCTCACCATTACGGGGCCACAGGGATTTCCCTGAGTGAGAAAGCCAGGGGTTGGTGACAGGGGACAGCGCTGTGGGTGTCGAATGAGCATCCTCAGGGCCTCCGGTCCCAAAGAGGTGTGCCAGGGCAACAGCACCCTACACAAAGGGACGCAAACCAAAATGGCATCGCTCCCCCTCCCCAGTCCTCGGAAAGAGAGGGGAGGGTGTTGGGGAAGAGGACACAGGCAGACGGGTGGGTGTGAGGGGGCAGCCACGCTCTGGCAAAGAGAAGCGTCTAGCAGCAGGGAAGTCTAAAGCCACCCCAGGCATGAGGAAGGCGATGTCTGGGAGGGACACCCTGATCCGGGGGGGGGGGGACCCCAAACTGCCCGGAGACAGGGATGCTCTGGGGAAGCAGCCCCAACCCCAGGAGAAAGGCACCAAAAGGGACAGGGATGCAGGCGGGAAGGAGCAGACCCCACAAAGACCCTTCCTCACAGGGCGGGCATCCACCACGCCAGGAGGACGAGCGGTCCTGACACCGGGGTGCCCTGGGAGTGGGAATCCAGGGAAGGACCCGGATTAGGGAACGGATGCCAGGGGGAAGGAAGGCTGCGATTTAGGGGGTAAGTGGGTGTAGGGGACAGAGCCCGATCCGGGGAGCGAGGGCCCTGGCCTGAGGGGGGCGGGAAAAGGCCCTGCCTGAGGGAGAGGGGGGAAGGGCTCGATCCGGGGGGGG
>NW_008794887.1:269965-276946 GCF_000699145.1 Aptenodytes forsteri | reverse complement strand
GCGGAGGAGGCCCGGGGACCGGCGGCCCCGGGGCCGGGCCCTGCGGGCTGGAGCGAGTCCGGCGCTCGGACAAACCCGAAAAGGGGCTGCTACAGCCAGTCACCGCCTCCCGGGCCCTCACCGAACCTTCCCTTTGACAGCGAGGTTTACCCCTGCCCCTCCCACCCCCAAAAGCCACAAAGAACAGTTAAAAATGACAGTCAAGTTCCTTCTTTTTTTTTTTTAAAAAAAAAGAGATCTACGCTGCTGTACATATACACATTACTTACATTACAAAATCCCAGAGAAATGTCTGCTGTATCAGCTATGCTCTGCTCACCTCCTTTCCCTTCGAAGCGGCTCCCTTTGGGTCAAACACCATTCAAATCTGTGAGCAATTAAACAGCGGCTACGGATATTTTGCAGACTCGCCTACCATCGCGCTCCAAACCCACACCTGAAGCGGCGACAGGTATTGAACAGGATTTTGTCCGTTACTCACGCGGCTTTCTCAAATTCCATGACATTACCTCAACTTGCGAATTTGCTCCGCTCTGATTTTTAAGGACTAACAAAAATAGGGCTTTTGCTGTGTCATATAAAGAGCTCGGACAATCTGCCCAATGTAGAAAGCAGTTACCACCTGGCATAATCTGGTAATAACGATATACAAAAATGATACCAGTCAAGGTGGGGAGAGAAGGAAAAAGATCTGGCAGTACGTTAAAAACAGAATACAAAGGCTCACGAGTTCTCCAGCAAAGGTTGGCTTGCAAGGTCATACTCATTACAAACGTCTTCACGACGCCAGCAGTCCAGAAGACGCCGCGGGCTGCAGCACGGCAACCCAGCGCCTCTTTGGGAGACGGTAACTGTTCCTGTAGGGAGCAGTGAGTCTGTGCTGGAGGTCTCTCACCTTCGGGAATGAGTGTCCGTTTAGCTTCTGCACAGGAGCAGAGGAAGAACAAGTTTCATCTCTGCATAAAGTTTTTTTCCAAGGCAGCGGGAGTCCTCTGAAGGGAGTGGATATTGCGTTTCACCCGATCTTCCAGGGTGGAAGTAGATGCGCTCTCTAGTTTTAAGCGACTGCAGGAAGTTGAACCAGAGAAAGATATTAGAATCTCTTTCCAAACATTACACCATTTCTAGCAGGATTCACCATCCCCAAGTCATCTACCTAAAGTAATCTAACATAGAAAACAGCAGATTATTTCCTATTAATATCTGCACGGAAAGAACTGAACAGCTTTTAGTTTGGCTTGTAACAGATTCAATGCCTTATTTAAGGTCAGTGCTCAGAAATATATTTTCAGTAGCTCTCAAATCTCCTCCGTCTTCCAAATATAACTAACCGTTAATTACAAATGCATCCGTCACAGGGGACTCGGTTGCTTTCTGCGAAGCAAACGAGGGAAAAGCAATGCGTTCCTGAACTGAGGGCAGCGGTCCTCCGGGAGCCTGAATGCCAGAGCTCATGCTGTAAATGACTGCGTTAGCTACGGGAGAGAGAAGGGATCCTTGTGACCACTCGCTCTCTTTTACTACTTCAGATCACACCGCTGTGCTTTTCTGAATGATCTCCTCGTGCCCACCTCCCCCTTCAAACAACATGCCAATAAACACAAAGTTTGTTAGCTCAGCCAGTTGCTTCTGCACAGGGAAACACACAAAAATCTCTCTCCACAAGAGATTTTGCTCATGGAGAAAATCTATTGCGATTTTAAGCCACCCTTATGTGATCCCAGCTCTGGGCAGCTTCTGGAATTAAGTATACGTTCTCCTCCGATTAATTTGTAGAGCCTGGAGAATACTATGCTGCAGCAACTCCAAAATACATAACGCTGCCATAGGATCTTTCTTACACACCACTGCACTTTCTGGAAGGCCTTGTGCCACTCCAGTTTCCTTTGCCTGCCACGTGCGCAAGGGACTGCGAGTTACCGCCTGTGTTTAGAGACGGTCTTATTTCTTGTTGAGCACAGGTTTCAGTCCCACAAGCTCTTGGCACACAGGCTCCCAGTGGACTTGCAGGCCTAAAACTGTTGCAAGCTCCTAAAAACAGAGAACTTTTTAATATCTGCATGTAAAACACTACTAGGCATTTCCACAAGATGGCAAAAAATAACCGGTTACCGGTTTCCGAGACTGACTACCAAGGCCATCATAGAAATAGCTACCTTTTGGGTTAAGAAGAGAATTTGGGAACAGTAGATGTCACTAGTTCTACTGTAAAACACAGTAGAGATGGATCCTATACCATAATCTGAAACACCTCAAAGGATGAGGCCATCACGCGCTCCTCAGAAGCTGTGGCCTATATTTCCCTTGAATGAAAAAGCAGACAACGAAAGACACTCACTTGAAGAACTTCCCATCTCGGGAGTCGAGTTTCTCCAGTTCTCGCTCCAGCTCCTCCTCCTTTCGGTGTTTCCTGAGGTTGTTTGCTCTCTCCTCTTCCCGCCACTTGGCATTTTCCATCATCTCCTGGCGTTTACGCTCTAGTTCCTCTGGAGAGATCTTCCTATTTGTGTAGAGAACACCACAATAGCATCAACGGCATGCTGGGCCCCACCCCCCTCTTGCTTTCCATTCTTTAAGATGATTTACAATCCCCCAAATTAGGGGTGTTCAACATGTTTTTTTTCTTTGGCAGCCAATCAGCAAAGCTTGTAAGGACACGTCTAAATATTCTGCTTTACCACGCCCCTAGCAAGAGTCTGTTTTCTCCCTCTTTTCAGCCTTCTTGTTTTTAATTGACTGGTAAGATGATGCTGTCAAGGTCATATTTTCCTGATGACAGTGAAACAGAATGCTTCGAATTAACAGTCCATGGGACAAAGACTGACTTCACATTACTGCCTTGCACAGTGATGCGAGACACATGGAGAACCAGCAGCCACGTGGATTGGTTTGGGAAGCTGTCCGACGTCTTAACTAACAGCCAAGCTCAAGAGCACCAAACCGAGCACTTCAGGACTCTCTGTCCAACTTTCCGGACATTCGATCCAATCTACTTTAGTTAACAAAATAAAATTTGGTTCACAGATTACACCCAGCTGCTTCACAATCACCAGGGCAACTTCCATCCAAAAGCACAGGGACGAGATCTTGCTTACCTTGTGTAACCCGCAGTATGCTGTCGTCGATAGCTCTTTTTAGGGGAAGGGCTTCTAGCTCTCCCTTTCTCCTCCCGATTGCTATGTCTGTAACCCAGAAACACCCTTATTAGGACAGATGAGCATACCTTATCACACCTCTAAACTTTCCCCGGATTTTTTGTGCACATTCTGAAACCAAGACGCCTCCCATAACTGCAGGGCTGTCACCTGTCCACTTTGAAAACAAATTCTAATGACTCTTAATATACTGTAAATTTCCATCTATTTTTACTCAGTTTCAATTATTTCATCAGCAAACAATAAACACCCGGTACCTGATTTTATCAGATTTTATTTACCTTTAGCAAAGATAATTCAACAGTTATAAATACCTATTAAAGGTACAGTCACAAGCGATACCTAGAGAGTGTACCTAGAAAGAGGGTGTCCCAAACGGAGAGTGCAATTGCAGACAGCATGTCCCCTCCAGGAGCTCACCTGAGTGCTTCTGCACTCTTGCACAGCTGCACAGCTCCTGCCTCTACACCCAGAACTGAGCAATAATGTGGCCAGAACACTAAAGTGGTAGAAGGAGACTGAATAAGAGGGATTTTGATTCCAGAGAGCTCCCCCACCAGCACCCCTAGGTTTACGTTATCCAGGTTAGCCACACTCACTGTTTACTGTGTCTAGAAGGAGATCTTGACCCCCTGCATCCAGATTGTTCTGAATTCTTCTTGCTAGAGCGTCTCTGAGGAGAGCGGGACGGGCTCCTGGACCTGGAGCGATCCCGGTGCTTGTGGGCCCTCTCCTGACTGGCAGCTGGAGAGCTCCGAGACCTGTGGCTCTGGTCAGAGTCTCTAACCTGGAATTCAAAAGCGTCTTTCAGGAGAGCCGTCTTGTAAGAGCACAACAACAATGGAAGGCCACAGAGGAGACCTCAGGCTAGGCTAAGTGCAGGAAGGAGCGTACACTGTGGTTTGCGTTTACTTATCCCACTTCCTAGGTTCTTATTAACACCTGCGTCTAAAAAGATTATTTCTGTATCATGTTCAGCAAACTACACTGCCGAGGCATTCAAGCAGAGTATTTAAAGAGATGTGTGACTCTGAAGAGAAACTGAATAAAACTTAACTTGAATTCAGAGCAGACAAAAGCCCTACCAGGATCTGAACAACTTTAGTTTCAAGGCTTAGATGGCTCCGAATTGAACATGAACGTTATTATATCATGTCCCCCTCATAATCCTCTCCTAGCCGGTGAAGCAGTCTTGCAACACACTGCCAAAACTCTTGCTCTTCCCTAACTCAGGGCACTTGCTACTGAAAGAGCTGTGCGAAACACACAAACTTACTTGTAAGCCATATCCTGGGACTTTGGAAGGAGCAGGTTTCCAGGAGGAACTGTTCATCCTCTTCTGAGACCTAAAGAGAAAACAGAATAGTACTTTTGAAGCAGGTGAAATTCAAGAACACAATACTTTTTAAACATTAAAATGTCATTAAAATAATTTAACGATGTAAAAACAATGAAGTAACATAAAGAAACATTTAGGCAAATTAAGAGCATCAATTAGAAAGATAAAACTCAGAGAGGATTAGAAAAAGACATGAAAAACAAATTAACCAGGAAACACGGTATTTTTACTACAAAACCTCAAAACATACTTATTTTTGCCTCGCTCCTCATCACTGCTGTCACTTTCACTGCTAGAACTGCGATGTCGATGTTTCTTGTGCTTCTTCTTCTTCTCTTTCTTCTTCTTTTTCTCTTTTTTATCTAAACTGTTTTGCAGCTATAAAGCAAGACACCATTTCATTAGTAACAATCGCTGCCTCTACGCTTGGGCAGTCAGTATCACAAGGCAAAGTAACAGAGTTCTCTGTGGAAAGGCTCCTGGAACAAAACCTAAACCATTTAACAAGGTCCTCTCTCAAAACTAAAGAGCTTAATGGAGTCTTCCCTAGTGTCAGTTTGGTATTAGTGCATGTTAAATCCTGTCTGCAATCACTCTGTAGTACTAAATCAACAATTAATCACTTATTTTAAAAAAAAAAAAAAAAGCACACCAGAAGATCAAGAAGAGTAAAGTAACACTGAACTTGAAAGGAAGAGAAATTAATTCCTGCTGAGAGACTGATACAGAACCTTTCTATTATATCAGGATTATAGAAAGCTGAATTTATTCTGGTTTTCTGTGAAGAGTCAGGAAATGGAACTCAGGTCCTGATCCTAAACGATGCTGATTCTGACCTATGATCCTCTCCCTGGTTCAGTGTATTCTGTGCTTTGAGTCTGTAAAGGAGTACTGAGATACACCTACCAACTCTTTGATTTTCTTCATTTTAACAGGATTATTCAGAACTTCTCTCTTCTTTTCCTCCTCCCTCTTTCTAAAGCAGGAAAAAAAAAAAGTTTGTATTTTCAAACAACTGAAAACATGACATTTTCATGAAAGACACCAATCAAGCGCAAGCTCTAAAAACATACAAAGCAGGAAAACAGGCAAGTTTTGTACATTCAGCAAAATAGATCCAACAAAGGAGGAGTCTGCCCTTTTCTTCTCCGCTTAAAGAGTGCAACTAGCAGGGTAAACAAAAATTTGCTGTGTTGCCATCGATCTGCCTACAACGCTAATAAACGCCTGAACTCTCAGAGCAGACCAGATACATCCACACACACGTAAAAGGGTGAGCTAAGCCGGTAGAGACGATCAATGTGGAATAAGAATCTTTGCATTTACATGTATTTACCAACGTACAGCTAGATGATCCACGTGACGATCATCAGCTCGTTCAGATCACAAAAATCTTAGATTCTAAATCAAGTCAGCAAAATCATCCAAAGGCAGCAAAATGACCCAAATACGTTATTTGACATTATGTTGGTCTGTCTACACAACCAAAACCCTACTAGTCATGTAAGTGGCCGGTGACCTCTCTGCGGCCAGGACTGCCACCTACAGCCTAGAGCTCACAAACAGGCAGGACGTAGCTTTGAGGAACAGACACAACAGCAGTCTTTACAAAGACAAATAAGACAGCTCTTAGGGAGTTGCTAATACTGATGCTTTGCCTCATCTGCTACTGCTTTTAGCTCCACCTCTGGTACCTTATCATGAAAAGTGGATCCTCCCGGATTTTGTTTGCCATATCTAGGACAGAATTGGCACCCGTCTTGGCAAAAATGGAGCCTGGGAGAAGTCCTGTCTCATTGGAACAGCCTGCATCCTTGTCTTCTGTCTTCTCAAAGACGTATTTGTCCACAGGGCGACCCATAAGATATTCCTCTCTGTTCACCATGCCTCCAGGACCCTGGTACATCCACTCCAATTTCTCTTCTCTTTTCCTATTGCAAACAAGACCATCTTATTTATCCTCCTCACAGTTCTAAAGTTACATTTTAAGGCACAGGCTTACGAAGGTGAATCTAAACATTTTATCACCCGAACCATTAAACCCATGGCTCTCTCAGGGGCACCGAGAGCACCCGTACCACCGCACCAGACAGCGCTCGCCTCCAGAGGATTGCAAGGGCTGGTAACCACCGGTCTGGAGGGCACCACCTCACCTGACGGTACCCATGTCCTCAGCGTATCGCTGCATCTCCTCACGCGCTCGCTCCTCCTGCAGCTCCCGCTGCAGCTCCTCGATCTTCTTCCGCTCAGCCTCATGCTTCTGTTCGGCCTTCCACACCTTCTCCACATTGCGCAGGGTCTGGGGGTGCCAGCTCTTCTTCAGGTTCTGCGGGAGGGCGGAGACCGGACCGGCACCGTTAACAAAGGGCCGCCGAGCCCCGCCCGCGGGTCCCCACCGGCCTGCCCTCGCCGGCGGCCACGGGGAAGGGCCCGCTCAGAGCCGCGCTAGCCCGCGGCCCGGAGAACGGGACGCGCTCCTTCCCACCC
>NW_008794887.1:266643-268846 GCF_000699145.1 Aptenodytes forsteri | reverse complement strand
TTTCTACAGAGAGACAAGTTCCTATGCCCGCTGGTCAGACTCTCTTACTTGACAGCCCCCTGCGCACCTTAACGTGCCTGCCGGAGGCTGTACAGAGAACTACTGCAGAGAATCAAGAGCAGAGACAAGTACACGCAGGCAGGGAGCAGTTACTCACACGGTGCACAACCCCTGCAGTTCCCCCGATACTCAGGCCCTCGGTACCTCGAATAACGGAGCTCAGAAAGCAGCCCTCACTGCACAGCACAAGCTCACAAGACCCAAGGAGATCTCTCCATCGCTTTCTGTGCCAAATTTGGCAAAAGGAAGGTTGAGGGAGAAGAAAGGAGGGGGCACCTGGAGTTGAACCAGGGACCTCTTGATCTGCAGTCAAATGCTCTGCCACTGAGCTATACCCCCTGGGTTTGCACTCGTACAAGGAGCAATAAAAATCTTGATACGTAGCTCGGTTTTTACGTGCGCTGGCTAGATCGTGCTCTATGACAGCACCCTCGGTTGCATGCTCATGTACAAGGAAAATTGTGCACAGAAAGTTCCTGCAGACAATCTGGAGACAAAGACACCCAGACGGGGTCTAATTACGCACGCCAACTGGATCCCCAGCAGCTTCCTCACGGGCCAGAACAACTACTGCCATGGCCAGGCAACGACCATTATGCCTCTGCTTCGTCACCGACACGGGTATTGATTTTCACAGAAGCGTTTAGCTGAGCGCTCACTATCTTGAATACTCAAGTTCAGAGACCTGCCTTCTGTGCACAGCGGACCTAAAAGTGAGGAATGCTCCTCCTCTTCCCTGGAAAAAGCACAACCCAAAGGGGGCACCTGGAGTTGAACCAGGGACCTCTTGATCTGCAGTCAAATGCTCTGCCACTGAGCTATACCCCCCGGGCACAGCACCCTCACAAGGAGGTTTTAAAAGCGTTCCTACAGAGAGCCAAGCTTCCATGTCCGCCGGTTAGATTCCTTTACTTGACAGCCCCCCGTGCACCTTAACGTGCCTGCCGAGGGCTGTACCGGGAGTTAAGTAGAATGAATTATGATAAATACGATTACTGCAGAGAATCAAGAACTCGGAGAAATACACCCAGGCAGGGAGCAGTTACTCACACGGTGCACAACCCCTGCAGTTCCCCCGATACTCGGGGCCTCGGTACCTCGAATAACGGAGCTCAGAAAGCAGCCCTCACTGCACAGCACAAGCTGACAAGACCCAAGGAGATCTCTCCAACCTCCTTCTGTGCCAAGTTTGGCAAAAGGAAGGTTGAGGGAGAAGAAAGGAGGGGGCACCTGGAGTTGAACCAGGGACCTCTTGATCTGCAGTCAAATGCTCTGCCACTGAGCTATACCCCCTGCGCACACACCTGGCAACTCACCAACAAAACGACATTTTAAAGTGTGTTCTTGCCCAATCTTCGACCCCTCCGCTCCATGGGAATCAAATCCTGCTGCAGAAGTTGCAAGACCAAAGTGCGACAGCAGCAGGGACAGCGAGTCGCCGCGCTCCGACACGGGAGACGGAGGCCGTCTCCGCTCGTCATTTACCAGGCGACCTTGGCCCAGCTGCTCTCCATCGCTCCCTCTCTTTCCTCTCCTAGCTGCAGTCTGTTCTCCGAGGAGACTGGAACTTGACACGGCAACTGCCCGAGAGCCTTGGGCATTCTCCCCACGCTTTCTAGCTCCGACCGTAACGTGAAAAAGAATTCTTGGGAGGGGAAGCCGAGCTGATCCTACCAGTTAGCCCTCCAGCAAACAAACGCCCCCGAAATCCCAAGAAAAGGTGGGCTGGGAGGGGGCACCCGGATTTGAACCGGGGACCTCTTGATCTGCAGTCAAATGCTCTACCACTGAGCTATACCCCCACGGCACCTGCCCTGCCCCTGCCCAGCGGGAATCTCCCTGTTCATCTCCAGCACAGCAAAGCTCCGCAAATGAATCCCGGGACAAGAAGCAGCTTCTCCTGAAACGCTCGTCTCTGTCCGCACAAACACCCCGCTGACGGTCCTCTTCTCTCGTGGGAATCTGCTCCTCCACCTCTGCCCAGCACCCGATCAACCCGGGGACGCAGCCTGCAGGCAGTTTGTGGGAAAGGCATTGAAATAAAGAGCCCCAAACCAAGGTTTTCTGGATAAAAAGGAGGAAAAGGGAGGGGGCACCCGGATTTGAACCGGGGACCTCTTGATCTGCAGTCAAATGCTCTGCC
>NW_008794887.1:263201-264953 GCF_000699145.1 Aptenodytes forsteri | reverse complement strand
AAGCGTTTCGTCCAGCTGTCGTGCCGTGCCCCGCCTCAGAAAAAGGCTTCACAAGTCAAAAAGCCAGCACGAGCTGTTAAAATAGATCGAGGGAGAACACCTTTATTTCAGCGGTGGTTTCTTACTCGTAAGCAGGTCTCTGCATCTCTCCCCAGGTCCGAGGAACAGCTCCTTCGTCACTGGTGGACCGGAAAGGTGGTCACCGCTCGGGAAGAAAGGGATCGACTTCAGCCGCCGGCTTGGAGCGCTGCGCTGACGGCCAGAGCGCCCGTTGTACCCTTCCGGGGGTTCCAGGTCTGCTGGGAAGAAGCCACGACCGCTCGCCTGCTCCGTGGAAGGGCCTGTAGAGGAGAGAGCTGCCCTCAGTCCGTGCAAGTCCTTTCCCAAGTTTCCCCTCCCCAGCTGCTGCCAGCGCGCAGCTCCCGATCATCCGGCAGGAACGGCTGAGAAACAGAAATTTTTAGGCCAGGACATTTTGCAGATTCACGTTGGTTGGGCCAAAGAGCTGCTTAAAACCATCCGGGTTCATTTTTATGCGACCGTTTCTCAAGCAAAGCATTTGACTCCAGACAGCCCCATCTGACGAGCTGTGAGAAGGACACGTACCTGCACCTCCCAAAGCCCTGTTCAGGTACCTCTGTCCCGCCTCACGGCTGTGGAGTGAATCCACTATCCAGCCCTCCCTGCGTGCGCGACCGCAGTGCTGCAAGAGAGGAAGAACAAAAAAAATCCAGGACTGAAACAGGCTTCAGCGACGGGGCCAGGAGAAACCGTGCGGGAGCTGGAGGACTAGGGCGTGTTTCGGAGGAGAGGCACATTTCTGTGCCCGTTGCAAACTCTTGCATTCTCAAGCGATTTGAAACGGGGCTGTACAGAGAAACAAGCCTGAAAGCTGGTTCTCCATTACTCGAGTGCCCAGATCCTGCTTCCCTACAGGCATCTCCGGCAGCAGGAAAGGAGGCAGCGAAGAAGATGTGGAGACAGGAATCGTTACATCTTGCAGGACAGCGACACTTTATAATCCCTGGTGCATCCGCTCCAGCTTCTCTTTTCCTATCGCAAACAAGAGCGTTTTATTTTCTGTCACAGACTTCTAACGTGTTACGGAGTCGGAGGCACCAGCCGATGAAGGTGAGAGACATCAAAGACACGTTTCCACATAAATGGAAACATTTCAGCATCAGAGACGTTCAGCTCAACCCCTGCCTGGCAAGAGAACTGGTTGGTTTGGTTTTTAAACATGAGGTTACGCGTCACAGCTACAGAAGAACGCAGCCGATCTTTACCTTAATGAGAGAGAGGAAGAATTCAATTAGAAGCCTCTTCTGCATCAGCGGGATCGTGCGACTGCCCGGCTAATGACAGTCCACGGTCCGTTATTAGAGCCGCGACAGTTACAAACAAAGCCCCAAGCAAGTTTAAAGAAAGCTTCCCTACGCACAGCCTCCTCCGGACAGAATAAAGCAACACCGTCGGGACCCCCGCCTCGGGGGCGCCGGGAGCCCCCGCACCCCCTCACCGGAGGGCGCCCGTGTCCTCAGCGCATCGCCGCGTCTCCTCACGCGCTCGCTCCTCCATCTTCTTGCGCTCGGCCTTCCGCACCTTCTCCGCATTGCGCAGGGTCTGGGGGTGCCAGCTCTTCTTCAGGTTCTGCGGGAGGGCGGAGACCGGACCGGCACCGTTAACAAAGGGCCGCCGAGCCCCGCCCGCGGGTCCCCACCGGCCTGCCCTCGCCGGCCGCCACCGGGAAGG
>NW_008794887.1:255971-259454 GCF_000699145.1 Aptenodytes forsteri | reverse complement strand
CACGCCAGCCTCGCAGAGGAATTACCTGCCACAACACCCCACCACGCTGCCCGCAGCCTCTCTGTCTTCCCCAACTGGCTGCCCAGGGGCAGGGGACAAGGGAAGACAAAGACCCGAAGCGTTTCGTCCAGCTGTCGTGCCGTGCCCCGCCTCAGAAAAAGGCTTCACAAGTCAAAAAGCCAGCACGAGCTGTTAAAATAGATCGAGGGAGAACACCTTTATTTCAGCGGTGGTTTCTTACTCGTAAGCAGGTCTCTGCATCTCTCCCCAGGTCCGAGGAACAGCTCCTTCGTCACTGGTGGACCGGAAAGGTGGTCACCGCTCGGGAAGAAAGGGATCGACTTCAGCCGCTGGCTTGGAGCGCTGCGCTGACGGCCAGAGCGCCCGTTGTACCCTTCCGGGGGTTCCAGGTCTGCTGGGAAGAAGCCACGACCGCTCGCCTGCTCCGTGGAAGGGCCTGTAGAGGAGAGAGCTGCCCTCAGTCCGTGCAAGTCCTTTCCCAAGTTTCCCCTCCCCAGCTGCTGCCAGCGCGCAGCTCCCGATCATCCGGCAGGAACGGCTGAGAAACAGAAATTTTTAGGCCAGGACATTTTGCAGATTCACGTTGGTTGGGCCAAAGAGCTGCTTAAAAACGCCACCACTTTACAAACCACTGCAAGACCCTGGTGCTCTTGTCCATCATTACCTGTTTGCGCTACAAAAAATCTCTGAGGCTTTTCTCCCTTCACCCCCCTCCTTCCTCCCCTGAAAACATTAGGAGTAGCACAACAGTATCTCGGAGATCTCTGCGGGAGAAGTGAAGCGTGCTGTGAGAAGAGGTAAGCGCCAGGGCAGATGGAGGCAAGCCCGACCACACCAGGGGCTGCCTGAGGTACGAGCCGCAGCTCAGGGCGGGGAGCAGCACCCTATCACCTGCCCTGTGGCCCGCAGCAGCGCGCATGCTCCGGTCAGTCTGGGTTACCGGGCACCAGGGCCACGATCTCCAGGACAGAGTCACCCCTATTTTCACTTGCGGGCCCAGGTACAAGGCAGCCTCCCTGCCCCTCCAGTGGCCCTTGCTCGGGAGGGCCGGAAAACAAGCTGACCTGCAGTTCACATCCGAATGCATTCCTCTGCTTCAGGCAGAGGAACACCAGGAAAATCACAAGCGACTTCACATAGCGTAAGGAGCTTTTGCACAGACATACCTTCCGACTCTGGTCTTGGAAGCCTTTCAGCTGGTCTTCAAAGTTCAGATCACCCCTTCTATCTGCAATTAACAGTCTGTGATCTCGGGGCCCGCTTCACCACTGGGGGAGGGTTTAGAGGCACGTGCTTCAGCCACGACCTCAGCCAGCAGCAGCGGGCTTCACGCGTCCTCGCACGTCTTCAGCAAGGTCTAAAAAACATTCTTCAGAGCTCGCTGTCCGGAATGAACTCTGCAGCTCGCAGTACACATCGGTTTCGGGCAGTATTTCCCCCCCCCCCCCCGAAAAAAAAACCCCCCCCCCGAATCAGACCAGTATCTCTAAGCAGTTAAATTGCCCGTTCTGGAAGAAAATGCCAGACCTACAATTCTGAGCGCCCCTGTACGAAGGTTCCTTGTAGAAGGGCTTCCAGACACCTCCCAGTTTCTATCCGTGCATACCTAAATGGGATCAGTTCAGTCAGCATTGCCAAAATTTAAGTCATTCCAGTGCAACCCCCTTCCAGGTGTTTTCCAGTAAGACAGGAACCTGCCTGAAAAAGAGACTTGTCATTGGATATCCAAACTCCAAATCCCGTTTTCCTGCCGAAGCAGACGTCCACACAAGGAGTTGCGTAAAAAGGTTTCCCAGAACTAACCCCCTCATTATAACATTGTCCCGCCCGGCAGAGGAGAGCGCTTTGGCAAGAAAAGACACTACTTATTTGGTACAAGGACTTTTATTTTTATCTCTGCGAAGACGAACGCGTTCACGCAATGCTTCCCGCGTTGGAGGCTATCCTGGGCCACAGATCTGCACACTCCTTAGCCACAGGGCCTGTGATCGCAGAGCCTGGAAAAGAGAAAAAGACGGCGGCGCGTTAAGAGGACCGAGTAGGCGCAGACGGTGCAGGGCACCGCTTTACACAGACACCAGCTCAGCCCGACCGCGCTCTCCTCGCTCTGAGGAGAACCCGGGTCCCCTTGCCCAGGAGGGCACGGCCCTCCAACCGGCAGAGCCGACCCACCGCCCCGCTCCGCGTTCCCCTTTCGCCCAGCGCAACAGGATTCTCGTCCCTACCTTTCATTTCACCTTTATTATTTACTATCACTCCCGCGTTGTCTTCAAAATAGAGGAACACCCCGTCTTTTCTCCTGTACGATTTCCGCTGCCGAATGACCACTGCTGGGTGGACTGCAAAGAGAAACGAGCAGCTCGGTATCGCAACCATCGCGGTAAGCGCACAGCCCAGCGTCGGAGGCCCCAGCAGAACTGTTCCGCTGCAGCATCTAACTCAATGCGCGGGTTTGGGGTGGTTTGGTGGGGGTTTGTTTTTTTGCATCTCATGTTTGCGGCGCTTCACTAAGAGAAGCTGCAGTTTATAGTCAATAGTACAGTGAAAACCGGCCGTGTAACTCTCACGGCTGCGTCTACGCTTGGACAACTCAGTGTTTTTCCGCTTCCCCACCTTTATTTCTAAATACGCCATCAATTCACAGACAATATTCAGCAAGAACGCCTCCCTTCCCCTCCAGGGCAGCAGCAAACCTTCTTTTCCAAGGCAGGATGTCACACCACCGATTGAAATAAACAGCACAGGCTGCCACTTCACCCAAAAGCGATGCTTTTGCTCTGCCCTTCCACGACAACTCGCTGAGCCACTGCGCACAGACCCAGCAAGTGCTTTTTAGAAGGGCGGAGGCGACGCTCCAGACATTTGGGGCCAGCCTCCTGCGTCGGTTGGAGGGAGGAACTGTCCTCCCCTCCGACGAGCGGCCTGCCTCCGCACCCCTCGAAGGAGGGACGCTACGGCGCAGGCAGGCTCTCGGCAGGGGCTGCCCCTCGGCGCAGCGGGACTCGCCGCTCCTCTCCGCGCTCACCCTTCTTCCTCAGCTCCGGCTTGCCCTTCTTGACAGTAGCCATCACCATGTCGCCCACGCCGGCCGCCGGCAGCCTGTTCAGGCGCCCCTTGATCCCCTTCACGGAGATGATGTACAGGTTCTTGGCACCTGCGGAGAGAAGCGCCGGCATTAACGGGGCCGTCCGGGAAGACGGTTCCGCTCGTCAAATCACCGACTGAAGCGAACGGCACGGGCTGCCGCTTCACCCACAAGCGATGCTTCTGCCGTCTCCGTCCACGACATCCCGCTGAGCCGCAAGCGCGGCCCCAGCGAGAGCTTTTCGGAAGGAAAACTGGTTTTTTACCAACTCGTCCACCAGCTGGTTGCCCTCTGCGTTACCACGGGCCCCTCCTTCCCCGCCGGACTCCCCCGGCTCAAGCCCCCGGACGCGGGCGGAGGCAGAGCCGCCGCGGCGG
>NW_008794887.1:253026-255051 GCF_000699145.1 Aptenodytes forsteri | reverse complement strand
GCACGACCCCCCCACACATCCACCCCTCCCCGGTGCCCCTCGCACCACGGCGGCGGCGGGGACGTTCGCCCGGAGCCGCCGAGCAGGAGGGTTCGGTGACCCCCTCCTCGATGGGCGCTTTGGGGACCGGCAAAGCCCAGGCTGGCGAGGAGCCACACGCGGAGGTTTGGGGACCAAGAGCGTTAGCAGAAAGGCAGGAGCAAGAGCTGTCATTAGTTGTCTTCCAAGCTGGTGACAAACACTTGCAGGCAGCCGATTTAATGCCCCCGGCTCCCGGCTCCCGCTGGGAGCAGCTGTAGCAGGAGGGCGGCCGGCGCAGCGTGCCGCCTCTCTCGCCGTGCTCCTGACAGCAAGTCAAGGAATGAATTTTTCTGTGTATTATCAGAAGGAATTGCCCTTGTCTGGGTTTTGCCTCTATGTGAATTTTTCAGCTCTAGTGACTCGGCAAATTCCAGGGTAATTTAACCACAAAGTGAAAGAGACTTCTGCCTAGTGGCAATAAATGATTTTTTATTTACTCGGGGATTGCCTAAATCTAATTTCAGGAGGAAAGCGCAAGCGATGCCGCTTGTAATATTTCATCTACCTGGTCCTCTGGGCGCTCTGTGTCAGGCTAAGAAAGTCATCCTGACAGCTTGAAAGCAAATAACGGGAAATCTATGTTTAAGAGAATAATTTCAGAAAGCAAAGAAGTATCCTGTCATTTCACAGCTCTAAAATCAACCGCTAACGGTAAACGTGCGGTTCGTAGCTAACGGGAGACAAGTGCTGAAGCATTGTCTGGCTTAACAATGTAAATGCATCACAACGCAGCGCTACCCGGCACATCTCTTCCAGCGGGGTCCCAGGATATCGGCTCGCACCCGTCGCCCGTGCGAAGTCCCCAGGAGGAAAGCACAGGCCGCGCTGCAGCGTCAACCCCGTCGAGGGGCTGGATGCTTCAGACACCAGACGCGATGCAGCTGGTGAAAAGAAAAAAAGAGAAAGAAAAACTGCGGCTGGAGAGGGGCCTCGGCGGAGCGATGCCCTCGGCCGCCCCGGGAAGCAGCAGCAGCTTCGCTGGGTGCAGGCGTGAGGCTGGACCGGTGGTGTGCACCCAAAACGTCTGGGTGGCGGAGAGCCTCCCTCGCCCAGCAGCATCTCCTGAGCCAAGAGAGGAAAAACCACCCACAGCATCCCAAAGAGCTGGATAAGCAGAAAAGCGCGTCTTATTTTAAGCTACGATGGGCCAGGAAAGGGTGGGAGGTTGGTTCGGGGGGCTGGGAAGTGTTGGGCGAGGTGATCAGAAAGGGAAGGAGTGGGCGCCTTTGTGAGAGGATCAGATAAGCTGCTTTTAAAACGAAGGAAGCCAGTTTTAAGCCGCATCCTGAAAAGAATAAGGGGGAAGAGAGCCGAGCGCGGCCTCGTTTGATGTGGGTGTGCTTTATTAAAGCCTGCCTGCAAATAGCGATTGCCGAGGCTTGTTCTTTTCTAACAGGCTCCGGGAAGGGGAATTAAGGTGTCGTTATCTCCTGACAGAAATTGAATTAATGTTCTTACTGAGGCTTTTGTAATGTAATAACCCAAATCGACTGGAGTGGATGCTGCCCACCTGACTTGCCGCACGTCCCTGTGGAACACACGCAGGAAGAACCCGCACAAACCGGGGCCGGCGTTACCCCGCGGGGCTGGGGCCGGCCTTGCAGAGGTCGAGACGCTTCTGCTCGCGTTCGTGTCGATGCGTTTCAGTAAAATTACGCCAAAAATTCAAATCCGGTCGGGAATTGGATTCGGTAACCGCGTGCCAGGCGCAGACCCGGAGATGAGGGTGCTCCCTCTCGCCCACGCGGGTCTCTGACCTGCCCTCGTGGATCTTTAAAAAACGAGTCGTTATTTCTCGCAGCCCTGCTTTGCACCTCGAGGCGACCCGGCGCTGGAGCCCGCAGGGAGAGTGCTCGCCGACGCCGGCACCGCTCTCCAGCGCGGGGGGGGGGGATCGCGACCGGCACGGCGTTTCCCGTCTCGCAGAAACACAACCACTGCGGC
>NW_008794887.1:249885-252016 GCF_000699145.1 Aptenodytes forsteri | reverse complement strand
TGGAAAGCAACAGTTAACGCTTCCCCCGAAGCCGGGAACCTCATCTGGTTTGCATTATTTTTTTTTTTTTTTTTTTTGTTTTCCCCCATCTTCCATCCCAATTGATACTTCTCTGTTCCAGAATTCAATCTTTATAGTTTCGGCTGCCCGCCTTAACGTGGTGCGCAAGGGCTTTGAGTGTCTCTTTTTGAGTGTTTTCCCATCGAAAATAAAGCTCCTGTCCCCGCCGGCGCTGGAGGCGAGGTCTGGTGAAGGCGGCGATGGTGGTGTCCCCCTCCCCGGTGCTGCACGGCTCCCGTGGGATTTGCCTCTGAACTAACCCCTCCCGGAGAGCTGCGCCCCCTTCCTCCCCCTCCTCTTCTGGGCTTCTGGGACGACCAGTTTAGGGACTAAAAAAAGTAACTCGAAGAATGCGTGGATCTCGGCAGCGGCATTCCTGAGCTTCAGCAGACCCTGTTGCTTGCATTTTTAACAGATGATGTTTCTTCCTTAAGCTGGGAATGGCTTGAAGCTGAACTATCAGCCCTGTGTCCCAGGGACCCTCCTGGCTGTCCGGAGCAGTGAAGTGGCTCTGTCTTCTGGAGCCTGCGCTGGCCTCCAGTAGCTGCGGGGTATCCAAATTGTGGATAATTGGAAGGGAAGGGGGGGGACGACGACGACCCCTTGCTTCCTCCTGCGCAGCCAGCGTCTGGGGTTTGTGCTGCTTCTGAGCTGGCAATTGTGTGTGGCTGTGAGGGCACGACTGACGTGCATCCTGAGACCGCGGATTCTAGCTGTTTGGGAGCAGGCAGGAGGCTGCAGCCGTCGTCTTGTACTTCTAGGGGTCTCATTAGCTTTCTCTCGCTACAAATCATTGCATGGTCAGCCTTGCAATACAGCACACCCCGAACCAAATGGCTTCCCCCCCTCCCGCTAACTCCCCGTGTTAATTTTTCCTGGGGTTTCTGGCTGGGGAGGCGGTGGCTGGAAGAGCCGACCCACTTCCCGTAAAAGCACAGGATGAGCGCGGTGCTAGAGTGGCTGTCCCCCTGTTCTCGCTCTACCCCGGGCAAAGTTGAAAGGGCAGCTCTGGTGGTGTTTGCATAAGCGCTGCTAGGGCTGAAGTTGAACCGCAGGCAGCGATAATGAAGGGCTTCTGGGAGAAGCGTGCGTGTCGCTGCCTTTAAGCTTTCGGTGCCTGTGCTGGTGTGTTGACAAGCAGATGTGCTTGGTTTTCTCCTGGTAGTGAAATCTGTTTCCCGTCTGAGAATTTGCGGCAAATGAGGAAAACTTGCTGCTTCATCAGGCTTTACAAATGCAACGCAGCAGCTAGAGAAGTGAGACTGCCTGCTGACAGCTCCGACTTGGGTGAAACTCCGCCTGCGAGTTCTGCCTCTTGACTTTTCACATCGTCACCTTGTGAAAGGCAAATGCCCTGCTCTGGCCTGGGGAAGTGGGTGTTGTTCCCTTCCCCCACGCCTCCCCGCCAGCTCTCCGGATAAGGTGCTGGGTGATGTGGCTGGCTTCCGCTGTGGAAGTGACATCTCCTGTGCCGCCCATCGCTGGAGCGGGTGTTGCAGGGTTTGGTGGTTGCAGCTGCAACTGCTGAACTCGTGTAAAGCTGATGTCGGATGACTTTTTCTAAAATGAGTAGAAGTTAGAGTTAGCTGTTACAGTGCACTAAACCAGATCAAGGGTTTGCCTTCGGCCCGAGGAATCTCTCTTTATATGTTGTCCTCTAACCCTTGAGTCTCAAGTGATGCTTGTTCCCAGGTGTGGAGCAATGGCTTTGCTTGGTGGAGGGATGTTGTGCGGCTGCAGCATGAGCTATAAATGGATACACCAACACGTACTGTGGCTGTGAGCTCTGTCCCCAGATTCTCTCTTTATATGTTGTCCTCTAACCCTTGAGTCCCAAGTGATGCTTGTTCCCAGGTGTGGAGCAATGGCTTTGCTTGGTGGAGGGATGTTGTGCGGCTGCAGCATGAGCTATAAATGGATACACCAACACGTACTGTGGCTGTGAGCTCTGTCCCCAGATCTAGTCTGCCGAGTGGCAAAAAGTTGCTTGAAGGGCTCCGTCTCTCCAAGAGCAGCCTGCCTGGACCGCAGCCAGCGCGCTTCTCGTAGAGCACGGCCTGCTGGGGCGTGG